>NC_088920.1:14982500-15345000 GCF_038396675.1 Hydra vulgaris | reverse complement strand
TAATGGTAAAAAAAATAAGTTTAGAAATTCTAAGGAAATTGAACAGTTTAGAAAATTGATTTTAAAATATCATAAAGAAGTTTCGCATTTCTTTTATAATCAACAATCTTGAACATTTTATAACTTTTGTTAGTGAACTAAATTTTCAGACATATATTGTTTTATTTTTTTTTCAATTTATAAAACTTGTTTGATTTTTTACTGGGATAAAATAGTGGCTCAGCCACTATTTTTGTTCAGCCACTTTTTTTGTTCACTATATTTATTCAGGGAAAAAATAGTGGCTCAGCTACTATTAATGAGAATCTTGATTTGTGTATTAATTGAACAAATGTATCGCAAGTGTACTGAATTGTTTAACAAGTTTATATATTGTGACACGAGAAAGATTACGTCGTTGCTACAAATATAATAAGAGCTAAAAACAGTTTGTACTTTTGAAATTCTTGTTCTATTCTCAATGAGGGATTGCGAAAGTTTATTTTTTCCAAATAGCTTATGTATTATATTCTGCGGCATAATGAATCAGCTATTGAAAATTGTTTACATTGTTTGGTGGCAGTTCAGTTATTTTACCTTTTAAGTTGCCAATTAGATCGGCACTAAAGCAGAGTCAATTTCAACCATAATGATAAGCATCAATCACAAGTTTTAAAGTAACTTTTTATCAGCAAAAAAATACAACTGGGTTTTTAAGGAATATTTTAAAATTAGTCAATATTATTATTAGTTTGATACAACAAAAGTCCAAACAACTAAAACAACAGATAAAGAAAGTTTTTTTTTCAGTCAAAAAAACTGTACCACAGGTGGTACCCTAACATTTTTTAATACTGCTTCAATAATTGATACTTCCAAAAAGGCTCTAATTAAAAAAATATACAAAGGTTTCATTATTTTGAAATGTTTGAAATTTACCATTACCATAGAAATAAAATAATCAGAATATTTTATTGAAATGTTTTTTTTTTTTTTTTGGGTTAAAGCTGAAGCCAAATACACTACCGGCAATTAGTTTGAGACCAGTGATGAGAAAAAAGTAACTCTATTAAAAATCAATTAAATCTATCAGTTATGTTTTCGTTTATAGCTTTTTCGATCTCAGTGAATAAAGAAACTAAAAATTAGTTTATGAAATATGCTTTATTTAGTTTTCTTCACAAATATTTATAAACAAATAGAAAACTTATTAAACATTAAAAAATTAAATTATAAAGTCTTTATTATTTTGCACAAGTTTCAAACTTTACGTTCATCAAAATAACCACCACGTTTCTTCATAACTGCTTCACATATTCTTGACATACGAAAGATTAATTTATTTAAAGTTTCCATGGTTGCAGCTTTCCAAGCCTTGTAACTCTAACAAATGTTCCTCACATTTTACTTGGAATTTCTTCACATACCGGTCTATTTCACCCCAAAGAAGCTCAATGGGATTGAGGTCTGATGACTGCGCAGGCCAGTCCATTAAAGTAAGGGTCTTTTCTTGTACTAGTTGATTCATATAATTTGTACAAAGTTTAGATTTGTGCTTTGGGTCATTATCTTGCATAAAACAG
Source organism: Hydra vulgaris (assembly GCF_038396675.1). Taxonomy (NCBI): domain Eukaryota; kingdom Metazoa; phylum Cnidaria; class Hydrozoa; order Anthoathecata; family Hydridae; genus Hydra; species Hydra vulgaris. The sequence continues at coordinate 15,343,438 of NC_088920.1, read as the reverse complement.
GCTAGTGTCAAACCACCATTCGATTAGCAGATGGAACGGCATGATTCTCTAAAATTTCTCTGTATTGCTCCTTTTTCATAATTCCACAAACTCTGATCAAATCTCCTATTTTGTGACCTGCAAAACAACCCCGTACCATTATTGAACCTCCTCCATGCTTAACAGTAGGCACAATGCACTGCGGAATGTAACGTTCATTCTGGTGACGGCGTACAAATATTTTTCTCTTGTTGCCAAATAATTCAAACCTGGACTCATCGCTCCATACTACCATGCAAACATGCCAACTGGACAATAAGTCAATGTTTTCCATTGACTTATTGTCCAGTTGGCATGTTGTCAATTTTTTTTTCTGAAACACCTTCTTCATCAAGTAAAACAATGCGAGCTCTCTGTTTAAAGCTTAATTCTCGAACTGGAGCCAGTACCCAGTGGATATTGTCCATTAAGATCTTAATACCTTCTAAGCCAGAAAATTATGGAACGACGATATGGATATTAAGTGAAAAAATAATGAAGAAAAAATACCATAAATTTATTTCCAGCCTTTTATCGACCTATTTACTATAGCCTTTTTGGTTTAAACTGTCTTTACTATAAATTCTTATGTACCAAAGAAAAACAACGCATTAACATTATTATCAACCTTCCATCGCACTAATGACATTGCAATGGACCATAAAGTAACACCACATATTATTCTAGATAAAAAAATTGTTATCTTGACCCCACTACTAGCAAAAGCTTAGAAAAATATAATCAAACTTAAAGTCTTCTAAAACTTAGTTTAATGGTTCTGAGACCGGCTCGTAATAAGGTTTCCAGAACTCTGTGGTAGCTCTCAGAGAGGCTGATTCCATCAATAGATGCAAAATATTAGAGTAATAACAGTGCCATGTTGCGCAAGGATGGAGTCAATGCTATTGGTATGCACTATCGAAGCCACATAAGAATCCTAAAGTTACGACTTTTTGATAATTAGCAGAAATGAGACTACTGTAAAGCTCATTGCTTTGTCGTGCTCTATCTATGAATAAGTCAAATTATCTTTAAACTAGTTAATCTGTTGTTGTATATAAAACGTGTTATTTTACAAAAGTTTCAAAATGTTTTCATCCAAGCTTTTAAATCAAGAGGATAGCAACAAATATTTTGAAGCAGTATTAGATATAGCCGAAAAAACAAGTCTGAGTTTAATCGAGAACTCACAACCATAGATGAAAGAGACAAACGAACCAATGGAGTTGATGAAAGAGAAGAAAGATTCGGCGAGCTTATATCAGAAATCTGAACTCATTGTTGACTTACGTTTTTAGTGGTAAAAGCTGTATTTTTTCACTAAAACAATACTAATTTTTAAAATATTATTGATTTTGTTTTGTAAACATATTTAACTTAAATTGATGTAAACTGTTGTTAGTGCTCTTTAAAACACTAACTAAACAAACTTTTTCATTGCAAGAAGTATTGAAGGATTTTTGTTATTTGTAATTAGTTTAGTTTATTGTGTGGCTTATGGATGAAATGTAATAATTAAATCATGGATTATCAAATAACTTTGATATGGTGTAACTCTATTTTATAAGACTATGTAAAACTCAATTAAAGTAAGTAAAATAAAATTATTCTATCTGGTTAGATTGCCTAACCAGATAGAATAATTTTATGGCAATGGTTGAAAGATTTTTAAAAATGATGAATACAGTAAAAAAAGCATTAAATAAGTTGTACTCCCTCGAGTTATTTAACGATATTTATCTTTCAGTTTTATAAAATGTTTCTAACACCCTTTAACCAATCAGAATAGCTGGAAAAGCATAAGGTAAACGTGATGCAAATTTGCTAACAGCAGATGCAAATTTAAAGTTTTTGTTTGATTTCCTGCGTAACAATAACGATGCTATTTTAGAGGAGGTGTTGCTAGCCCTTTCTCTTCGCGTTAAAGAGCAAAGAACTCAATATCGTGTGACTTTAATTAAATACCTCCAAACGCGCGCTTTACAATCAACTGCTACTCCTGAGCTACCTTCGCGACCTATTTTTTTTTTTGCTTTTGGTTCTAGATATTGACGGGTCCTAATACTTTTCGAATTATTTTTTTCTAAACCATATCAAACTTGGACTCAAAATAAGCAGAAAAAAATGCTTGTTTTATAAATAATAACTTTATTAAAAAGAATTTTTTTATTGAAAAAACTATTTGCAAAAATTTACTTTAAAACCCCTGTTTTGTTAAAGGCAAGGTAGTTTTATAAAAATATTTTTTAATTTTGAATGAAAACAAATATTATTTTTAAAATCAGCATATCATTCTGCTTCTTTTGAGTACCAGGTTGATAAAGTTTAGAAGAAATAAAAATTTTATTTCCTCTAAACTATTTTTATAAATTTTATAAAATGTTCGTCAAGGTTCGTGTTTCGTAGTTATAAAGTTGAGAGAGGGTAATAACCACAATTAAGTAGCCTCCTCGTCTGTAGTGGCTTTCTCGGCCTTGAGAAGGTGAATTAACAAAAACAAAACAAAAAAAATTTACAACAATGGAAATTGGACGAACTCTGAAGAAGCAACAAACTCAAAATACAGAGATATGTGGTGCAAAAATCCATCACTCTTGCATAACTAGTAAACTAATTGTGATGAAGAACCAACACCACTATCTACTTATCTGAACAGATCCAGTAATCTCAGATATAAGTTTCAAAAAGCACAAGAACTCAGATGGAAAACCCTTACCTAGGGAAAATGCTTTTTCTTCCAAAATATAAAAACTGTTTTGTGTATTTTAACTTGTAATTTTTATTTAATTTTTCAAGTAAAAGTTAAACTTTTGAATTAAAATTATTATAAACTTTAAAACAATTGTTAAATTTGTTATTAAATTTAATATGTACTCATGATAGATAAATAACAAACAAAAGTCACAAACATATATAAATTAATTTTATCATTGGTCACAATTAAAATAGTAACATACTGTTTTTGACTCTATTGATATTATTCTAATGTTATTTTTATCTCTAAAGTGAATTCTCTAGTAAGAAATTTCATGTATGATATGTAAATTGTAATGGTTTTATATCTTTTTAATTAAAGAAACAATGCAATAAAGTTATAAAAAAACTATAGAAATTTTTAAAATCATTGAGCTCAAAATAAAAATATAAACAAATTTAAACAGTAAACTTCTTAGACGTAACAGTCAATCTTGCTAAAAACTATGATCAATCATTTAAAAAACCAAAAACAAAATCCACTGCAATCGAATGCAACTTTTTTAGTAGCTATATAATTATATTTTTCTTTAGCATATAATTATATTTACCTTTAAAATTTTCAACACAGTAATGATTCCGGTTAGGTTTTTATGATTTTGATAACATTTTCAACTTGGATTGGTTTAATTTGTACGACTTTGATTTGAAAAACCATTTTGTCACTTTTTTTTTGTCATCAAGTATATTATGCACTTAACGTGCATTATTGCTATTTTGTTCCGCTTCATTTGCCGTAATATTATATATATAAACGTCGCATTAAATTAAAGTGGTAGTTTAGAAGCAAAAGGGAGGAGCCAAACAAAAACCTCTTCATAAAAAGAAACTCCAGATGGAATGCACCAACCCTACTAACAAAACTATAAAGATAACAATAAAATCCAACCCAACTAACAAAATTTAAAATGATAAGAATAAAATCACGAAAAAATATACACCAATTCCGGGAACACACAACGTTACAGCCTCGAAACAAAAAACATTGAAAAAATTGGCAAATAATAGGGACATTACCATAAAGATGACAGACAAAGAAGGTAGTATTTGCATATTAAACACTGATGATTATAACACCAAAATAATGGAACTATTAGGAGACATCACTTTCTATAAAAAAATATCTTCAAATCCACTCACACAAATGATCAACGCGGTTATTACACCCATCGACCCACTAGTCTTGAAATCTGTCATTAACATCTAAACTGACAAAAAAGTCCAAATCCAGAATACCGTCTACCAAAATTTTACGGTTTCTCGAGAATACACAAAACAGGTATACCATTAAGACCTACTCAGCCAGCACAAACACGTGTTTTTAGAATCTAAAATATTAACATCTATAGACGTCTAAATTCAGATAACTATAAGACATCTAATAGTATTCGTCTTTGAGACGACGAAAAATAGCTGTCTTAACCCATCTAAAAGATGACTACTAATAGTCTTATATTTATCTGAATTTAGACATCTAAAAGTGTTAACATTTTAGATGCGAAGAAAAACGTCTAAAAGACGTGTTTTTGCTGGCTGGTTATTGTCTCAGCAAGTGGAGGGCCTATGGACCAAATATCTGCTCTCATTATTCAATTTATAAAACCATAAGCAAAATCATATACATGCCGATCTATTTCAAAGACACCACTCAATTATTAAGGTAATAGGCAATACAGGCACATAAAGCACCACGAATTTATTCTGGCTAGTCACAGAGTACGTTATTTCACCAGACACCATGATCTCATACAAAGAGGATATGGAGGCGACAGTTGAACACCTCAAATCATTACCAATATTTAATAGACCAACTCATTTCCCGCACAATTATATATCCGACTACTTATGGAGATTATACTAACTAACAGCAATTAAATATGATAACAATTATTATCACCAAATCAATGGAACCTGAACAAGAACAATATTTGTTCCGCAAATATGTGAACGTGTGTATAAACCAAATTGATTTTGTGAAACTGTTTATGGACGAAACGGTTTTTTATAACAAGTTCGGGAACAACATACCTGTCTATAAAAGATTCATAAACAATATCTTCTTTATTTTTAAAGGCCTAGAACATGAATTAAAAGAAGCACTTTACTTTTTCGATAATATTTAACTCACCTCTCAGTATTTAAATCAAGCCGTCGACTTCATAAAAATCACTCTATTTAAAACAATGATAACTTACTTTATACGACCGTCTATTGATAACTCATAAACACGCTATGTCTATAAAAATTTTTCTTACACCACCAACTTCACACCAAATAGGAGCATAATCTACTCACAAGCATTAAGATACAAAACAATTTGTATAAGGAAGTAAAATACTTGCTAAAATACTAATATGGAGACGGCATTAGTAAAAGACATAAACAGCAATTCCACAAAGCAATGAAACAAAACCAGCGTACACTGGTTAACACACCCACAAGTTAAACAAAAGCTGAAAAAGATATTATTCTAATTACCACACCATACAACAAAATAGGCAAACACATTACCAATAACACCATAAAATATTGGACAATAACAGTGAGCTACCCAACCACATTCCAAAACAATCTACTAAACACTAACGATCTACTAAACACTAGACGACATCTTTAACATACTACAACAACAACAACAAAAAACGTAGACTGGAGGATTAAACTATATAACGTCAACAAACTAGGACACAAAAAAGAAATAGAAGCAACCAAATTTTTTCAGAGATTTTACTAACTTTATGAAGTCTTTCTTTAAGTTTCAACCACATATTTTACATATACTTGTGTAGTTGTGCAAGGAATGCTATACTACACACCCCAAATTACTCATATGCCACCTAAATCCTTACATTTCCTTACAATTGCCTGAACCCTTACACCTTCCTAACAACCCTTGATCTAGCATCTGGTGAGCAAGGATAGTAGTGAACTCCGTTAGTGTTTAATTTGGCTTTAAATATGGTTATGCAATGTTAATAACGATTTACACATGGCTTTGACAATATTAAAACATGTTTTAGTGAATCTTTTGTTAGTTTACTTTTGTTTTTCAAACATGGGCTTGTTTACGTGGACTATTTTTGAACATGGCATTGTTTACGTGAATGTATTATATATATATATATATATATATATATATATATATATATATATATATATATATATATATATATATATATATATATATATATATATATATATATATATATATATATATATATATTTAAACAACTTTAAAAAGTATTCTACACAATAGAGTGCTCAATGTTCTTAAAAGAACAGAGCAATTATATTAGTAGTAGAAAATCACTTAACAAAAATTTTTTCCATTTAACACTGTGTTTCATCAACAAAGATTCATCAGAAATCTGATGAATCTGATGAAAGATTTCTGATGAATCTTTGTTGATGAAACACAGTGTTAAATGGAAAAAATTTTTGTTAAGTGATTTTCTACTACTAATATATATATATATATATATATATATATATATAAATATCACAATATTTATATATATATATATATATATATATAAATATCACAATATTTAATATCATAATGGTACTTAAATTTGTTTCAATACTTAGCAATGTTTTTATTATATTTTATAAATTATTTATTAAGGTTACTCAAATGAGAGCAGTTGGAGGAGCGACTCCACGGAAAACGATTAAAAATGATTTGAATGCAATCATGACCCAAGGTATTCAGGCGTTGTTTAGCAAGGAGGATAGAAAAGAAAAGAGAAAACATACAGGCACTGCTCATTATAAATGCATAAAAGGTGAGCGTTGAATGCGAATTTGAAGCTATTGCATCTTACTTAAGACTGAATATTTTTGCAACAGTAAGCTGAGGAACATGAACCAGTAGTTCATTGCTTATTTTCTGCTATTCATTGATTGCAAATATATTTGCGGTCGTTTTTCGTTTTAATTTAGTTTTGTATGTACGACCTTCCAAAACTGATAACATAGTAATATAAATTTTTATTGTTGTTGTTTTTTTTTAATATAAATTTTTATTGGGGTATGTGAGGCTCCATAGCCTTTGTGAAAACAACTCATCTAGGAGAAAGAAAACTCTAATATCAAACTCCCATTTTAATATGGTATGGGCAGGAGGGGCCTATAAACATTGGCTGGTAATGTTTTGTACAATAGATTTACTTGGAAAGGCATCCAGTTGTAAAATTTGTTTCAAATTATACATAATATCATTCTCATTAGGAATTGATAATATGGAAAACCGTTAAAGCCATATATATGTGGAACCATGTACTTTAAATTCTATAATAATAATATTTATTATTATAAATAATTTGTTGATTATTTTGTTTAAATTTTACTTTGCTTTTGATTTTATTTGAAATTTGTTTTGATTTTCTAAAACATGCTCCATAATTGAAAGACAATTTTGACATATATATTATATCTTTAGAAGCCGATGTTGGTGACAAAATTAATTACAATTCAAGCAGCATCGAGGGTGCCATTTGCGACATATTGAAACGATCCAAAAAATAATGCCTTTGCAAGATTGTATTTATTGTATTGTTTAAAAATATATATATATATTTTTTTTGTGTCCCTAAACACGTGTGTATTCAATTTAGGCCCGTGGAAAAAAACATTCATTTTTTATATCAAAAGAGTTTTTTATAGTTGTTAGAAATGGAGCAGGTAGGACGTCCAAATGACGTCTATTGTGGACTTTCGAACGGACGGTTTCGGACGTCCTCGAACGTATTTTAAACGTCCGAAAAACGGACGAACGAAAGTCGTTTCATTTGGTACATCCGAGGACGTTCATTGTGGACGTCAAAACGGACCGTTTTGGACGCCCTTGGACGTACTATGGACGTCCGCGTGCCCACTGGGTAGCAATGTTTCCTGCAACTCAGCAATGTCTTTCATTTTCTCATCACTTTTCTTTATTAAATGAGAATTAGCTGAAAAAAATTCAACGTTGAACTTTATTCAGCTTAATCATTCATTATTAAACGGACAAAATAACCTTAGGACGTCCGTAGGACGTCCAAATGACGTCTATTGTGAACTTTCGAACGGACGGTTTTTAACGTCCTCGAACGTATTTTAAACGTCCGAAAAACGGACGAACGAAAGTCGTTTCATTTGGTACATCCGAGGACGTTCATTGTGGACGTCAAAACGGACCGTTTTGGACGCCCTTGGAAGTACTATGGACGTCCGCGTGCCCACTGGGTAGCAATGTTTTCTGCAACTCCGCAATGTCTTTCATTTTCTCATCACTTTTCTTTATTAAAGCATTCGCTTTGCTGACCAATGATATATTGTTTTTTTTTCGGCTTGTTTCGCACTCAAGGTAAACTCTTTTTTAGCATTAGTGCAATTTTTGTGAGGAGACTCATTTGAGATTTTAATTCTTTAGTTTCAGAAAAAATGCTGGCTTTCTGACCAAGCACCATGAATAAGTTGGTATTTTTGATATGCAAATTTAATAGCAGCTTTCATTTCTGATGTAATCTCGAGATTGAGGTTGCTGGTAAGCATGAAATCACACACAACGCAATGTCCAACAATATCATCTGATGATATATTGTCAGTAATAACATCCTAAATTGACACTAAAACCCCGTTCAACCGATGTCTGTTCATGACTCTTGAGTCAGAACTAACTTAATGACAGATAATAAATCTGGATACTTTTTTTATCAATGTCTTTGAAGCAAAAATCATCAAAGTAATTATTATTTTGATTAAAGCTAATAAAAACATCCAACCAACTGAACCAACTGCTCAAGATCACTATTCATATGAGATAGCATTGGATCGGATGGAGCCTCTGAACAATTCAAATATGCTCGCCAGGAAGCAAAGAACTGGAATCTTACCTGGGAAGGGTCCTATTTAACAGCATTTACAACAAACTTATATAATTTGCTAATTGGCAGTTCACTTTTAGACAGAACCTCCAGATAAATAACAATATTTATAATAGAAGGCCAAATACTATTTAATCTTTCTGCTTCTTTTTTGTCTTTAACACAACTGGTTGTGCAAAATAAAAGCGGGAACACAGGTGATCCTGAAAAAGTCACTTCTTCTGCCAAGAGAATCGCACAATAAGATAAAGTAACTTTTGAACGCCTTTTAAAACTCACAACCAATTGATTCAAATCTTGTTTTTGAAAGCACCGTGAACTGTGTTGAGAACAGCAGGTTATGTCAATAAGTTTAGATATAAAATTAACCGTCTCTGTGTAATTTCAAGTTGACATTGGGTCCATTCATAGAGACCTGAAAAACTTTGCTAATAATACGATCACGTATTGTTTCATTAAAATGATTCAGCTAATCAAGTCTGGTACTACGTCCCATAAATGAGGAACCCCAATACCTCACTTCAATTTGCATTTTTTCTTCATTCCGATATCGGAGGAGAAAATTTTATATGACAAGTTTAAATTTTCTTGTTGAGAGATTTATCGAAGGAAACAACAAGCCAGAGAGACAGGCTGGTTAAGTAATGCCATGAAATGAGTAGTGATCGGAAAATTTCGGTTTCGGCCGAAATTTTGCTTTAAACCGAAACCGAAAATTCGGTTTCGGTAGTTTTTTAAGTTTCGGTTCAAACCGAAATATCGGTTTGAAGTTGAACCAAAATTTCGGTTCAACTTCAAACCAAAACCGTAATTCAAAAAGTATTATTAAAATAATAATTATTTTTTTTCAAATTTAACTTTGTTGACAGATTTTTAATTAATTTTTTATATATAAATATTATATATTAATATAAATATTAAATATAATAATATACCTATCTAATATATTCATTTTTTTAATTTATAAAGTTATGCATATTTTATGGTTTTAAACGCTTATAATCTAATTCTATAATTTATTCTATAAACGTCGTTCATATAAATGTAAACGTTTTTTTTCTGTAACAAATTTTGCTAAAAACATTATAGCGTTTTTATAAAAAATTTAATTTGTTTTAATAAAATTTTGTTGACATTTCAAAAATTATTTTTTTAATTAATTACAAGTTAACATTTTACATTATATTCTTGAATAGTTCATTATTTTTTCAGCGGCCTTTTGTCTCATCTCAAGACTCACCATTTTCTTGTCACCAACACCAGTCCAGCATCTTTAACGACAAGAACTCCAGAACCAGAAGTTCCTCAAAAAGAAGTTTCCGGGCCAAAAGAAAACCGAAAGAGAACAACTCCTATCTTTAACATCAGGTCTAAAAAGCAAAGAACGAAGATGCTTCAGTCTACAATTCCAAACTGGGTTAAAACAAATTCAAAAATTGAATCAAACTCAGAAAAAGGGCAAAATTTCACAAGTCCATCTTTGAAATGATTATTCTTGACATGCAACCATGGTCTGTTGTTAATGAAGCTGGTTTTTTGAGACACCATGCCATGATTGCTCCAAATTTTGAAATTGCTAGTGAAAAATACTGCAGAAGCATGCTGGACCCTGCATATGAGAAGATTAAAATTGCTCTAAAAGATCGTTTGGAAGAAACGGTCTCCATTGGTCTGGATGCTTGGTCAAATTTTCACCACGGGTATTTAGGGAAGACAATTCATTTCATTTCAAAAGACTGGGAAAGGATGAAGTTCTGCTTATCCTGCTCCATATTTGACGATCGTCACACAGCGGCAAACATTTATCAGAAGATTCAAAAAACAGCCGAGGACTGGGACATTACTTCAAAAATTGGTGTTTGCTTGAGGGACAATGCTGCAAATGTCAAGGCAGCCTTCAATGAACCAGGACGTGTCTATGAATCAGCTGGATGCCTCAACCATTCTCTTCAACTAGTTATCAAAAAAGCATCTTCAACTAGTTATCAACTAGTTATCAAAAAAGATTTTTTTTCTATGGAAACAGTGGAAACCCTTGTTGAGAAATGCCGAAAACTTTGCACTAATGCCTCTCACTCAAATGTGTTTTATACAGAGCTCTACAAACAACAAGAAAGTCAGATGGGCAACAAAGATTGACTTGAGTTGAAAAATGATGTTGCAACAAGATGGAACTCGACTTTTTATATGCTGGAAAGATTTTTGCATTTTAAAACAGCTATTGCTGGCACTCTGCTCAAGTTGCCATCCTCTGGAATTGAATTTTCACGGGAAGACTGGAATATTTGTAAAAAAGTGGTTACAATTTTGGGTATTTTTGAAGAAGCCACAAAACTGCTCTCGGGAAGTGAATCTTGCATTAGTTCTTGCATTCCCATTGTGACAACTATAATCCAATCACTTGAAACTTCAACTGGAGATGATGACATGATCACAATGCAGCAAGCAATGAAAACTGCTATGGAAAATCGTTTCTTGAACATGGAAAAGGCTGAGCATTATTTTATTGCAACCTTACTTGACCAATGGTTCAAATATTATTTTTTCCGATCCCAGGATGCCTGTCATGCTGCCAAAAATCCATCTTGACACAACTGGATTCTTTGCTACCATCTCTCAATAAACCCAAACCAATTTCCAAAGGAATCAGCCTTACAGGATTTGCTAACTTGATGAAAAACATCATTGCCCAATCTCAAGCAACAACAAACCAAAGTTCAAACTCCAGACTGACCAAAAAAGTGTTGAATGATTACTTGGACTCTCAGATTTCTTCCGACTGTCTGGACTTCTGGAAGATTTATGAAAAAAATTCGAGTGAGGGAGTCAAGCTTGCCCTTGCCAATATTGCCAAGAAGCTTCTGACTCCCCCACCAACATCAACTGATGTTGAAAGGTTGTTCTTAACTGCTGGAGATATACTAACCAACGAACGAAACAGACTTTTACCAGAAAATCTTGAAAAACTTTCGTTTTGCCGAGAAAATCTACCAAATGTTAACTTCCGTTATTAATTTACACCACTTCATTTATAACAACAAATCAACTCTTAATAAAACAAATATCAAAAGAGCATTGTTTAAACACGTTATTTCTTACTTTAAAAAAATTTCGGTTGTGCCGAAATTTCGGTTTGAATTTCGGTAAAAGTTTTGCCAAAATTTCGGTTTCGGTTTCGGTTAAAAAACGCCGCAACCGAATTGAACCGAAACCGAAATTTCGGCAAAATTCCAATTTCGGTGGATCACTACTTATTACAAAGGATATTGTAACAACCATAAGAACGTCAATGCTAAAAGAAATAAAATTAAAAGAAATAGCGGATGAAGTTGAAATACCAGTTTCTGCAACACGTTCTACATCTGATAAAATCAGTAAAGGACTTAGTGATGATGAAATCACACCAGTGAAAAAAGGAAGACGCAGCTCTTATGACGAGACACTTAAATCTGAAATTCGATTGTTAATTGAGCATGATCCATCTCATACTTTAGCATCATTAAGAAACATTCTCATTGAAAGAAATATTATTGCATCTATACCAACAATATCTTAGTATTTAAAGTCGATGGAGTTCACTAGAAAACGACTTACATTAGTACCAAAAGAAAGGAACTCGCCGCAAAACGTTGATTTAAGACATAGTTTTTGCAGGACTATTAATTCGATTCCTGACAATAACTTGGTATTTCTAGATGAAACAGGCTTTAACTTACATACTTCTAAGCAATATGGCCATTCTATAAAGAATACAAAATGTTGTTACAGTGCCAGAAAATCGTGGAAAGAATGTAAGTCTAATGGTCGCTATAACAGTTGATGGTGTTAACTATTATAGTTAATATCATTAACTTTTATAGCGTTATTGACTATCTTAAAGCTTATTATATGGTATATACTAAGCTTTATGATGGATTTAAGGATGGTGCGTATAATGGCGTATTTTTTGTGATTTTATAACCGAAAATTTAAGATCGTATTTCCAAACGAATCCTCATTCCGTATTAGTATTGGATAATTGTGCATTTCATCGTCGACGACATGTAATCGATTTGCTCGGCCAATCCAATGTTTCAGTATACTTTTTGCCACCTTATTCACCGCAAATGAACCCGAGCGAGGAATACTTTAGTTGTCTTAAAGCTAATTATACTTCTATAAGGCCGTTTTTAAAAACTAGCAATGAAGTTAAGGCTACTTTAAACTCGCTTATACCAACAATTGGCATTGATTTTTGCGGTTGGTATTGTAATATGAGAAGATGGGTTTTAAAAGGCATAGCAAGGCAAGAATTTTATTAAAGTGGATACTTTGTTATTTGTATTATCTTTAAATATAATGAGTTATAGTTATATTAAAAAAATACATGTTATTCTTTAGAAATTTATGAATAACTTTATACATCATGAATGCACTCTAAAGTAACTGAAATGTTTTATATTTTCTTAAAAATTGTTTTATATATATATTTTTAATGTTTTATAATTTTATAAATTTGTTTTTTATTTTCTTACGATTTGTTTTGTATTTTCTGAATAAAGTTTTTTAAATTATTAAAAAATGTTTTATATTTTCTTAAAAAATGTTTTAAATTTTCTTAAGAGATGTTTTATATTTTCTTAAAAAATGTTTTAAATTTTTTTAAGAGATGTTTTAAATTTTCTTAAAAAATGTTTTATATTTTCTTAAAAAATGTTTTATATATTCTTAAAAGTAGTTTTAAATTTTCTTAAAAATGTTTTGTATTTTCTAAAAAAATGTTTTACATTTTCTTAAAAAATGCGGATAGGAAATTTTTTCAAAGATGGCGGGTTTAAGATGGCGTCTTAGTTGAGCACGTGTCTTAAAATATATTCTATGATATATTTCGTTCCTTGTGAATTGTATTATAAAAATATGGCTTCAACAGTATCAGAAATAAAGAAAATGCTGACTCAAATGTTCAATGAATGCAGAAAAAAAATTGGAAAAATACTAAAACAACGAAAAAAAAACTTTGCTGACATTTTAAGTTCTAATTTTAAAATAATAAACGATCGATTGGGATTGATTGAAAACAAATCTGCTGATAATGTAAACAAAATAAACAAACGAGAAAAAGAATTAAATGAGTTAAAGGAAAGTCTAAACTTTCACGAACATTTAATTGAACAGAAAGTCAAAACGGTAAGTAACAACTTAGAGAAAGAAAGCCCAATATAAAATATTAATGAGAAAAATAGAATACTAGAAGATCGCTCAAGACGAAATAATCTTAGCATTGAAGGGATTACGGAAAGTGTTAACGAAACCTGGGATGAGACCGAAGATAAAGTTTTAAAATTTATTTCTAAAACTTTGGAAGTGAATGAAGTAGAGATCGAACGAGCCCATCGCATCGAACGAGCCCATCGCCATAGGGTATAAAAAAGACGGAAAAACAAGAACTACAATTCAAAAATTAGATTTACAGTCAAAACAAAAATCCTGAAAGAAACCCACCGACTCAAAGGAATAAACATTTATATAAACGAAGATTACTCTCGAGAGACTTCTATTATAAGAAATAAGCTATTTTCAGAGGCGAAGCTAAGGAGAGAAAATGGAGAGAACGTCGAAGATTTTCTGATTTTTGAAAATAAATTGAATTCAAATTCAATTTATTTTCAAAAATCAGAAAATCTTAGTAATTGTAATGCGGAATGTGAGTCGTTAACTATAGAACTACTGATTCATAACAAAAAAAGTGTTTATTTAACCGCAATGTATCGACCACCTAGTGAAAATATAACAACGTTTGAAAACTATTTAGAGCAACATTTAGTAAGCGTTAGAAATAAACAAATATACTTAATGGGGGATTTTAATATAAACCTTTTAAACCTAAAAAATGATAAAAAAGTCGAACGCTTTCTAAATCTCCTCTATCAGCACAATATTTTACCATTAATTAATAAACTAAGTTGCATAACTCGTCAAACTGAATCTCTTATAGACAATATTTTTACTAATAACTTCTCGAAATATCACACTCAAAGCGGAATCATAAGAACTGATATAAGTGATCATTTTCCAATATTTTTCACATCATGTTCAATATACAAAAAAAAATCAATCAAGGAATCAAACAAATTAATAAGCGTTACAAAAAGAAAGATAGATAAAAATACCATTGAAACCTTTCGTAACTATCTATCACTGGTAGATTGGGATCAACTCGACAACTACAAAGACGCAAATAACGCCTATGAATATTTTAACTTAGAGTTCAGTGATGCGTATGAAAAAGCGTTTCCAAAGCAAGAAAAAATAAATAAACTCAAAAGCTTACAAAGTCCATGGATTTCCAAAGGTCTTAGTAAATCTTCCAAAAAACAAACAAAGACTCTATGAAAAATACTTAAAAAAAAAAAACTTACAAAAATGAAAACAAATACAAAAATTATAAAAACCTCTTTGAAAAAATAAAAAAACAAGCAAAAAAAAAAAAAATATTATTCTAATTTATTGCAAAACAATATCGGAAATAACAAAAAAGCATGGGATGTTATAAAAGAAATAATAGGAAAAAAAAAGATTAACTCTGGTAATACACTGCCTAAACGTTTAAATACTAATGATAAAAACATATTTATCAGTGATAAAATAGAAATTGCTGAAAGCTTTAACAATTATTTTATAAACATTGGAAAGACGTTAGCAAATAAAATAACTCAAAGTTAAAAACTATTTAAATCACACTTAAAAAAAGTAGACTTTACAATGGATGAGTATGACTTTGGAATGCTTTTGAAACCATACAGTCCAGAAAAAGTTCTGGTCTTGATGACATAGATTCTAAAGTTGCTAAAAACGTTTATGACGTTATTGAGTATCCCCTAATGTATATCTTTAATCTCTCATTAAAAAATGGAGTTTTTCCTGACCGCCTAAAATTAGCACGCGTAGTTCCAGTATTTAAAAGCGGAGATGACTCGACTTTATCTAACTACAGACCCATTTCCATACTCCCATGCTTCTCAAAAATAATGGAGTGCATAATGTATAATAGACTCTTTACATACCTTCAAAATCATAACATCCTGTATAATAACCAATACGGATTTAAAAAAGACCACTCAACTGAACATGCTGTAATAAAATTAGTTAACGAAATTTTAAGTGGCTTCGAAAAAAACAAACACACCCTTGGAGTATTTATCGACCTTTCAAAGGCTTTCGATACAGTGGACCACTAGATCCTTCTATACAAACTTTATAATTATGGTATAAAAAATAAAAATGGTTCAGTTGCTATCTAAAAAACCGTAAACAAGCCTTATTTTAAAATAAAACATACACTCCCCTTAAAATTATCACATGTGATGTTCCCCAGGGGTCTAATCTAGGACCTCTGCTTTTCCTAATCTATATAAATGACATATTTTTATCTTCCAGTATATTGAACTTCATTCTTCAAAATCAGTCATGTTACATAGTGCTACAAAAAAATAACACGGGATACCAGCATGCTCAACTCTAACTAGTATCGCTTTTTTTTCACTCCCTGTTTTCCGAGCTTGACTCCCATCAGAAAGCAAAGACATAAAATTTTTGATGGCAAATAATAGCCGCTACTTTCACCTTTATTGTCTCGGCAATATAATAAATAAACTCTCTATCTAAAAATAGAATTAAAAAATGAAGTATTAACTTTAAAATATAGTCAAAAGTAAATATATAGTATCAGTTTAAAAAGTAGTAAAAATAAAAATGTATATTACAAAATATATATATATATATATATATATATATATATATATATATATATATATATATATATATATATATATATATATATATAAAACATATACATATTTAAAGTACCTGCTTTTGCGTTGCTTTTTCTTTGCAATAATTGACTTCAATAATAATAAGACTTCAAAGCATCTATGGGCATAGCAGGATGCAACGCCATTTCATATGCAGTACGCATTAACTTTAAACAAACTTCAAATGATGTTGCTTTTATTGAGAAATTGGTGTCCGTTAAGGGACTCTTAGGTTTATTTGTTATATTTGAAAAGAGACAACATTTGTTCCCTTCGAAAATGCGTTTGAAGAATTTCTAGCTGACCCCAATATCGTTGTATCGCTTTGAATGATGTTTTTATGCTTAGCGCACAGTTTGCACCATATTTTGACAACAGTGTCAACATTGTTAACTTTTATAACTTCTTGACTAAGAAAATTGTATTTCCATGAAAGAACTTTTGTACTCATTTCTTCTCTCTCTCTCATCTAATGCTAATGTGACTTTTTCTTTTTCATGCTCGCCTTTTATTATGTTGCAGTAAACTGATTGCAAAATTGATTGATTGCAATTACAGAAGAATTAAAATAAAATAATTGCATTGTTTTAATACAAATATATAGACCATGCAATTCTTGCTTAAAATTGTTACCTGATATTGCTTAATTTCAACGTTAATATCAATTACTAGAAGTAGTTTACATACTAGTTATGTGTATACGAAAAAATTTAGTATACAGCTCCATCAATAAACAATGCACTAGCCCACAAATATGGACAATGAAGCAGAAACGGCATCTCATGCACGATTTAGAGAATCCACCAAAAGTACAGGCTGTTTCAATTTGGGTAATAAATATAACCAAGTATTTTATATTGAAGCACTATATTTATATTAAAATCTTGTTACATTTAAAATAAATAATATTTTTTACAATTAAACAACAATTAGTTTTTTCACTTTCCTGTGTATAAACATAATGGTGATAATAATGATGAAAAACTTTTTGTTAAAAACCATTTAATAATGTTTAAGTTACATTATTAAATTGCTCATAGTTTTAGCTTAAATAATTAACAGACTGATAAAAGTTGTGAATAAATTGCATATCAAAAATTTTTTTTCGTCAACGTTGAATTCTTAAAAATAATAAAAATATATACACACACACAAATATTTATTAGTGCAGACTTTTTTTATCCTCGATGTGTATCAATTTTCGTAGCCGAAAATAACAACCACCCTAAAAAAAGAAAACAAAATAAGTTAGTGAAATAGTTACAATTTTTTTTCAATTACATTTTTAACTTTGTTATTTTATTTAAGTATTCTAATACAAATACAGTACAGATTTTGTTGATTTAGAAAGTATGCAAATGCATAATTATTTTAAGTTAAGAAAAGACATGGTTGTCACAAACCTTCATTTAGCTGCGAACTTGCTTGATCCACAAATAAAAGGTTCAATCCTATCTGGATCACAAACTATTCTTTAGCTAACACACAGCGCTTAGGTACAACACCAAATATTTTCTGAAAGTCATACATTATGGCTATGGCTAAAGTAATTAATATCTGGGCCACCGTGTGAGGAAGGGGGCGAAAGAGACACTTTGTCCCGGGCGGCAGATATTGAAGAGGCGCCAAATGAAAAGAAGGTACCTAAAAAAAATAAATAAGAAGGGCCTTCATCTATAATATAGGGAAATATTGATAAATAAGGGCGCCAATCAGCATTACTGTCCCAGGCGGCGTGACGGCTCTCGGCGGCCCTGAATTATATAGGTAAAGTTTATAATATTTGCTTTATTTTTCGTTTTGATACGTTTTTCAAAAAACTTTTATTTTTTCTAAAAACTGTTTTTTTTGAAAAACTTTTTTAATCCATGTGCTTTGTGGCTTTTGAGCTTTATTGATATTTTTAATGGTTTAGTCGAATAAAATTTTCCCGTAAGTGAGCATATGATTTCCTAATACTACTAAAAAGTTAAATTTAGCGTGATGTACTTTTTGGATAACCTCTTTGGGCTTTATATTTTTTGTTGATAATGGTGTCCTCACAAATGTTATCTAAAGTAAGTACTATTTTTACGTTAAATTTCTGAAAAATTATTTTTTATTATTACTATTTCTAACCGTTTCGATTATTAAAAATTTAAAATCTGAAAATTAGGAATAAAAATGATTAGATACTAATAAAAAGGTTCTAACATGTTTTAACTTTTTTATTATAAAAACCTTATCGTACCTGAAATTTTTTTTTTTCAAATCTGACAAAATACTTTTTTTAAATCTTGTCTCGGTACCTGGGTGCGGATTCACAACACTTTCGTAAGTCCAAAATTTGCGTAAAGTTTGCGTAAGTTTTGCTTAAGTTCAAAGTTACGCTAAGTGGTATTCACAAACCTTGCGTAAACAAAAACTTACGAAATTTCTAAGTTTTTATGTAAGTTAGTACTTACGCAAAAATTCTAAAAAACGGGATTCACAACATTTTCCTAAAAAGTGCTCATCAAACTTTACGCAAGAAAAGTTACGTCGGCTATTTTCTGACTTAAGGGGTATGCCCCCTGTTAAACCTAAAATGACAACTTGGTGTTGCATGCAATGGAACGATATATTTTATAGTAGATCTTACAAAATTAGTGCAAAATTACTAAAAAAAATTTAAAAAAATCATTGCAGTCGTCCATAATGGTTGCAATTCAATAAAAAGTAAATTTTTTTAGCAATTGATAACTTAAGAACTGTTTAACATATCTAAATGAAACTTTGACACAAGACTTTTTAAATTAAGGTCTACAACTTAAACTAAAAAAATATTATAATTTATGCCTCGATTGCCCATAGTATTTGATCAAAATATTTTAAAATAGGGACAATATAAAATGTAAAATATTTCTTGATTTAAAAGACCTAACTCAAATGTTTTTAGTTTCAGTTGCAAGCACAAGTCATAAAAATATACCCTGAAAATTTCACCACTCTACCATTTATCGCTTAGCAGATATGATTTGCTAATGTTCGATTATTAAAAAAAACTCTTATTTTGAGAAAAAGAACTTTTAAGTTCAAAATTCTGTTTAAATCACTTCAGCTTTAAATTACACAAAAGCTCCAGGTTCATAAGTAGTCCCTTCTTTTTGAATATTTTTGTCATCAGATGACTTTTTCTTCCCGCGAATTATCTTTCTACGAAGTTTAACTTTGTCAGTTTTTTGTACTGCGCTTGACATAGTCTGGAATTGTTAATATTGATGCATCCTTTTGTTGTATAATTGCCAGGGATCAAGTTCAGTACCTCCATAATTTGCAAAGATGCTTTGCTACCAATATTAAAACTAGCCACAGCATCAAAAACTCCAAACTTTAGCTTTTCAAAACCAACAAAACGAATCTTAGGGACATGCTCCCAAATCATGGCATTGAAAGACTCATTGGCATTCTGTGTCAATCCATAGAGACACATCAATAATAGACTGTCTTCACTTAAATTTTTGTAAATAGGTTTTAAATGAGCAATTACAGACAAAGGCAATCCAACATCTGGTTTATACATTGTTTTATTTATTTTATCCCGCTGAAACAAGCACCAGCTATTTTTTACTTTAGGGCAATGATCGTGCCACTGGTTTTTTTTGGTCGATGCTACATGGAACAGGCTAGCAAAAATTGCTTTTTCCATACCTACTTAGTCACCTACATTTTGCCTGATGGCAATACCATAATAGTTTTGCAAACGATATATCATTCTCAATGTTAATTTGCCTTTACCACTAATACCTTTAACCTTTTTGCGTAGTTTGAAAAGTTGGTTACCTACTCTTATCTGAATGTAGCCAACACAGTGCAGACGCTCAACTTTCATACCCTCTCCATTTTCAATTGATTTATGAGATTTGCTGTCTACATCGCCATAAAATTTTGTGTATTTGAGACCATGCTTTGCTATTGATCTCTTAAATATATTCTTAGTACCCTCAGGCTCCATTGCAGGCGCTGAACCACAATAATTATTGATGCAGACATGAGTGGCTTTCCGAGAATCATATTTAACATGATCAGTTCCTTTGATTTTCTCATAGAACTCACATGACCTGCATGTTTTAGAAATAACTTCAACATCTAATATTTTTCCAGTATCAACTGATATGACAGTGATTACACCATTGAGCGAAGAGTAGCCTCTACGTTGCCATGATCCATCATTTGATACCCCGATTTCCGTACCACATGCATGTCTACAAATTTTGAAAAGTTTATCAAAATTATTTCTTGTCATTGGTTTAGACATATTCATCATTGTTGTAAATCATTGCAGATTAGAATAGCCTGAACCAATAGTGCGCATTGCATATGTTATGCGTAAGTTTACATCATATTCATTCTTTCTACACACTGGGGATGTATAAAAAGATAACTATAACCACATCTACATAATACACTCATTGATGAAGCTAATCTTTTCTTTTTTGGACAAGTTTTCAATCAGCAACAATTTCCCATTTTGACATTCTGGGCAAGGCAGTTTACTAAAAACTTCAGCTAAAATAGAGACATCAACAAGCCGGTATCCTTCAACTGTTTCACTTATAGCTTCTGTAAAGTCAATGTTTTCAACTTTTTTCCTTGAAAAATTTGATGCAGAGACAAAGCAAAAAGGAGCAGGATTTTCTTGATTAGTAGAACTAGAGTGAGGAGCTGCACTGGCGTTTTGTTATTTGTCAGAGAGACTCTCAATGATTGTTTCATTTGATATTGCATGCTTGTTCCCTTAGAATCTTCTTTTACGAGAATATAAACGTTTAGTATTTTGCTTTGATCTCTTTCCCAAAGTAATAACTTATTTATAATAGCCTTACAATATTTTTACAATAATCTTAAATCTTCTACAATCGACCAAACAATATGGTATTTTTTTGATAATAAACTTAAGTCTACCATTTTTATAGAGATTTTCAAGCAGTGAAGCAAATGAGGTTGATTATTATCGTAAAAATTCTTTAATTTAGGACTATATTGGAGTCTATAAAAAGATATTGGTTAGTGATTAATTTTTTTTTTATATATGATTATTATTATGCAATAAACAAAATTCAATTTTTGAGCCAAAATTGCTAATATTTAAGTTTTGAATCATCTAAATTCGGATTCTACGTTAAATTTTGTTTTAAAACCAACCCTATTATTTTTTTGAAATAATTTAAAAAAATGTCTTAAATTATTGGGGGGCATACCCCTTAAGTTTGCCATAACTTTAAATCATCTAATAATATTTGAAAATGGCGTTTTTTCATTATTATAAAAGATTTCAGATTTTGTTTGTTATTGCCAATAAAATATAATTTTATCTTAATTTTATAATGCTATACGTTAAATTATTTATTTAAATAATACAACTATAGTTTCTTTTGTAACAACAACAACATTAACAGTATATTTACTAAAAATTTAGATGAACTACATGCACTTTTTTTATAAAACTTGTTTTCACCTTAAATATAAAGTTAAAAAAATACACACACATCTATATAATGGATGGTTCACTCTCTCATAGCCTAGCTAAAACAAGGAGAGCGACCATAGTACGGATATATCATATAGTTTTGTAGTATGCCAATAACTTATTAAATAAGTTAACTTAATAACTAGTTATTGTCATACATCAAAACTATAGGATGTATCCATACTATATTAACTTATGGTTGTATCTATACTATACTATCTATACTATATTATACAAAAATATATACAATAATATTATTGAAGTATATACTTTAACTTGCATAACTAGCATAAAGAGAGAGAGAGTCTCTCTCTCTCATTCTCTTACTCTTTCTGTGTGAGAGAGAAATTGTTTGTGCTAATATAGATGCAATATTCACAAAAATATGTAATTAATTCGTTAGTTTTTCAAATATCTATCTTTTTTTATTTATAAATGTGAACAAGACTATTTCAAAATGCAATAATGCAAAAATTATCTCTGAGTAATCAGGCTATTAATGTAAAAAAGTATTATAACCTAAACATTAACTTACTTTGAATAATGATGCTATGTTATGCTATGAAATCTCATTGTTGTGGTTTGTTATTGCAAAGAGCAGAAATTCCATAAAAAGTTCCTTGATCCACCAGTTAGTCCAAATGGAGTGATAGTGCTTTTCACAATTCAGTAGAATTATTATCTGTTGCTGTTAAAAATATTATTTTACATTTTGAAAACATAAGCAAAAGTTGTTGAACTTTTGCTTATGTTTTCAAAATGTTCCTTATATTTCTGACAATAGAAATTTTGTTTATAAATAGTTTCAAATATACTAGAATGCAATCAAATGTATTTCTTGAATTTATTAAAGCAATTTCTTTATTTAATGAAACTGTCATTTCCTATTGCAAATAAAAGTGCTTTTGATTCAAGTCAATTATATTATAAAACAAGACCACTGAAAAGAATATTTAACAATTATCATGATGTTTTCTTATACTTTAGGGTATGAGAAGTAAGAATGAAAACAAGAAGTTAAAAAAAAACACTTTAGTTTAGCATTTCCATTATTTTATGAACGTGAAATTTTATGCTAAACTAAAGTACTTTGTTTTAACTGAAGCAATGCAAGACAAGTTGCATGATCTGATCAGGGGTGAACCCAGACCCTTTTTGGTACTATTGGACCGCTATGGGCGCCAAAAAAATGCCTCAAAATAATAATTTCATTTTGTTTTTGTTTTTCTTTTTGTATTAAGAATAGAAATAAAAGTTCTTTCAAATGCTAGTTTTCTGTATATTTTAGCTAGTTTATTTAGCCAGTAATTTTTACAAATAAGGTTCGCTGCAGGTTTAGAGTTATGGTTAAATAAAACTAATGGACATTCACTGATGGCATCATACAGGAAGCCGAATAATTATCTTATATAAGCCCAGGATAATACAATTCATTTTACCCATTTGGATTTGAATAAATATGCCCGAATTATTTCTAAATGAGTGCTTGTAATGTTTATATCTAAAATAATAGACGTGTAGCATTTTGTTAATATTCGATATCTCATTTAAAAACCAACCGACTCCTGTTTGTTCCATTTTTAATCCAATTATTAAATATTTTGATTATTTTGCTGATAGATACTCAAAATAGATTGAAAGAATGTTTATGCTATATATGCTATTACTTTTAAAAGTAATTGCACGCATATGCTATATGGGGCTATTCAAGTACAACGAAACACTTTTTTGCTGTTTTTAGACTCCCTTCTTTGTATATATAACATTTTAAACAATCTCTCCTTGCCCTATTTGTGACGTGAGATTTATTTTAAACAAATATACCTTTGAGTTTGTACTTTTATGCTAAAGGTTTACTATTCCGCTGTGATTAGAATTTATATTTTAAAAGTTTTGTGACACTTTCAAACACTTCCACCCTATATAAGAATGTCACGTATTATTTGAATAACCCCTATATGGTTTTGCTATATTTTTAAATATAGCAACAACAACAAAAAAATAATAATTGTAAGTAAATTTAAACCCTCCCTTTAAAAAAGAAACATTTACTGTTTGGTCACATTGCCCTGTGTGTCTTATTAAAAAAAAAAAAATAGTAATACTAACTACTTCCTTTATACAAATAGTTATAAAATATTTGCCTTAAATTTTGGGTTAGTTTTTGCCTAAGTTTTGCGTAACTCATGCACAACCTTAACTTTACGCAAATGCTGCGAAAAAGTTGTGAATACCAAATAGTTACGCAAAAAATATTTTGAGTAAGTTTTTCGTAACTTTTGCTCAGCTACGCAAGAGTTACGCAAAAGTTGTGAATCCGCACCCTGATTACATAGTTTTGACAAAGAAAAGTATAAAAAATGTCCAGATGTTTAAAAATTATCATTATATGTGTTATGCATCATTTATGTTCATCACAGTATTTTATCAATTCATATATCATTTTATAATTATCATTTTATCATTTTAAGCATATAATATGAAATATATATTATAACTTACACTGACGGTATATACATTTAGTTTATTTTTCTTACTTTAGAATAATTAAAATATGAATTTTTATGATATTTTAATTTTAAGATTTAATTTTTAAGTTGTGATTTGATTTTTTTTAATGTAAAAAGGAACTGAAACGATTTTAAGATGATTTGTTTCGATTTAAACGGTAAAATCTGTACATTCAGTAAACATATTATAATTTCTCTTCCGACGCTTATTGGCTTTTAGGATTACGATAATCCTAAAAGCCAATAAGCGTAAGCTGTATTTCCAGTAATCCGATAACCTTCTCTAGCCTTATGCTTTTTTCTTTCAACCAGAAAGCGAATATAAATATTACTATTTTAATCCATATTTTAATCTCTATCTATTCTATATTGAGCTATTGGAAATGTTTCCGAGAAAATATCCGTCTGGATTTTCTAAACTTAAAAGAAAAGAAGAAAAATTTGTCAAAGAAAAACCAAAATGCATGTCATTGGATAAATTTGTTGTTCGTAATGCTCCTGTTGAAGAAATTGCTCCTCATGAAGAAATGGCGCTACTGCAGTTTCTCCTCCCCCCCCCTTCCTTTTTTATGATTGATTATGATAGAGAATTTTATGCTGATTAAGAATCGTATAAAAACATAGGTCTGAAAATCAACGGAAAGTGCTCTAATTGACGTCAAAGTTTAAAAAAGTCCCAATATAGGGTAAAGGAAGGTATGTTCGTGATATATGTAGTTTCGTGATATTTCGCTCGGCATTTGTAGCGAACATACCTATTAGTCAAAAACATCGAAATTGCGTCAAATGGTACCCCGGGGTACTACGGGGTACACAAATAGTCGTTGGGTGCGTGTGATACGTCAATTGTTTACTATCAGTTTGTACATTCTTTAGCATTATTTAACGTGCGTTCAGCACATTTGTTTGGAGTACTTGTCCAACATTTTTATTTCCAGACTTGTGTTTTAAGGTAAGTAAATTATTTTTATTAAATATTAAACTAGAAAAGATGCTTGATTTAATGGTAAAACTTTTGTTTTTTTATTAACTTCCTATAACTTATGATTCCTTATCGCAGTTACACATTTTCTTAACGTTTTCACCTCAAATGAATTTACATTTTTAATCATGTTTCTTTTATTAAATATAATGACATTAAAAATTTTTTAAGCACGATATAACTATATAGTTAAATGATAATAATATCTTTCTCTATACGAACCTGCAAATATTTTTGCAGTAAAGCCTATCACGAAATTACCTACTATCACGAAATTAGTCACTGCTATTGGTAAACGTTATGTTTATAAAAGAACTTATGCTGATCGTGGAGAAACGCATACACTTTTAGGATGTGTATGTGCCAATGGATCATGGATTCCACCTTTAATTATATTCAAAGGCGTTAGATGGAACGATAATCTTAAAGCTGATTGTTTACCAAACTGTATGGTAAAATTATCTCCAAAAGGATGGATTAATAGTGACTTATTTTTGGAATGGTTTAAATTTTTTATTGATTCTATTCCAAGTGAACGACCTGTGATATTATTCATGGATTCACATGCATCACACATTAACATGGATGTTATATTACTTGCAAAAGAAAATGAAATATATTTATTTACATTTCCAGCTCATACTAGTCATTTATTACAACCACTAGATGTAGGAATATACAAGCCACTTAAGTCAAACTGGGCCACTAGCTTAAATGACTTTATGAGGGAAAATCCTGGAGAAAAACCAAATCGGACAACTTTTCATACAATATTGAATCCAGCATTTATTAAAAGCTTTTCTAAAAAAAATATAGAAAATGCATTTAAAAAAAGTGGCATTTGCCCTTTAAATAAAAATGCCATTCCTCCAGAAGCAATAGCTCCATCTCAATTGACAAACAGAGAGATTCAAAGTACAGAAATTCAACCACACAGTAATACTGCTATACAAACATTGTTAACTATTCCATCTGTAGAGCCAACCACACCTAACCCTAATAGGCCAAAAAGGGATTCAAGTGCAAAGTGTCTGACTCCTCCTGATCAACCTATTCCATTAACTTCAAAGGATTCTATTCCTGTATGTTCTAAAAAAAGTAAAAAAAATAAAAATGCTTCAAAAGATGATGATTGGGAGTGCGGTGTTTGTAAAAAAAGTTACAACAGTGATGTAAAAAAAAAAAATGGAAAAAAATGGGTGCAGTGTTCCTATTGTTTAGTACCTTATCATGAGAGTTGTCAAACATATGAGGACATTGGTGAAGTATTTATGTGTGATACATGTTGTCAACAAGAATGTGATTTAGAAAAATAAGTTAATCAGATATAAGTATGGTTAATATTATAGTTATTATATTAAGAGTTTTTTGTAGGTCTGTTATTTTATTTTCTAAGCTACATATGTTAAAAGTATATTTTTTTTATATATAAATATAAAGTAATGAAAGTATTATTATAATTTTGTTAACTTATAAGCCTGACTATATTTATATTTTATGAACTTAAAGTCTGATTGAATAGTTATGAATTCAAAACAAGTGTTGATATTTTTTGTTATATTATACCAGATGTTATACTTAATTAATAAAGAAAAATTTAAATATTATTGTGTATTCACGAAATTACCTAACCACTATCACGAAATTAAATATCATATCACAAAATTACCTAACTTTTCTCAATGACTTTTGAGCTTTTATAAAAACTTATCAAAGGACTTAAAATCCCAAAACTGCATAGATTCTAGTAACTTTACTCTATGTACATCAAACAATTAAAGTAATTAAGTAAAATTACTGAAATTGACTTTGTAATTACACATCTAGTTAATTTATCACGAACATACCTTCCTTTACCCTAAACCCTAATATTCGCCATTTTTTCTAAATCTTATCAAAATTAATTACTATTAACCTTGCGCAATAAACTTAGCTGGTTTCCGTCAACATTGAAATTGATATTTAAAAATATTCCAATCAAATATGAAAAGAACCTTAGAATGTGGACAAATGAATAGATAATTAATATCTGGTGGCTATTTTTTACGATAACGATTTTTTTTAACTAGGGTGTTTGATTTTTTGGTATTATGTAAATGAAATATAACTTATATTAAATATATTTAAATAATTCTTCAACTAGACAATATTAATTAACAAAGTTATCAATTTTAAAAAATTTGTTTGAAACTGTAATGCTTTTCTTTAAATTTTTTTCAAAAGTTTTAATTTAACCCCCATTTAAATTTATATGTTCTAAAAGGGTTTTTGGAAGTAAAAATGACATTTTGCGCTTAAAGTATATAAAGCAACATGGCTCTTCGAAGACCAATAATGAACGACTTTGACTCACTTTCGCTAACAGAAACTGGAGCAAAATTTAAATGCAATTTAGAAGATACAATTCGTTGGTGCAGAACTCATGGTTTACTGGCTGAAAGTATGAGTTGTAGTGTATGTGGCGTTCCGTGCTCACAGCAAGCTAAAATATACGCAATCGATCAAGTAATTTGGAAAAAACGTTGAAACGTTGTAAAAGAACTCTTAGCATAAGAAAAGGCAGCTTCTTCGAGAAATCCCATTTACACTTGTGGCAGGTATTAGGCTTGACTTACGTTTGGAGTAGAGGCGCAGGTAAAAGTTGAGGGTTTTCGGTAAGCGATCTTAGGCAAGAGCATAATATTGCATCTGATCACACTATTGTTGATTGGAATCAATGCAGAGACATTTGCGTCGAGACATTTGCAGAGACATTTGCAGAGACATTTGCAGAGACATTTGCGTCGAGTACTTCCTCAATAACCCTGATCCAATAGGCGGTCCTGGGTGCATTGTTGAAATAGATTTTGTAAAAGAAAGAACCACGTTGGTCGCATAACTCAGCAACAGTGGATATTTGGTGGTTATGAACCTGCGACTAAAAAAGGATTTTTAATTCCAGTACAAAATCGCGATGCGGCAACATTGATTCCATTCATACATACATGGATCCTACCTGGCACTACTATCTGGAGTGATATGTGGGGAGCATATAATGGCTTGCAAAGGCCTTTATATCAACACGACACACTTAATCACACCTACAACTTTGTGGATACTCAGACAGGAGTAACTATATATCTTGTGGAAGCTATGTGGTGTCGAGCTAAAGCAAAACTCAAATCAATGATGGGTTCGACTAATCGCGAAATGATAACAGATTATTTATCAGAATTCATGTGGATGCAAAGATTCAACGAACATCGTTTTTATCATTTTTGGGACCAGGTTGTAACAGGATACACAGTCTGACCAGAGTAGTGCTTACTGTGTGCATAGGAAACATCACGTACATTATAATTTATACTCTAGGATCATCGTAGACCAAAAACGGCTATTTTCATAGCCACAAAAATTTATTTAAAACATTTTTTGCAAAGAACATTATTGAAGTATGTTCATAAAAAAAATTTGAAATAAACATACTGAATGTTTGTATGTTTTATTAATAAAATTTGAAATAAACATACTTCAACGAACATCAATGAACATTAGTATGTCCATGAATAACATTTATTATTTTAAAAATTTTAATAAATTTGAATAAAATGTAATATATTCTTTGGTCTTGCTTAATTATGAAAATAAAATAAATTTAAAAAAAATGACGAATCATATGTTAATTACTTTTTAATTGTATGTTTACAATTGTTTCTCTTTTAATGAATTTAGTTTTGAAATTCTGTTGGTTAGCACGAAAGAATTTTTTAAATTGTGCGTGCAAATTGAATGAACGTGTTTTAGTTACGTTTTAACACAAAAACTACGTTAACTACGAATTAATTACAGTGACTAAAACAGCCATCAGCAGTTATTTTCAAAATGGCGAATATTAGCGTTTATATTGGGAGTTTTTTAAACTTTGACGTCGAATTAGAGCACTTTCCTTTGATTTTCAGACCTATGTTTTTATATCATTCTTAATCAGCATAAAATTCTCTATCATAATCAATCATAAAAAAAAAGGGGGGGGGGGGAGAAAGAAACTGCAGTAGCGCCGAAGAAATTGCTTTTCATAAAGAAATTGCTCTTTATGAAGAAATGCTCATTATGAAGAAAGAGCTCCTCATGAAGAAAATCCTCTTGTTGAAGAAATTACAGTTGAAAAAGAAATTGCTTTAAAAGAAGTAATTGCCTTTGGAGATCCCTGTTCAATGAATATTGAATATTCACTTGTAACATTGCAAGAAAAGCCTGACTTGGATGATCCTGCTCTGTGGCCTCCTACGAATTTAACAATTCGAGAATATTTTGTTTTTTATCCACCAAAGCGAAATGTAGAACTTATATCTAATTCGGGATGACAAATTGGAGAAAAAGTTAGAATGTGTTCAAAGAACAATTTTTTCAGCCTAAAAAAAAATGGTAAAAAGATTCAACGGGAATGGCTCATATATTCTCCAAGTTCAAAATCAGTATTTTGCTATGTCTGCAAGCTTTTTGGAAACAAATTGGCAATTTTTTAGGTTTATTAGAGTTAATAAGCAAGTTTGATCATTGTTCCTTTATTACCATGTTCATCAATGAACATGGTAATAAAGGAAAGGGCCATGTCAACTATCTGTCCTCTCAGACTGTGGTAGGAATCTTAAAAGTAATGTCTTCTAAAGTCCAACAACATATTTTTAAAGAAATTCAGGAGGCAAAGTACTATCTTGCATATCTTCTAGCAGAATTTGTTCCCTTTTCTGCTCACTCTCTTAATTTGGTTGGAGTGAGTGAAGTCGTGTAGAGCTGCAATTGCTTATTTTGGATTTGTGCAAGCATTGTAAACATTCTTCTCAGCTTCTCCATTTAGGTGGGAATTATTCACTTCCAACATAAAAAAACTTAAGAAGGACTAACTTTAAAATCCTTTTCTGGAACCAGGTGGTCTGGAAATGCAGATGTGGTTCAAGCGTTAAGGGAAGACACAATGCCATCACTTTAATTTTTAATGTAAATGGTTCATGATGAAACGGAAAAACACAATACAAGATTTGAAGCAAATTGTTTGCTGAAGAAAATCAAATCTTTCGAAAAAGTATTATTAACAATAATCTGGCACACATTGCTTCAAAGGATCAATAAGGTCAATAAAACACTGCAGTCATACTCTTGTGACTTATCAATCATGGTCTAATTATATGATTAACTTATAGAATTTGTTCAGTATGCTAGAGAAAATTTTGAGAAGTTTGAAATAGAGGCGCAAGAGGTGTATAAAGTAGAAATATATACTGCATCTCGCAAGAGGCGGATACCTAAGTCCAAAACAAAAATGGGTATTCCTATGAACACACACCATCTAAATCACATGCATGTGGTGCATTACTGTATATAAATAACAGGCTCGCCTATAAACCCAGAAACGATCTCCACATCTATAAACCTGTAATATTAATTCTATATTTGTTTTTCTCACACGCTTTGTAAATATCTTTACTCAATATATATACATTTGCACATACCCCCGAGGGTATAATAAACATTATAAACGTTATATACAATGTAATAAATGACACACCCACAACGTTCCTTCTGTCGCAACACAACAATAGTTTATATATAATACAGTTATTTACACTAATTACAACACCCCTTGATCTCTAGATCACAAAGTCCGCATACTTATTCGGAAACCTCCGCACTCGCGTCGATCTTCGGAGATTTAGGTTATCCGCGATGGGTTCTTCCGATTCTCTGATAGACAAGTCAGCTACAATGGGAGCAGGACGGACGTCCGACATGTGTCTCGGCAATCCATTGTTTTCTACCGAAACTCCTCGTCCTTCATCTGAGACTCTTCCTCTGTTCCATTCGCTCGTGCATTTTGATTCAGGTGGTTTTACAAATACTTCTTGTCCTTGTGTATAGTTGTGGAGAACTTCCACGTAAGTTTTGGCAGAAATTGTGTGTGGTTTCCACTCGTAGAAAAATATAGCTTTCTAGGGGAGCGATGTTTCCTCGCCATTTTTTATGGGAGCTATGTTATACCAATATACCATTTTTAACTTTGCCACTTCTGGCTGCCATGCGCTTGATTGTGCGATGATGACGTTCAACAATTCCATTTCCAGATGGCCTGTAAGCGCAACGAAACAGGATGGACACTCCCCTTTCTGCGCATAATTCACCAACAAGTTTTGGTCGAAAAACCTTGCTGTTGTCAAGTAGAACTTGCCACGGATATCCTCTTTCTCGGAATATTTCTTCTAAATGGAAGCACACTGTTGTTTCTTTCTCGTTCTGTAGCCTTCTCCAAATTGCAAACATGCTCCTTTTCCCACAGTCAATAATAGACAAATAAATCTCTGATTTGTAGTGGGTTATGTCAATAGCCAAACGATGCCAGCTCTTTCTAACTTCAAGATTTCCTTCTTCCCATCTAATTGTTGCAGGATCCACCGATACATCTTTCACAACTTTTCACGACTGATTCAACTTCTTTTCTGCAAACTTTCTCCTTCGGATATGTCTGTTTCATCAAATAAAGTGTTCGATTGACTCCAAAGTGATGAAGATTATGAAACGACTTCACATCAGGCGGTACAATGTTTGCTGTCATTGCAGAATGGTTTGAATGCAGCCAGTTCTGTGGTACCCTCGTAAGAGCATCGGCTTTGTTTTCTGCTGACTTTACCAGGAGAAGTTTTAATTTTATACTGCACTCCTTCACAAGGTCTTCAATTAACGACAACCGGCGACGGACAAGTGGTTCTCCAAGACCGTGTACTCGAACGGGTTTGTCACCGATAATTATGGGGATTCGAATGTATTAACACTTTATGTTAATACATTCGAATCCCCATTTTGTTGCTAGATTAATTTCTTTTATCACGGCTTCTAACTCTGCAAGATTATTGTGAGCCGTATCTTCTTGTTTCCTCAGCCACGAACAGTCTTCTACTATTTCGCCAGCCACTTCCAAAACTATGCCATCAGCTAAACTGCTTGCATTGCACCACACTGTTGCTTCAGAAATGTTTTTGACGTTCCATAACCCATGAACGGGATCTTCCTTTGTAAGTCTTTTATTCAAACTGCTTACTAATTTAACAACTCGTTCGTTCACTAAAGAGTCCCATCCACAACTACTGGAAACTCTTTTTAGATAGCTGCACGAAGGGCACAGCCAATTTGCTATTGGAAAATGTCCGGTCAGCTGTCCGCACCAAGAAAAGATTTGCCGACGTGTCATTTTTCCTTCCGGAACTTTGGGTATGTTGTCACGTTTCCAACGGACTTGGTTGCATTGTTTGTATACTCGCAATCCAAGCACACGACCACCGACAAGTTTTTCTGGCAACTTAGAATCCAAGCCATATTTTTTCAAGAGTTCTTGAACTCTGCAACTTGACACTATGTTATTATTGACAATGATATCATCAATAAATGAATCCGTCCCAGACTCGACAAATTTATCTAAGGATAATACCTTTTTTAAGATTTTAGTCATTATTCTGGGCGCCACATTTAAACCAAAACCCAATTTTGTTAGAAAGTAACGCTGCCCTTCATATTCCACAACTTGATATTTCCATAATGCTTCGTCGACACGAATTTGCAGGTACGCTTTCTTTAAGTCGATTATCTCAAGATTTTCTCCCAACTTTCTCCAGTTGCGAAGTTTGGTACTGCAAACATCGCCATCTGCAGTATGACTGGATACAAATTGATTCAACTCCCGGTAATCCATCACCGGACGTATTTTTAACTTATTTCGTTGAGTTACTGCCATCAATGGAATGATGCCATTACATCTCCCTTCAAATGGTTTCAGCCATCCCTGTGCTATCCATTCACTTATTTCCATTGCGTACTCACTTTTAACGTCCTCAGAGATATGATAGTTTGGAATTTTGTTAGTTAAAGTTGGTGGTTCCATCAGCCATTTCCAAGACACGCTCCAGCTGCAATTTTTGAATTCTGCTACGAAGTCTTTATCAATCAGCTTTAGAATAGTAGACGAGGATACTTCACTCATTTTTTCTTGAGAAACAGCAGTAGCATCAATAGTTAGTTGTTCCACATTGAAGTTTATGGTTTTGCCGTCTCTCCCGACTTGGACACCTCCAAGCAGTCGTATTGCGTCCATACCAAGTAGCATTTGATATTCGGGAACAATGTCTGCCACCAGGCATTCCAAATCGATGGTGGTATCATTTATAGAAAGATTAACAACAATCTGGTGTTTTATTTCAATTGAGTTTCCATTCATCATAACAACCTTTTCTCTTGCGAGTTTGATATTTTTTGCATTTACAATTTCCCGACTAAAATTGGATTTGGAGCATCCAGTGTCCAACAATGCTTTTATTTTTCTTCCATTAACATATACGCAGAGAGTTAGCGGTTTTAAATTTTGTGGGAAGCCGCTCGCACAAAAACGGGTGGCTTCCCTTCCATGTTTTTTGAGTTCGTACACTTTTTATAGCAGTGCAGGGCCAGGTGATTGTCTATTCCACACACAAAGCACCTCTTCTTGTCAATTTCTTTGCTACAATTTCGACTGATATGATCATCCTCGCCGCAACGGTAGCAAGTTATGGTCTTTTTTCCGCGTCCTTAAGGAACCTGCCTTGGGCTGATGGCAACAGGATTCACGCAACTAACAAAACATGATTCTTTACGACGTAAAATTACCAAACTTCTTGATTTTTCAGCGATCTGGTACAGCAACATTGTTGATATTGAGCATGCGGTTTGCAGCTGTTTTCTTGCTTCGTCAGGTAACCCGAGAATGAATGCGCACCTTATCCACTCTTCGCTTACGTGAGATGATATTAGCTTGCTCAGCCTCGTTAATTCTGCGAGATATACGTCAACAGACTCGTTCTCTTTAAGACGGCGATTTACGAATTCTTCGTATGCTGTTAGCGGAGAAGCAGAGAAGGCAGTAATCCGTGCATTTTACACTTCGTTGTAGTCTTCTTTTATTTCATCACTAAGACCTTGATAAACGGCAAACGCTCCGCCAGAGAGAAATAAGGGGAGCACCACATGCAACTCGTCAACTTTTTGAAGTTTTGCTACCAGTTCACATTTCTGTATCCATTCAGAAAATTCACCCAAACCATCGTATTACGACACCAAATCTGCAAACTTTATCACGATACTCATTGCCGAAATAGCTTGTAATATTAATTCTATATTTGTTTTTCTCACAGGCTTTGTAAATATCTTTACTCAATATATATACATTTGCACATACCCCCGAGGGTATAATAAACATTATAAACGTTATATACAATGTAATAAATGACACACCCACAATGTTCCTTCTGTCGCAACACAACAATAGTTTATATATAATACATTTATTTACACTAATTACAAAACCAAAAGAACTAGAATCTATTTTCATTTAAATTATAAATCCAATAAAATCAAATATTATTGTTGGTTGTGTTTTCAGGCATCTAAAAATGTCTTTAGACAACTTCCTATCATTCTATCTTAATCCGTTACTCAAAAATCTAACAAAAGAAAATAAACTGTATTCATTTTAGGATATTTGAACATTGGTCTGTTGACCAATGACACAGATGAATGTATGACACAGATTCATATACTAGAGACTTTTTAGATTTACTCACCTCAAATTACTTTCTACCTCACATTGTCCACCCTACTCGTATCTGTTAAACATCAAAAACACTAATAGACAACATCTTTTCAAATATTAAATCAAATAAATATAAAGCAGGGAATCTTACCACCACAATTTTTGATCATCTTCCCCAATTTCTGATCGCTTATAATATTCTTAAACCACCACCTAATAAAACGCTCTTAATCCAGGAAAGAAAATGGAATAGGTTCAATGAAGTTGCATTTAGAAACGATTTTCACAATCTTAGTTTAGACAGAGAACCAAAAATATACCCTGATAATTGTCCTCATTCTCTTGAGAATACTATTTCCAACATTAATCTACTGCTCGATATCCATGCGCCTTTGAAAAAGCTTAACAAACAAAGCATTAAATTCAAGACTAAACCATGGATATCAGATGAACTCAAACACTCTATACAGCACAAAACAATCTCTTTAAAAAGTATACTAGGTCTAAAAATCAAATAAATAAAACCATATTTCATAATGAGTATAAAACATTTTGTAATAACCTCCAATCTAAACTCAAAGAAAGCAAAAAAAAAATACTATGATAATTATTTTACTGGAAACATAAAAAATATAAAAGCAACCTGGAAAGGTACCAAAAACATTATTGAAACATTAATATTAAAAGTAACTCTCAAACAACTTCTAACGTAATCGTACATAACAATAGAACAATAACAAACCCTTTTGATATTTGTAATGCTCTCAACAACTACTTTACTAACATTGGTAAGGATGTCCACGCATCAATTCCTTCATCCATGAATCATTTCACATATTACTTATCAAATCCTTTTCAAAAATCTTTCTTTATAAAACCTACTGACGAACATGAAATTTCAAAAGTTATTAACTCTTTAGACGCAAATAAAGCTTCTGGACCAAATGGTCTGCCTGTTAAAATTCTAAAACTGTTAAAAAGGGAACCCTCAAGAATTTTTTCTAACATTTTTAATATCTTGTTCTCAAGTGGTATTTTCCCAGAAAACTTAAAAACTGCAGAAGTTGTACCTATTTTTAAGACTGATTCTAAACTATTAATATCAAACTATAGCCCAATTTCTCTTCTCTCCGACATTGATAAAATTTCCGAAAGGCTAATGTTTAACCGCTTATACAAATTCTTCAATGAAAATAAACTGTTTTGTTAATTACAATTTGGTTTTCGAACAAACTACTCTACATAACTTGCTTTATTAAGGCTAACAGAAAAAGTTAAAGATTCTCTGGATGAAGGAATGTTTGGATGTGGCATTTTTATCGACCTTAAAAAAAGGCATTTGACACTGTTTATAAGCTATTCTACTATGGTATTAGAAGAGACTCAAACTCTTGGTTCAAATCTTTTCTTACTAATAGAACTCAATTAGTATCCGTTAGTAGGATAAGCTCAGATCTAAACGATATCATAGTAGGTGTTCCTCAGGGATCTTTCCTTGGCCCTATATTGCTTCTTATTTATATAAATGACACGTCTAAAGCTTTAAAATTTTGTAGAGTCCAATACTTTGCAGATGACACAAACTTTCTCTATTTTTATAAGTCTGTTAAAAAAATCAACAAATATGTTAACTATGATCTTAAAAAACTATGCCTCTTGCTAAATGCCAACAAAATTTCTCTTAACTCCAAAAAATTTAATTTTATACTATTTAAAAGTCGTCTCACAAAGTTAGATCAGCAGCTCAAAATTAAGTTAAATGTAAACAACTTGGGTCTAAAGCTAGACGAAAACTTAGCCTGGACTTACCATTACAACGATTTATCTAATAAGTTGAATAGATCCCTTTCCATCCTGTCAAAGCTAAGACATTTTATTGAACAAAAAACTTTAAAATCTATTTACTATGCTTTGTTTCACTCTCATCTCACATACTGCCTAAACAAAAAGCTACTTCCTATATTTAATAAATGGTTTACTCTACACAGTACAGTTAACTGTCAACTTTCAAGAAATTCTTTCATATGTGCACTGAGTGTGCAAAAATATAATACAAAATCCTACGGCAAACATTCCTTTAAATACTCTGCTTTAATAGACTGGAACCAAATTCAAAATAAATTAAAATCAATTCCTTTTAGCAACATTAAAAAATATGTTCTCAAAACCAAATTAAAATACTACTTGCTAC
The DNA here is from genome assembly GCF_038396675.1 of Hydra vulgaris. Lineage (NCBI taxonomy): Eukaryota > Metazoa > Cnidaria > Hydrozoa > Anthoathecata > Hydridae > Hydra > Hydra vulgaris. The sequence goes on along the minus strand of NC_088920.1, from coordinate 15,306,252 downwards.
ATCAAGATAAATAGAAATAGCAGTAGTATCACTGGTGATAATAGATAAATCACCATAAAAAATAAGATACAAATATGAATGTAGACTAATTGCAACCTTCTGTGAGTGTATTATTTGTTTTATTTGCTACTTTTTTTTTTCTTTTTCTTTTTCTTTTGTTTTGTTTTGTTCATGGTCGCTCTTCTCGATTTAGTCTAGCTATATAAGAGTAACCATTCATAAAGTAGACTGTACAAATATTTTTTATAAGTTATAACATTCTTATGTAAAACATCTATACTTCTGGTAAATATATTGTTTTTTGTTGTTGTTGTTGTTATTATTATTGTTATTGATGCGTGTTTATTGAGACAAATAAAATTAAATGGAGCCGTCAAATTTCAAAAAGTTTGTTTTTGAGAGGAACTTTAGGTTTAACGAATGGAGATTGGGAATGAATGAATGACGAATGAATGATGCTAATATGTATTGTAAAAGGTACTTTTAACATTGAAAAACAAATAAACTTTTATTTATTTGTTTTTCAATGTTAAAAGTAATAACATAATAATGTTTTTATTTTATAAAATAAAAACATTATTATGTATGGTTTTTAGGTATGTGACGGAATATACTTTTGAACCAACAGCAAGCTGCTGGTTATTAGGGCAGGTCGAATTATAACTTGGATTTAAGTGTTTGGCATTATGGAGATATTTTCTAAACAGTTTTCCAAAAACAAATCGTGGAAATTTTTATAAAAATAAAATAGTTTCTTCATGAGCGATTTTAGCTTTGAAGTTGGTTCCTAAGGCTAACTGCGCAACATTCACTGCGGCATTGTGTTATAAATTCATGACCCATCTAACTTATATATAAAATTAAATAAATACACATATTGCTCATATTGAAAAGAGATATTCTTGCCTCATTTCAACGATCAAAAATGTCACCAATAAAAAACAAAATCTGGAGATATTTTCAAAAAACAAGTGACGGTGCTGAATGCAAGGCGTGCAAAAAGTCTTTGAAAACAAAAGATGGAAACACAAGCGGACTTCATCGTCACCTCGAAAAAAAACACAGCCAAGATTACGTTGAGTATTCTGAAAAAACTGACGACTCTCTTCTTCCTCCTCCTAAGACGAAACAACGAACCATGGTTGAAATGCTTGAAACAAAGTCCAATTATGACAAAGACAATTCCATTCAAAAAGAGTTTCTAGCATCCTTTTCAGCAGTCGAGATCTAGCATCCTTTTCAGCAGTCGAAGGAAGAGGTTTTAAGAAATTGTTTGACATTGCAAACCCTAAACTGAGCCTTCATCACAGAACAACATATTCAAGAAAGCTTTCAATTTGGTCAAGAGAAGGTCAAGCTGGAATAAAGAGCATAATAACGGAGATTACGCCAAATCTAAAAATTGCGGCATTTACTTCTGACCTTTGGACTTCTAGAGCTCAGGACAGCTACATCTCTTGGACTTTTCATGCTATTGACGAAAATTGGAGACTACATCACTGGACACCCCATATCCAACAGTTCCCAGGCAGACACACAAGTATCTTAATTGAAGGAAAGTTGGATTCTTTCTTAGAAGAACTAAATTTGCCTGCTGATTTACCAATGTAATGCGTGAACGACCAGGCAAGAAACATGAAACTTGCAGTCAAATTGTCAAAGCGCCTTGACCAATACTTGTGCAACAATCATATTTTGCAATGTGCAGTTCGAGACTCATTTGGAATGACTGCTGGAATGGATGATGCGTTGCAAACATGCAAAGATTTGGCTTCTTTAACTCACCAGTCAACAGTTGCAGCTGAGTTGCTTGAATCAGAATCAGACGCTGAAGGAATCAATTTTAGAAAGTTACGCCAATCTGTTGTTACAAGATGGAATAGTGAACTGGATTGCATGGCTTCTATCCTACATCTAAAGAGTGCAATTATCAGCTTATGTGCAAATGAAGATATTTTTTCTTCAAAGACCATCAGTGCATCACAAATCAATCGAGGGAGCAGTAGAAATTTTGGCACCTCTTAAAGAAGCTACAGAAACGTGGTCGGCTGAGTCTATTCCAACAATTAACACTGTCGCCAATTCTCTTTATTTAATCCATGACAAAATTGATCAATTTATTGAGACGGATGGAAAAAATGGCTACGGTGTCTTGTAAGCAAAAAACTTGAAAAGCTGCATTGAGGAAAGATTTCCTCTTTGTCACACTGGAAACTTATTGAGTGCTGCAGCAAACTACTTAAATCCAGCTTTAAAGGGACTTCACTTGAAGCTCTTCAAAAAATTTCAAACAACAAAAGAATGGTTAGCCTCACAGGTTAAGGATAATGTTGAGTGCCAACCTGTTGCCAGAGTCCTTTCAGCAGATTTGTCCCCTAATTCAAAACTGAAGCGCAAGTTAAACGTCAGACTTGAAACACAAGAGCCAACATCTGAACTGAATCCTATTTTGAGCGAAATGTGCCAGTATGAATATCTCCCTGATGACAAAAAAGACTTCCCGATTCTTGATTGGTGGAAATTGCATTCAAATACATTGCCAGAACTCTCTTCATTAGCTAGACAAATTTTAGCTATTCCAGCAAGTTCAACTAAATCAGAGAGAGTTTTTAGCTCAGGTGGAAATGTCGTCCGATCATCCAGACACAACTTACACCCAGAAAAAGTAGAACAAATCATCTTAATCAGAGAAAACATTGTCTTGTTGGAAAAGTTTGGCAAAAAAATTCTGAATTAATATTTGAAAAAGTTGTTTACATTTGACAAATGTAATTTGTGTCTATTTGTCAAAACCATGTTTACATTTTTTTTTTTACTTGGATTTTAATAAATTTGTTTTCAAAAATTGTTAAATTTCTCGTCTCGTCTCGTTAGTACTTCTCGGTCTCACGAGAAGTACTAACTTCTCGTCTCGGTCTCGTCTCGGTTTGAAAAAACATAGTCTTGCTCATGGTTAACAAGCGGATCGCGAGTCTCGTGCTACTCAGTTTTTTAAATTCCGTGGCTCTCCAGTCTGTCCAAATTACATAGTATTTTGATTTAAAACTATATTTAAAACATACTAAAACTGTAATCCTGAGGCTCTTTTTTTAAATTATTTAAGAAAGATTTATTTTCATTGTTTAAGGAAAAGCCTCTCAACTTAAAATAGGTTACCGACGCCTGGGTTGTATAATAGAGTATTTGTGAAATAGAAAACTATTTTAATTAATTCAGATAAGTTAAATTTACCCAATAAGTTAAATTTTTATAACGATTATTAAAAACCTTTGAAACAACGGTCAAAAGTTTAAAATACATAAATAAAAGATTCCATAAATAAAATTGTATTAAAAATAAGAACTTTTTATTTATTTAGAAATTATTTTCACAATGTTTAACCACGCGAAGTACTCAAAAATTATACATTTTTATTAAATTTTATTTTTACATGTACAACTAGCAATAAATTAGTTTTTAAATTAACAAAAAATGTCATCATATGTCCCATCGTAATAACATTTAGACATATTACAGTTCGTAAGACTTTTTATCCATTCTGAAGTGTACGCGTAAACCATTTCTTAGACAATGTTCTCTTTTTTTCTTCATCAGTTGGAAAAGAGAAGTTTTGATTTTGCAAAGTCTCTGTTCGGATTTGTACCATTGCATCTTGAAAAGATGAGAGTAATGTCATTGACCACATTCCAATACCATTATGAGACTTGTTTTTTTATAATTCTTCGACTTGATCGTAATTTTCTTTTTCTAAGTCTGCATACAACTCTTGCAAAGTTCCATTATGACACACTTCTATTTCTTGTTCTACCTCTGAAATAATTTCTGTAGAAACTGTGTTACTTGAAGCTGAGATGCCAGTCAATACAGCAGAGGTTGATGCAGTACTTGAAGAAGAAATTGGGTTTGAAGGAGTAACATTGGTATTTGTTGAAGCAACTACAAAATAAACAAATTATATATTTTTTATCAGTAATATCAAGTTTATTTTCACATTACCTTCTTTTTTACCTTCTAACAAATGTTGTTTTTTCACAAATGTTTCCATGAACGATTTGGATGAAGCATCTTCTTTTGCTCTTTTTGCAGCACTTTTTCTGTTTTGAGATCCACTGTTTTGAGATCCACTTGACTTTTCATTTTTAGAAATGATTTTTTCTCACTTCTTTATCTACTTTTGCAGTTTTGTTCTTCTATTCTTCAATTTACGCCATTTTGTTTGTTTTGATCGTAGTAAGCTTAATAAGCGAACCTCAAACCAGTTGAAATTGATCTCAGAATTGCCATACTATCAAACATACTCTTCATATAATAGTGAAAAAAATAATAGATTTTTAAAATAATTTTATTAAAAAAATTCTTCAAAAACTTTTTTTCTATCAATTGTCAATTTGGCGCCCGGGGCGGGGACCCTCTTTGCCCAACCCTAGATCCGCCTATGTGTGTGTGTATATATATATATATATATATATATATATATATATATATATATATATATATATATATATATATATATATATATATGTATATATATATATATATATATATATATATATATATATATATAACAAAATTTATGTAAATTTTGTAAAATTTTACACATAACAAGGGTTCCTATCAAGTGAACTTGATATTGAACATAAGTTGCCCATTCTAACACCTAGTGCAATAATGTTCGTTGTCTTAATGCCAACTTTCTAACTCGACTTTTTCTAACTTTCTTTTTAATATCCTTCATTCTTCTAAAAATCACTTACCCTTGGTCTGGGAAGACGTTATGATGCTCTTTAGTGAGCTGAACTTGTCTTCGGTGGCCTTGGTATGTGGCCTCTATATGGCAATTGTAGTTTTTTGACAAAGTTATCTGCAGAATAGAAAATTTGATGTTAATAATTGTTAAATTATTATTTAATTATTTGTTTGTATTTACATAATTTATATTATATTGATTAAATTTGATTGTAACTTTTAAAATGAAATACTACTGTTGAACGTATTTCTCAGGTTCATGCTTTGGTTTCCGTTTCAACCCAACCTTGAATTCCATATGCACCTACATCTGAATCTTCTAGCGCTATGCTTGACAATTGGATAGATGTTTTTGAAGTTCCCTGGAAAAGCTGCCGGCTGAAATCATAGATTTTCTTCACAAAAATACTCTTCTTTTTCAAAAATGCTTCTAAGTTTATCTACTTATAATCTACACTTTCTTCTATATAACTGCATCCTGATTATCTGCAACTGTACGCTCTACATGCTATATACAATTCTTAAATATTTTCAACAATACTTTCTTTTCTTTTTTTTACTGTAATTAAGGATTTAATAATCTGTTCTAATTATTATTTAGATGAATCGAAAAAATGAATCCTGAAAAAGAAAATTAAATCGATAAATCTTGCAAATTGAACGATAACGTAGTAAAAAACGTTATGTTGGACCTCACCTAAAAGTTTTGAGTTTTGTAAACGAACTAGCGCTATTTGAATAGACAAAGCATCAGTAGATCAAAATACGTTTTGTTTATATTTTGTTTATATTGTAATATTTGTTATAACTATAATAATATAATATATTTAATAACTGCTATAATATATTACAATTTGTCATAATAAAATATTATTTGTTGCCATAAATATTGTAATATATATGTAATAACTACTATAATATAATATAATTTGTTTATATTTATTATAACTATTATTACTATAATAACTATTTCATCGACATATGAGGAGTTCATCTGGAAAACGCGCTAAGTCCAAGAAATTGAATTTAAGAAAACTCGTAAAAACTGAGCTACTCATAGTTGTGCATCAACAGAAATTGATATATTTTAGCACGTTTTGCATATGGTCTATATGATTAAAGTAGATTTTCTTAAATATTATGTATGTATGTATGTATGTATGTATGTATGTATGTATGTATACATGTATTTGTGTATGTATGTATTTATGTATGTAGGTAGGCATGTAGGTAGGTATGTATATATGTATTTATGCATTTTTATATGTATGTATGTATGTATGTATGTATGTATGTAAATATATATTTATGTATATATAAATATATTTATATATATATATATATATATATATATACATATATATATATATATATATATATATATATATATATATATATATATATATATATATATGTATATATATATATATATATATATATATATATATATATATATATATATATATATATATATATATATATATATATATATATATATATATATATATGCAAAACTCTCAAATCTACTATTTAGACATATCTCCATGTAAAATAAATAGTTCCACATCTCAACCTTTTTTCAAGATAAAACAATTACAAGATTGTACACAAATTATTACAGCTTTATTTCATGTAACATGTAAAGTAAGTCTCATCAAAATGTTTATCCAAAAAAAATTTCAAAATAAACAATGCTAATATAGGTCTATGTTACACTATCAAAATTTAATTTAAAATGCTTAAGCATAACTTGTATTCCTTTTGATTATTGAAAAATATCTAAAATTCTTACTCAAATAAAGATGTTGTTCCTTTACTTCATTACAATCTATCAAGTTCTCAGTTTTTTATCCGCTATATATTTAGCCTAATTTCCAATAAAGTCTTAATAAAAAACGCTTAAATCAATACCCACTTCTTCCCCAAAAACATACTCATGTCTTCAAGAAGGAGGGTGTCCCTACTTACACCTCACTTTTAGTTACTACCTCGGCCACATCAATTTCGGTTTCTAGTTAGGCATTGATTAAATAAAATGATGAAATCATTTATGCAAATTGCATTTAGCAATAACTTAAAAAAGCCACATTTCAATATTATGACATTTCTTTATTCACTTAATATTAACGAACTCGAAATTTCATATTGGCAAAATCCGTGGTTTTTTTTAAATATCGAGGACTTGGAGCCAGAACGGCTTTTTGTACATTTTTTAACAATTTGAGAAAAAGCGATTTATAGTAATACATCAAAAATCTAATTCTAATTATTACATAATAATATTATGTCAAAAAACATGAAACTTTGTGAAGAATTAGATTTTAGATGTATGATTGAAGATTTCAAATCCCTTTTTAAGTATGGAAGGTGGGGCAACGAGCGAATTTAAGGAGTTTCTTAATAATACCAAATAGAAAATTTTTTAAGATTTTAGTGCTTTAATGACAGCTTATTTTCAAAAAGAAGGGGCTAAGACCAGGGACGTGGTGGCACCTGAAAAGCAGGTACGAATTTCCAGAAGAGGGGCCCGGTGAAGTACCTTTAACGAGAGACAAATAAGCGTTCAAGGAAAATTATGTTTATACTAAAAAAAGTTTTTATGGATACAAAGTATTACGTAACTCATTTGTATCAGCATAGTTTTTTATTATGTCTGAATGCGTCAAACTCCACATTTTCTCATGTTCCACTGAAAAGAGAACACGTTCCCCAACACGCTTTAATGTCAACCGATTTGCTAGACGAGTTTTGACAAGTTTCAGTTTGCTAAAAACTCTCTCACACTCTGCTAAATTTGTTGGAACTGTACTAAATATCTTGTATAGAACTGCAAAATTACAGCATCTAACATAGTCTTCAGCATAAAATTGTAAATGGTGAGGGAAGAAGGCAAAGTATTGTTATCATTCTCAGCAGCCTTTCTGTAGACCTTCATAAAACCAACCTTTTCAGTAGCGTATTCATTTAAACTGATCCCAACTTTGAATTTTTCAAGCACTGATTGCATTTTTTTTGTGAATTAGAGTTATGAAAATTATGACTAATATTCTTTAATAAAAAAATGTCTATGCTTTCTAAAAATGTGCTGTGAAAAAAAGTCCTGTGAAGAAAATTTGTCAACAAGAACTGCAGTTTCTGAATCCACTACAGTGTAAAAAACTTCTGCAAGCCACTTTACCCTGAGTAAGCTGCTCATCGTTTCATCGAAGTCCAGTCGTTTCTTTCTGCAAGTCCTTTTCTCAGCAAATGTTTGCTGTTCAAGCTGAGCTTTAGTTGAAATTTTAACAGCAGATATAATAGCATTTTGACCAGTACTGTCCCTTAGTACTTGAAGCTTTTCCAGTGATACATCAACATTATAGCAATATAAAAATCAAGTGTTTTTTCTTGAAGATTTTTATAAAATGAAAAGTAAAAATTTCTTTGAAGAGACATAAGTTCACAATTGTTTTATTTGACTGAAATCGGGCTAAAAGACCTTGTGCTTCACACACTTTAAATGAATATTCATTTTAAATTCTATATCATTTGAAATTTGTTCAAGGCAATCGATTACTGCATGGTATAGTGTCAGCAGTCGGTCTGTAGCATTTAGTAAGGAACTGAAACGAACACTGTGGGTTGAACCAGTTATTGAACCAGTTCAAGAGACTGATTCACATCCTCAAGAAGAGATTTGCACTTCCTAAATATATTATTTCGTTTCCTTGACTTTCTGTATAGAATAGTCTTTAATCTCTGCACATCGGCAGGCTTGTTTTCTGTTCCAAAAAGGTTAACAGAAACAACAGAAGATTTTGCACAAGCTTTTATAACCAGATTTGTTCAATGAGATCCACAATAAATATTTATTGCAATGAGAGAACACTGCTTCAAGTGTGTTTCAACTTCTTTGTTTATTCCTTGCATATTGCGCGCACCATCAAAAGACCCACACACTTTTAAATATCTACGTTATTTGATTTGATTTCATATTTGATTTTTTCACTTATTCATTCACCAGTAGTTGTTTCAGTTTCAAATTTTGAAATCAGATGTTCTTTTACAACGGCAGCAACCTCTGCAGCAAGCGTAACGTAACGTAATACAATAAAAGTTTGCTCACAGAGTGAAATATCATTGGTGTCATCTGAGTCAAAGTATAAATTAGCTTGTTTTGTGTATAATTAGAAAGTTCCGAAATTTTAGCACCTCTTCCAGCAAATTGTTTTTGAGTACTGCAAATATTTGAAAGTTTTTCATTCAGCACCTCATCATACTGAGTAAATATAACAAATTTAGAAAATTACCTACACCACATTGAAAGAATTCACTTTTTTCAGAGTTATTGTAAAATTTGGCTTCCTCATTTCCACGTAAAGTAATACTCTGTGCGATTAAATACCGAAGAGCGTCAAAAACTCGCATTAGGTATTGATGTAGTTTCTCCACTTCTTTACGTTTTTTGTTCAGATGTCTCATGGTTTTATTATTTCATATTTTATCAATTGTGGAGTCTGATAATGCATGAACCATAGCTTCAACAGCATTTCGATGGTTTTTCTGGGTGCAATGCTTTGTTTCCTCTCTTGATCCGAAGCATAAACAAACAATCCAAAAAAATTTTTTTACTGATAGAAGCTTTTCTGAATAATTTCAATGTCATTAAATTTAACTGAATCTGTGTAATACTTAGATAACCTTGAATGTTTTGTTGGCTGATTTGGCCCTAATACAATAAATTGCTTTTTATCAATCATCTTTGCATTTTTCAGCTCTAGAAATTTAGCTGAATAATTTTTATTGACATTTAAAACGTTGTTTGGTTGCTTCTGATAATCTTTTCTGATAAAGTTAGGTCTGCCGCTGCAGTTACAGGCACTTCATAATTACACATTTCTACAGTAACTCTCTCAGTTTCAGTTATGTTTCGGTTTCTGAATGTTTCTGAATATTGTACTTCAACTCTTTTATCTGGTGGAATTATGACATCTTGACTATTGTCTGTTTCTTGTACAGCTGATTGGTCACTAATCTCTGTTATTGGCTCTGTTTCAATAATAGGCTTACTTGTGATTTTCACAATGGGTTTTGATGTTAATTCTACATTCTCTGTTGCTGTAAAGGATGTCCCAGCTTTTCTCTGTTTTTATGGCACTTGCATTGACGCGAAACCTGCCGTTAACTTTAACGTCTTTGGATCATTAACTGCTGCTTTCAATTCATGTTGTCGTTTTTGAGCTTTTTATTCACCACCAGATTTGTATTTCCATTTTGCCTCTTTCTTTTGTTTCTTTCATTTCACCTGAAACATAAATAAATATAAAATTAAAAATATGTCCTATGAAAGAAACCAGGGCATTAGTTTCTTTCGTTTGAGTTATAACTTCTATTGGTCCATAAAACTTATAAATAGTAGTACTATTTAAAAATTTTATGGACCGATAGGGAGTAGACTGGAGCATATTGAGTATTAGTGAATAATAGTAATAACAAAAATTCATTAAACACACAATTTTATTTATCAAACATACATTAACCATATTTATTAATGCAAAGTAAATGAATTCATGCATTTTATATATTTATTGTTTTGAACTTTCCAATAACAATTTTATCCTTTTTCTGTTGATGGGATGGTTAATTTCATCAGAATAAGAGGAGAACATGGCTTAATCGTTCGTCTCTACAATGCTTGTTTTGGGTATTCTTATCGTTTAGCAATACGTCTGCGTCTACCTTCTTCTGTTTCAGCCGCCCTTGCCTTAACATATCGTTCTCTTCGTTTTTTTAGCCGAAATGCTCGTTGTTCAGCTGATTCTTTTGCTCTAGCTCGAAATTTCTGTTCTCTTACTCGAGCAAGCCATGCTAGTCGATTAATTTCAGTTTCCAGCTTTCTTTTTTATATTTAGCTTACTTCGTTATACTTCTACGTTGATAAGATAATTTTTTTTTTTACTTATTTACTTTAAAAAACTTTAATTATTATTTTTAATTACTATTTTTAAGTAAAGTATTAAAGCATTACTTACTTTTTTACAGTATGAATTCTATAAATTTCAGGTCATCAACGTTTTTTTATTATTATTATTCAACAGTGATTTCATTTATTTACGCTAAGCAAAGTTTGTTGTTTTTTCTTTGTTTTAATTACTTTTCTTAACATTTTTTTTTATTTACGCCAAACTAAAGTTTAGCGTATTTCTTTTATTATTACTGCTGACCTAGTGTTTATTTTGCGTGGACAACAAACAAACAAGCAAACAAACAAACCGATGTGAAAGCAAGTTAAGTAAAATGTTGTAAAAAATGCCCTAATAGAAACTTATAAAACTAAAATAATTTTTTTTCTTTTTTAAGATTGGTTAATCTTAGTTTCAGACCCAGTTTCTTTTTGGGGGCCCAGTTTCCTGAGCCAGAATCAGGGCCCAGTACAAGTCCTTGTAGCCTCGTACTGGTCCACCACGTCTCTGGCTAAGACACGGTACTGTTCATATACAACATTTTGAATGTTGTATATGAACAGTCACTATCTAATCTAAGTGTGTGTAAGAAAAAAAAAAAATTGAAATAACAGGGTTGATATTTATGTATTGCCCATAACTCAAAAATCATTTTATACCAAATATGTTTTTATTATGTTTGTGGCTATGAAAATTGCCGTTTTTAATTTCATTCTTATGGAGACTTCTTCTGTTCCATATATTTTACGACTATGTAAAACCAGGTCAATAGAAATATTTTATTTGACAATTTGACACTTCTTTCTCAACACAATAAAATATTAGATATTCAAATAAAGTATGCACAGATTCGCTTTCATTTCTACCATGTTGGTTGCACAAACTGCTACTACTCTTCCAGTATTTATAATATCCAATATATAATAACTGTTATAATATTAACCTTTTGTCTCTGCTTAAAATGAATTTAGCAGCCTTGAATATAGACAGAAAATTGGATCGTTGGATGTACCAGACATAACTTTTATGTGTGTTTTTATAAAAGCATTTCTGACTTTTACAGTTGTATTTGATGCTTGGTTTCTGCTTACATAAGCTTTTGGAGTAAGTAAAAACAAAACTGGTTAAAAAAAAAGATCCATGAAAAATAACACCTATTTAATTAAAAACATTATTACTTAAGATCCTCCACTTTTAAACTCAACTACTTGTCCACCATCATTTGCTATCTTTTGCCTAAGAGCATAGAGTGCAGTATCTTCAACTATTCTTGGAAATTATCCACCATTATCCACTGTGAAATGAAAATTACAGAATCTCTTATTAAATAAGTATGATGTTGTTGATGATGACGATGATACTGAACCCAATAAAGATGATGATGATGAGGCCAAATAAGAAGCAAATTAAGATATTATTGGCGATAACAATGGGGTAATTCCATGTAAAAGTGGGACAAAAAATTGAAATTTTTCAGTCACCCTCTCAGATTTCTTTCAAATTTAAACCAGTGGTATCTATAAATATAAAAAAAAATGTAAAGTTTGAGCTCCCTTATCCAAACGGTTCAAAAGTTATGACATTTTGAAAATCAGCCTAAAACGCCCTATTTTTTTCCACTTCCGCCATTATGAACTTTGTAGTAGTACTTTTAATTGAATAATTTAAGATCTAGTGGAAGAATGTGGCTAAAAATTGGTACCTGACCATTTTTGAGGGTGCTGAATTCAAAAATGTTAATAAAATAGTGAAATTTAAATTTTTTGATAGTTATTTTTTTATTTTAAAAGGGTCAGTCAAATTTTTTTTAAACTTTCTGGAAATTCTCCATGATTTAAAAAATTCAAAAAAAAAATACTGTTTTAAAAATATTTGTTTGGTCCCAAGTCAAAACCCCTTTATTTTATATAGTGGGGGCAATAAGTTTAAATTTCTGGAATTTGTCTAAGAACTAGGAGAATTCAAAAAAAAAAGAGACACCGTTCTAAGAACATTTCTTCGATCCTAGGGGGACCGCCGAGTTGACTGTTAAAAAATATAGATTCTTCAAAACTGACTATAAAAGGTTCAATTAAAAGCAGAATTTAAAGAAAAAATAACTTTAAGTAAACAAATATATCAGATTATATATAAGAATAAGGCTAAAGATATAAAACGAAATTTAAAGGGTGGATAACAGATTTATTCTATGGATAAATACTTATTAGATTTGAACAAAACTAGTTTTTTAAAGTTAGCTCAAATTTCTTCTAAACACTGACCAGAACACTCGCATAACTCCGTGCAACTTAATTCTGAACGTTTACATTTGCATTGTGTTTTTATATGTCAATTCAATTTTAAAAAAAATACCATCCTTGTAATACAGCTTTTTAAATGCTGAAAAAATGCATTTTTTGTTGGTGGTAACCCCTCATTCTGCGTGACTTTTTAGTGAAAATCATTCTTCGGCATATGGCGAGGTCATTAGTGGAACTTGTCTTATCATAAAGTAAAAGAAAGTAGCGCTCAAACTGCATAAATACATCAGTTGAAATAACTCTAGTGTTTGGAGATGGCAAGCTAAATAAAAAAAAAATAGGGCAGTCTACAAAAAAACATTTTTAAAATTTAAGCAACTTGCAAATCTAAAATTATTGCCTTTTTATAACTATATAAACATAAGTTACCTTCAAAATGTTTTTATAATTTCTTTATCTACATTATTCCAGAGATTCCAAACTAGTTTTTTACCCCGCCCTGCATAGGAAGACACGGTATTACAGCCAGTGAATGCAAACCACAATGAAACAGCTTGTGCTTTTTCACCCAACTTTTGAGCATAATAATGCATGGGAAGCAAACGTTTCAGTTTTCCAATTCCAAACTCTATCCAAAGTGGCTTGATACCCGTTAATTGTTTAAAAACAGAAATGGAGATTGCAACAATATCTGTGTCAACTGTCTGAATACAAACAACTTGGTGCCACTGTCAACAGCGCTTTTAACGTGTAGCAAAATCCGAGTGTCAGCTTCCTCGCGGTTACAATGTGAAATCGATTTTTCCTTAAAATATTTGGAATTAGATAAAACAGTTCCATCAAACTTTGTTACTAAAAGTACTTGTAAAGAGTTTGTTGCAAGCATTTTAAACAACTCATTTTTATTTTCATCCAATCGCAAGAACTGTGACCAATTTTTTCAAATAGGAATTTGGAATTTTTCCAAATAGTAGTTTTCAAATAGGAGATTCAGAAACATACACTCTAATTCCATTACCACGACTACCCCTGGTCTGGGTTTTTAAACTACATTCAAAATAACGGTCATACACAATGTCAATTTTTTTTATTTCTTTATGTTTTTCTGATGAGTTATTGATTATTTTGTCTCGAAATTCAATTTCTGTATACTCCTTGAATGTCTTCAAATTTACCGGATAAAATATATGAACAATTGCTCCTCCAATTAAGACTTTTGCAGTGATACCTTCAGGAGTAGTCAAAGAAAGTGCCAAATATTATTCAAGGCATTTAAATTATTCTCATTTATTAGTTTTTCCGAGTTTGCCGTATTCAGATAGTTCTGGTGTTGAAAAAATTCATATAAATCTCTATGTTGAAATGCAACATAAAGTGATGCGAACATTTTACATTCTTCTTTGAGCATTACTATTTTCAACCTTCCTTTTTGAGTGGCAAGGATTCTTTTCTCTCTAAACAAGCATTTTATTTTTGGGGATTGTCTTATATATTAAATCCCTTCCAATTGTTAAACAAATCTGATTATAACATCTCGATGACTCAATACCCATTTGCTTAGCTTTTCTTACGGATGCCTAGCTTCTGCAACAAGTAATGTCTTTGTTGATAAATTAATGAGAATACCTTCTTCTACTAAAACAGGATTCAAAGGCTGGTGTATCTTTGTGATGACTTTTCTCATCGCATATTTTTCTTCTCCAAATCTTTCCATCCACTTCACGATTGAGCCACCATTTCCCTTAATGATCTTAATGTTTTGTTCATGGGCTTGATCTATAGCCAAAGACGAAATGGGGCGTTTTGTCTTTTGAAACGCAAAAAAACCTTTGCAGAACTCGGTGTAAACCTCAGAGTGTCTTGTAACTCAGAACTCGGTGTAAACCTCAAGGTGTCTATGAAGTAGCATCTTAATTTCAGAAAAAAAAATTGGAAGCCATCTAGAGTAGTGCGTGTGATCTAAAGCAAACATCCAAGGGTTAACTTGTTCCAAGGCACTGACAAACATATTGAAATTTCCCATTCTTAAACTCTTAACAAGCAACAAGACTATTACTTGTAACTCCATAGCAGTAAATCAATAGTTAAATTGGGTGTATGCTGTTCTTTGTTGTTGCATCCACAGTTCAAAGGAAATTGTAGATAATTTTTTGAATGCTTCATTCAATAGTGAGCATAAACCAGCTAATGAAACTTGAGCTGCATACCTGGAGCGCTTTACTTTTCGACCAATTAGCATAGATTCGGCTCGACCAGAAGATGTTATACCGGCTTTAGCTATGGCATCACACCAACCACTACCTTCTAACCAATCTCCAACTAAAGATAATGTGGCCATTTCTATGTGTAACTTGCCCATCATCATTAATAATTTATCTTCACTATATAGTTCCGGGTAGTGCAACTGAACTTGTTTACCAAATGCATACAGTGGTTGGTCAGCGGCTATTGTGGGGACTTGATCTGGGTCGACTTTTGCTAAAACTTTTTTAACAATGTTAAAAGTTTGTCTAAGCATAGATATTGAGTTGATAGATTCATTAATAATTGGCAATAAACAGAAGTATGTTTTGTTTTCTGGTTATCTTTAACTGTCTTCGAATGAAAAGCTGTTTAAGATATTTTTGCTGTTTATTCCCCTTCTGATTTTTTCTGTAAAACTTTAAATACAGCTGTCAACCATTCTCTTGATTCACTTAAAGTATCAAAGTTTTCGAACTGGTTGAAATTGGTTGTTTGTAATGGATATTCTACAGAATGGTCTTTAGTAGGCTCTAATGTAGTATAATATGACTGTAAATCCAAAATATTTTTAGTAACTTTTCCCGAAAAATCATAATCAAACTTCTTTACAACTAGTTCTACTTCAGCATGTTGAAATATGGATGTTGATGTTCCATGAAAAGATTTGGTAGCTGTATTAGAAGATGAGTTGTGATCAATGTTATCGATTGCTGCAGTTGTAAAAACATTTTCGATAAGTAAAGGAGGACACACAATGTTATTATCATTGTAGAGTTTACAAAGTTGATTGGTAAGTGCGGTTTTAATGGCATCAACTCTTGTTTGAGGTACACTAACTTCAAACTTTGCTAAATTATTTACAATGTCTTTCTTTCGTGTTTTGGAAAGTATATTTAAACCAACAAATAATGGAAAAGGTGAAATTCTATCTTATTTATGGCGTTAATATTTTCCTTCTTGTTTGGTTTGAACTTTGTTTTTTAAACAATTGTAAAATATGAGTTGAAAAATAGTAGATGCAACTTTAATTAATGTTAACTTAATAAATGGAACTTAATTAATGTTAATTAACTTAAATAATGCAATAATGTTAAATGCAATAATGCAACAATGTTAATAAATGCAATAATGCAATAATGTTTAATGCAATAATGTTAAATAATGCTAATTAATGTTAATTAACTTAAGTAATGCAACTTAATTAATGTTAATTTAACTTTAATTAATGTTAACATTTTTTACCTCTTTTCCATATAACACCATTCTAACAAAGCTTTTTAATGTGTTTGGGATTAGTTCACTATCTTCACCATTCAAAAATATTGGAACATTATTAGTATTTAGGACTTATAAAGTTTGGTTTCGCAAAATAGTTGCTGCTTTTACCAAACACAAACCCTCTTCCTCGTTTTTTAAATAACAAGCATCAGAAAAAGTAGTTCCCAGGTTTGCCTTAAATGTCAGCAAAACTTCTCTATCTTTTTTATATTTTCCTAATTCTGGTACTAGGTTTAAAAATTTTTCTTTTAGTCTTGTTTTGTTTTCACATTTTGAATTTGTATCATAACTCTTTAAACGATTGCAAAATATTTGGTATAGTCCTGAAAGTTGAAAAACAGGAGGAGTTGATTCATCTTTATAGCACTGATAGATATATTCCTTTATTTCTCCGAGGACAATCCCGTAAACAATGTTGTTTACACTTTTAATTACTGGTTGGTCTTTCTGTGATAAACGCAAGCGGTTATATAACTGGCTAAGACACGCTTTATGATAATGAGCCTCAGTAGCAACCAGATCACCTTCACTCAGCATTGCAAGTAACTTAGCATCTGATAGAAATCCAGCAAAACTGCGAACCTTTTTATTTAGTTCAAGAGTCATCACTTGACTTAGATTTTTGTTATCCACCTTCTCACACAAGAAACAATTTTCTCGATAGTTGTCGGCCTGAAATTTTGACCTCGTACCATGGCAAGGGATTGGTAGTTCTTCTGTCGTGTCTAATGTCTTTTTCGTTTATATGCTCTCTGGTAATGATAGTTATCAAAATTTGTATAACATTTTTTGCAATATACCGCATTAATGTTGCAAAGCTGTTGCAGCAAATCTTTGCATTGCAGTCTGGAAGTTAAATCAGCTGACAAACTACCTGTATAAAATAAATTTTAATTTTTAGCAAAATATTGCTCACTAGTTTCTTTGAATAATATAAAAAAGATATAAGGCATTAAAAAAAGGCTAAACTTTGAAACCGAGTAACTAAGCGAAACTCTGGTTTAATACGTGGAAAAGCATGAAAGCATAACATGAACCTAAGATCAACCTATCCTCTCTTAAAAAACATGATTATACCAAAGATCAACCTATCCTCTCTCAAAAAACATGATTATACCTAAGATTAATCTATCCTCTCCCAAAAAACATGATTATACCTAAGATCAACCTATTCTCTCTCAAAAAATATGATTATACCTAAGATCAACCTATCCTCTCTCAAAAAAATGATTATACCTAAGATCAACCTATCCTCTCTCAAAAAAATGATTATACCTAAGATCAACCTATCCTCTCTCAAAAAAATGATTATACCTAAGATCAACCAATCCTCTATCAAAAAACATGATTATACCTAAGATCAACCTATTCTCTCTCAAAAAATATGATTATACCTAAGATCAACCTATCCTCTCTCAAAAAAATGATTATACCTAAGATCAACCAATCCTCTATCAAAAAACATGATTATACCTAAAATCAACCAATCCTCTATCAAAAATCATGATTATACCTAAGATCAACCAATCCTCTCTCAAAAAACATGATTATACCTAAGATCAACCTATTCTCTCTCAAAAAACATGATTATACCTAAGATCAATCTATCCTCTCTCAAAAAACATAATTATACCTAAGATCAACCAATCCTCTCTCAAAAAAATGATTATACCAAAAATCAACCTATCCTCTCTCAAAAAACATGATTATACCTATGATCAACCTATCCTCTCTCAAAAAACATGATTATACCTAAGATCAACCAATCCTCTCTCAAAAAACATGATTTTACCTAAGATCAACCAATCCTCTCTCAAAAAACATGATTATATCTAAGACCAACCTATCCTCTCTCAAAAAACATGATTATATCTAAGATCAACCAATTCTCTCTCCAAAAACATGATTATACCTAAGATCAACCTATCCTCTCTCAAAAAACATGATTATACCTATGATCAACCTATCCTCTCTCAAAAACATGGTTATACCTATGATCAACCTATCCTCTCTCAAAAAACATGATTATAACTAAGATCAACCTATCCTTTCTAAAAAACAAATGTCAAAAGATATGTATTGCAAAAATAAATATATTGCTATAAAATATGTTGCTATTAAATCAAACCCATTTCTTTGAACTTCTCTAGATTACTAAGTAATGTCTTATATCCAGTGTTTCTTTGTAGCTTTTCGGATTTAAAAGGATTAACAATGTCGCAATTATTTGATGATAGCTCTTGACATATGAAGCATTTATCCCGCTCAATGGCATTATTTGTTGTTGTTGGTAATTCATTAAAACCTTTTGAGACATTTATTATTAAATTTTAAGTGTTAATTTTGTTATATTGATTTTTATAGGTCTCACTTATTTTGAATAAATATATTAAAATAAAAGTAAAAGACATCTAAAAGTAGCAAGCTTTATATAGATTTATTGTAGTCAATAAATGCTAGTAAATTGTTTAAAATTTTAAAATTTTAAAAACAAAAATATCAATCTCGTAAACTATATCTGCTACGGAAATATTAAAAACCTAATGCATACGGTTTATGCTCATGAAAGTTACTTAATTTTAAAGATACATTTACTTTTGAACAAAAAACAAATTAAAAAAACTTTTTTTGTTTACATACGCTGCTTGCACTAACCTACACAAATTATTAAATTCTGTTTGTTATTAAACTTTTACAGTATGACCACGCGCATAATTTCTGTCTTTATTTCAAGCCGATTTTACACTATAAAATGTAGTTTATTAAGTCCATTTCTAAAAAAAAAAATCTTTATAACTCAAAACCTAAGATATTTTCAATTGGGGTCCTTTTCTAAATCAATTTGTATAGTTATTATAAAGAGTTTCGCCAAGTTTCATGCTGGTATCACATCTTGAACTGTTCTGCTAAATATTTATGCTTAGAGCCCAATTTGACAAATTGCCTGATTATCATGGGTTCAATTGTGGTGTGTAAAAACAGTTTATTAAGGTTGGTTTTGATACATAAATAAAGTTTTGTAAAGTGAATTATCATGAGAAATATAGTTTTGCAACGCCAGCTGTGATGTGTAAATATAGTTTATAGATGTCAGTCATGTCGTCTAAATATAGTTTTGAAACAACAGTTAACAATATCAATATCAACAACAAAAAAATTATTTTAATTTTAGATTAAATAACTATTAAATCTTGTTTGGTAATTCAGTTTCTTAGTCGTGGCAAACAGCCAACAGTGCTCCATTGGAATCAACCTAGAAAGTAAATGTCATCTAACAACATATACATCGTTGCTTGAAATTGAAACTTTTAAAGATATTCCTAAATATGAAAGAGATATATTAATGTGGAGGACAGGGCTCTCAATAATAAATGTCAAACCAACAACTTTTCTCCATCATAAACATGTTTATTTGAAGCGTTATATAACTAAATTAACACAGTGCTGCAATCCATTTCATACTCATAGCAAAGTTATAAAAAGTATTTATAGTAATCATAACTTTTAGTTTTGTGAAAATGTTGTGATTTACTAATAAAATTATTGGCAGTCAAATTCTATTTTAGCTATATTTAACCTTTTTTGAAAGTGCATTATTGAATGCCATACAACTTTAAACTTTTTAGGTTTTATAAAATTTTTTATACATATTAAAAGAGTTCTTCCCTTTTTTTAGGTAGTCTTCGTGAAATCAACTTGGATACAGCAAAGTACCTATGTAATAAAGGCAAATTCGTTGTTCCAAGTGAAAAACTTTGTCCACAACGCAGACATAAATTAGCATCAAATGAAAAATCAGAAGAGAACGAGTTGAAGATAAAATTAACTGAAGATAAAATGGAAAAAGAAATTATACTAGAACCAGCAAGATCATTGCTCAGCAGTACTTTATACGAACTTGAAGTGTCTCCTCTAAAAGTTCATTTACCCAAAAGCTCTAACAAGCCTTCACTTGGAAAGAAAAAGATCAAGCAAGTTAAAGAAGCAGTTATTAAGAAGCTTGCAACTGCTCTGGATGTAACCGAATCTGATCTTGTTGCACCAAAAAATGAAGTACTAAATGAAATTCAAACCAAAGCTGGCGATCTAGATTTCTTTGTAGAATGCAAAAAAACTTAAGGTTTCTAACAGAAGGTAATAACTTCAAATTTTGACATTAACCCCAAATTCTTGGTCTATCAAAAAAGCAGCATAAAAGTTTTCAGTTTTCAAGCACAAAATTCAAAATGCAAAGTTTTTACGCGACCAAAAAGTCATCATAGCATACCCTAATGTGGTTGAACGGCATCGAATCAGTAAAGATGTTACAGAACCTGTAAAGCTTTTTTACTGTGACGATGAGTATTTAAGGCAAATGCTAGGTAAAAAAGACTATGTAAGTGTTGAGGAAAAAAAATACGTGTCAAAAAAATTGATTTTGTGTAACTTAAAGGCCATAAAATTGGATTTTCTAAATTTTTAAGTTTTTGGCCTAAATGGTGCATCGTTGCTGGTCTAAAAGGTACACATTCTGTTTGTGTGTGTACAATACTCCAAAATGTTAAATTAATGTTGAGCGCTATAGGCCTTGAAACATCTTACCATGAAATCATTGAAAAGATTGTCTGCAGCAGAAAATCTAAAGTTTGCATGATTCACCGAAGCAATTGTTGTCCTGGCATACAAGCAAACCAAATTTATTTCCAGAAGTATCTGAAACAAAATTATGATCCAAAAGAGCAATATAACAGTGATGAAAATGAACAGTCAGTGGATTTCAAACATTTAAAGCATCTCAAAGAAACAATTAGTATTGATGAGGCTATTGTACTGGCAGATTTTGCAGTGAACACTATTGTTCTACAAGACGAGATACAGAGTTACAATTGGAGCAAGAGTCAATGTTCCCTTCATCAAGTTGTCATCTACTACAAGAAAGTGAAATTGGAAATATCTTCTTTTTGTGTAATTTCAGATGATTTAAATCATAATATTGAATTTATCAATGCAGTTTTGCATAAAACCATTAATCCTATAAAAACTCATCTTTGTCCCACAATTTTAAAAAATTCATTATTATTTTGATGGCTGTGGAGGGTAGTATTAAAACTGCCAACATTTTTACAATTTATATCACCACGCTCAAGATTTTTCTGTTTGTTGCATCTGGAATTTTTTTGCAACAAGCCATGGCAAATCTCCATGCGATGGAATAGATGGCCCTGTTAAAAGGCTTGTTGCAACAGCTAGCTTGCAGAGTCCAACCACAGGTCTTATACTGTCTTCTCAAGCAATGTTTGAATACTGTCAAAAATTAATCAGTGGGATTACGTTTGTGTACGCTACTGTTGAAAAAATTGAGCTAGTAAGAAACAAACTTACTGATAGATATATTGATAGCAACCACTATTCCTGGGAGAAGAAGTTTCCATCAGTTTATACCATCTTCTCATTTGATTATAAAAATGAAAAGGGTATCCGATGATGATGATTTTTCTCCAACATTTGACTTCCTCAAAAAACAAAAATATAAAATTATTAAAATTGACAATGTTATGATGTCACAATACCTATTTTGCAAATACGACAATTTTTACTGGCTTGATATGGTTTCTGAAGTTGATAAAGAGAATAATGATTTTATGGTAAAGTTTATACATCCACATTATCCAAGCTGGTCGTACTACTGGCCAAGGCGGGATGATAATTGCTGGGTGCCAAGATAGAATGTCATTTCTCTTGTTAAAACACCTTCAACATCTTCTGGGCGTCAGTAACAAATCTCAAAAGAAGATGAAAATTTATTTGAACAAGTTTTATTTTTTCAGTGAAAGTTAATTAACATTTTACTTTCATTATTTAAATGATATAAACTTCAATTTTAGTAATATTTGGTTATTCCTTTTCATTTTTATTTTTGAGCTTTTTTCAATAAAGCAGGTTTTTAATATTTTTTCAAAAATGTTTGCATTTTAGTTTCTTATTTTTTAACACAACATTTGAGCATGCAACCTAAAATTTTAGCACGTTACCAATATTTTGAAATAATACCTAATTATTAGAATAATAAAAAAAAATCATTTTTTCAATGTGTTGTATACTATATATATCATAAATATGAAAGTTATGCAAAGCAATATAATTTTTTATTTTCTTTCAGCGACCTAAACTTTTCATGGTAACAAAACAAAAAATTTGACTGACTCTTTTAAAATAAAAAAATAACTATCAAAAAATTTAAATTATACTATTTTATTAACATTTTTGAATTCAGCACCCTCAAAAATGGTCAGGTACCAATTTTTAGCCACACTCTTCCACTAGATCTTAAATTATTCAATTAAAAGTGCAGCTACAAATCCATAATTTTACTTCGTAAAAAAAGGAACGTTTTTGGCTGAATTCCAAAGCATCATAACTTTTGAACCGTTTGGATATGGCAGCTCAAATTTTGCATTTTTTCATGTTTCTTTAATAGGTATCACTGGTTAAAATTCAAAGAAAATCCAAGGGGTGACGGAAATGACTGTCCCACTTTTAAAATTACTCAATGGGGCTGTTTGGAATAGGAATTACTCAATGGGGCTGTTTGTGATATGAATTTGCAATGGGAATTACTCAATGGGGCTGTTTGTGTTATTGGTTTATCAATACAGATACCTATTAAAGATTAGTATGTAAACCATATTCTTTCATTACGTTGAACTTTTTTTTTACATTTACACTCAACAGTTAACATATTTAAAAAAAGAGTTTGTTTTGGTCACCAAATTTTTAGGTAATATAAGCTCTTTACATTTTGCACATAAAGTTTCATTGAGTTTGTTTATCTTTAAATTTTCTACGAGGCAGAAAAAACAAAACAAGAGTTCGCAATTTTTTAGAGTTACTGATTGTTTTGGTGATTTACCACATAAATTACACTGACAAGATTGTAAATGAGAATTAAATTCATTTTTTAATTCTTCAATTAAAAATTTTATTTTGCAAAATTTAGACTTTTACTGAGTTTTTATACCTCCTGACATTAATAGCATTCATCATATGAAGTTTTGAAATCATATTTAAATAAAGTGTTGTTGATATCAGCCTTTTGATATTATTGTTTATGGTATTATTACATAGCAAAATTTGACATCTGACAGCATGACACGAAAAACTTTTTCATTTTTGTTTTTTGTTCCAACAGTGTAACTTGTTTTCTAAGCCAAATATCTACAAACCCCACATAGAATATTTAAATTCTTTTTATGGATCTCCATCTAAGAAAAAGAAATGTTTTTAGGTAAGTGTACTGAATAACCAGCAAGCTTTATCTATTAAAAAGTGTTTATATTCATTAACTAAATTAAAATAATAAATCAATAATAAATTGCATACAAAATTAAAGATGCTATTTTAATTAAAATAAAAAAAACTTAGCTAACTTTTTTACATAAAGACATTATTTATTTTACATGAAGACACGTAAAATGACGTCACTTTATGGCAATGGTGAGATATGATTTTTGAACAAGAAAAAAATTCAGCGCTAAGATCAGCTAAAAGTAATATAAAGATAAAAGACTTATATAAAAAAAAATATAAAAATTTTAAAAGTTTACCGCTTAAAAAAAAAGTAAAAACCTTTACAAATCTATAAACAAATCTAAAAAAAAAAAGAAAGAAAGAATCAAAAGACCTTTACCAAAAAAAAAATTGTTTTTTTGCAAATAATAAAAGAAACCATGTTTTAAAAACGAGATGTTTCTGACAAACTTCTTGAATGAATAAATCACTTGAATTTTATCGGAAATATTTTTCGTAAAAAAAAATGTCCACAATGAAGCAATGCTAAAAGATTAGAAATCTAAACTTGATAAGTATTTCTGTGTCCCTGCAACGTTAGCTCCTATCAAGCGTATCTTTTGTCAGAGTGAATTGATAATGTGCCCTTATAAAGCATGTATGTCTGATTCATTGCTTGAAACTTTGATTTTTCTTAAATGTAATAAAGACTTAAAGGCTATATAATGATAGTTAATGCTTTTGACATAAAGTTAATGTTTATAACGAATATCAACATGTTTTTTATTAAAAGATGGCAGTATTAGTTGTTAGCATTAGGAAAATAAAAAATAAAAAAAATATATATATATATATATATATATATATATATATATATATATATATATTGTTAGCATTAAGCACAAAAATAAATGAAGAATTAAAAGTTTTAATTCTTTATTTTTATATATTTTTGTTTTTGGTTTACATATCTCTAGTGGCGTAACTAGGGGAGCACAACACCGCAAGGCGGGAGGGCCCCGGAGCTTAGAGGGCCCCGCGGAGATTTTTCACGTATTCTTAAATAAAAAACAGATTATTTTTCTATAATAGGAACTCTATTTTAGAATTTAATTTCAATAGAAATTCTATTAAAGATTTAGTTTTAACAGAAGTTCTATTGGAGAAATAAATTTCAATAGAGATTCTGTTACATAATTTAATTTCAATAGCAAATCTATTATAGTATTTCAATTGAATACTAGTGAACATTAGTGAATATTATCGTTGTCTATTATAGAAATACCGCTGATATAATTTAGTACTTGTCGTATTTGTCGATAAAGTTAGGTGATTTTGAAGTGGAAAATTAGTATAAATTATTAAATATTATTATATTTAGAAGGTAAGTGCTTTTCTTTTTATAAACATTCATGCAAAGCAGTAAAAATCATAGAATTATAATTTTCATTACAATAAGTTAAGTTATCAGAATGTTTAGCTAATAGGTAATAAACTAGTTATATTTATAATATTGGTAATATTTTTGAAGTGCTTGTTAAAAAAAACTTGCAATTTTGTTCTAGCGATTTAAAATTTGATTTAAAATTACATTTTTTAATTTAAAATTTTTAAATTAAAAAATGTATATAAACGCAATACAGGTAGAACAATGTTTTTGTGTTGAGTACGCACTAGGTTTTGTTATAGTACGAGGATAGTACAAATTAACAAAGAAACACAAATTATGTGTACATATCTGATATAAAAATAAAAGGGCGGAGTCAGAATTCGAACTAAAGAATAAATACAAATTAAGTCTATTATTTATTCAAAAATATTTAGCTATATGTATTTATATCTATTGGGATAAAAAATAGATATAATTGTTCTAATAAAATATTTTTCTTACAATAGCATGGACTCAAAAAGAACTTGTATGAGTAGAGCCAGAAAAAGGAAATTAAAAAAGGAGACTGATGATAGATTACGTAAAAACAATACAAAGATATCCTTATTTTTTCATCAGTAGAACAGAAACCTAGTGAAGTAGTTGTAGATAAAAAATATCATGATATGTCGAATAATCAATATCAAATATGTCGTTACTAGTACTTCTCAAGCAACCCAACAAGAAAAAATGTTATCTGTTTCAATTAACTTAGAACACAATGAAATTTCGAAAGATCATAATGAATCTCGTTTTAAAAGTAATGCAGATATTTTTGCAAATCCTAACAATCTTACCACTGCAATGAAAGTTAAAGAAACAGATCCAGAACAGAATATATTTCAGTAATTAAATACATTTACAACAGATATGGGATATTATGAAGGAAAATTTCTTGAGGATAACACAAAAAGATTTATTATTTCCTCTGAAAGATGTAAACCACAAGGACCATTTAAAAAAGATCCTTCATAAAATTGTAGACATTTTCCCACAAATTATTATTATTGTGCATATAAATTTGGTCGAACACAGCGATTTTGGCCCACTATAAAATATCTTAATCCAGCTGTCCAAAATGAAGTGATTCAATATTTAAGTCAAAATTTAGAAAAAACATTATTTGAAATAAATGAATCTGCTATTTTTCTATTATAGTTGTGTCAACTAAGACGTATCTAGAAAAGAACAACTAAGTTTAATTTTTCGATACGTTCACATAATTCGCAAACAGAACACTCAACCTTGTCAAATAGAGATTAAAGAAATATTTTTGGATTTTATGAAATAAAAGATCACTCGGCAGTAATTTTGACCAATCAATTGTTATTATTGCTCAAAAATAAAGGAATAGATTTAAAAAAGTGCTGTGGTCAAGGATATGACGGCTAATGTGATGATCGGCATTAATTCAGAAAAAAATAAATAATATTCAGCCATCTGCACAATATGTTCATTGTGCGAGTCACTATTTAAACCTGGTTATAAATGACGCTGTTTCTGGTTGTAGAGAAGTAAACAATTTTTTTATAATTTTACAAGAAATTTTCTCTTTTTTTAGCAACAGTATTAAAAGATGGGATTTGTTATCACATTTTAGCGGGGAATCGGAAGAAACATTAAAAAAATTAAACCCAACAAGATGGTCTTTAAGAATTAATTCTTTATTAGCTATAAAGTTACACTTTTTAGATATAGTTAAAGGTTTAACTGAAATTTTTTTAAAATATTCGAAAAGAATAGAACAAACTGAAGCTCTAAAATTAAGGGACAAAATATCAAACTTTAAATTTATTTTTATTTGCGTCATTATGTATCACATATTAACGAATGTTAACTGTACTGCGTTAAGAAAGTATAGCTATTATAAAAATAAAAATTCTGCCATAGAAATAAGTGAGGTAAAGTTAGTTTTTGCTATTAAAGTATGCATCTCTTAAACATAGTTTCAATGTTTGTTCTTTTTTATAATTGTTTTGAGAAAAGATTCTTGATTATTTCTCAAATTTATAAAATAAATATTTTTTATATACTTAATCGTGTTATATTAACTCAATATAACAATCAAATATTGGATATTTCATTTGTAAACATATATTGAAAAAATTTAAAGTGGGAGGGCCCCTTTAAACTTTTAGCGGGGGGGGGAGGGGGCCCAAATTTTTAGTTACACCACTGCATATCTCCAAATATACTTTTATAATGACTTCGTCGAATTCTGCGCTTAATCTTGGTCTAATTTCACAACCAGGAGTTTTATTGTCACATCACTTGTTACCTGCAGTTTTGCTAATAATTGGCCTTAAAGTAAGGCCAAAATTTAAGTCTCTAAACTTGAAAATGTCTGCGTAGATCTTGAAACTCTTGTTCTTGGCATTGACCTTGAAATTTGTTGACCTTGAAACTTGACCTTGAAACGTTCCTGGCCTTGGCCTTGGTTTTAGCCTTAGCCTTAAAACATGTTGCCATGGCCTTGCTATTATTGGTCTTGTTAACATCACTGCATCTTAATATTAAGGCAACATCACTCTGGTTTCACTACTTGAGTTTAAATCATTCTTAAAAACAACGATCACTTTTGATCAAGCGATCTGATTTTCTACACAATCAAAAACTTATCAAAAACTTGATCTTGTATTGATGTTAGCATCGTTGCGAAAGCTTATCATTTAGCTAGTGTTTTTGGTTTGTTTTAATTTTTTAGGGTTAAAGTGAACATTAAATCTTTAGAGTGCTTTGATGCATGCATATATATATATACATATATATATATATATATATATATATATATATATATATATATATATATATATATATATATATATATATATATATATATATATATATATATATATATGTATATATATATATATGTATATATATATACAAACCTAAACTACAAAAAAACTACGAAAGCTACAAACCTGTACTTCCTGACTAACAAAAAAAAAAAAAAAAAACTTAAAATAAAAATAACTATACTAATCTACTCCATATATCTCTAGGCTAACTAATAAATTACTCACATACACAGCTTTTGTAATATATTTCATATTATTATATATATTTTTATATCAATTTTAATTCTTATTTTTATTACTTTTTAATACACAAATAATACTTATTAACACATAAGAAATATCTAAACAACATTAAACATATAACTATTTCACAACTATTAGCCAACTAAAAACAAATTAATAATATTATTAACCTAACTACTAATCAATTTCCGTCCTGTAACGATCCAAAATACAAATATAAACCGTAACGTCCACTAAACAAATTGAATCAAAATTAAACTTTTACTACTTGCCTGATGATTGTGATAACACATGAAACTCAGAGTTGCAATATTAAATTTTATTATAAACATTAGCATTTAGCTAATTCCTGGTACTGCGGGTAACAGTAATATATATACTATATAGCTCTAGTTTATCTATTGAGCACTCTTTTAAGTATACAATATTATACATGATAATATAAAGATATTTTCTTTATTCATATATATACACTTACGTATTACGCTCTTAATAGTTGTTAGTTGAGCTATATTTGTATATTCAACAATGGATAACATTCAGTTTGATTATTCTCTCAAAAACATACCCA
Organism: Hydra vulgaris; assembly: GCF_038396675.1. Taxonomy (NCBI): domain Eukaryota; kingdom Metazoa; phylum Cnidaria; class Hydrozoa; order Anthoathecata; family Hydridae; genus Hydra; species Hydra vulgaris. Next base: position 15,277,492 of record NC_088920.1, on the reverse strand, counting down.
CAACGGGAAAAACAAATTATAAATCCAAATTAGTAGAAAAAATAGAAAGTTTCATAAAAGGAGTTCGTTGGAAAACTTATCTTTTTCTAAAAAACGAACAAAACAATGAAACAAACGATAATTACGGTTATAAATCAAAACTAACACCCCCTCAATGTACCGAGCGTAACGACTTTGAAAATGACCTTTTAAATTTAGTAAAATCTATTAAATTCAGAAACATAAACGATCAATTTTAAACAGAAATAAAAAAAGAATCCTAAAATTGTAACCATCAAAGAAGTTCACCTATTTGCTGACAATAATCTATATAAAATGTCTACTGAAAGTCACAATAAACTGATGAACAAAAATGTTACAAAAACCTATAAAAAAGCACCGGATAATTTAGAAAAATCAGTCAACCTAGAAGCCAACCAAATAGCTTGAAAAATAAATTTAAGCAACCGAATAGAATATCTAGCAAAATCTCCAGCATTTATCACCTTAAAGATCATAAAGAAAACTTTAAATCAAAACCTGCTTGCCGTCTCATTAACCCGGCAAAATCGGAATAATAAGCAAAAAAATCTTAGACATTACTAACAAATACTTAAGAAATAGCCTAAAAGTAAACCAATGGAAAAATATCACCGACGTTATTAATTGGTTCAACTGCATAGAAGACAAAAATAGTTGTTTCTTCATCCAATTCGACATAAATGAATTTTATCCATCGATAACTACAGAAGTATTTAATAAAGCCATTTCCTTTGCAAAACAACACACCACAATAACAGACGACCAACTTAGAATTATAATACATAGCCGAAAATCCCTTCTCTACTACAACAATAATACATAGATAAAAAAATTGAGTTATGAAAGTTTTGACGTAACAATGGGCAGCTACGATGGCGCTGAAATTTGCGAACTTGTAGGGATCTACATTCTCAACGAATTATCTAATATAATTATAAAAACCGACAAAGGGCTTTACCGTGATGATGGCTTGTTGATAATACGTAATTCCAACGGCCCAGAAATGGAGCGAATGCGAAAAAACATAATCCAAAAGTTTAAAGACTTTGGATTTCAAATAGACATAAAAACAAATCTTAAGTCAGTTAACTTCCTTGATGTAATTTTAAATTTAGCCCAAAAGACCCATAAGCCTTTCAAAAAACCCAACGATAATCTTCAATATATCTTCATATCTTTTAATCACCCACCACAAATTATTAAGCACTTACTTACATCAATCATCACAAATCACAACAAAATATCACAAAAATCCTCTATCGAAGTTATATTTAATCAATCTAAAAACGAATATGAACAAGCACTAAAAAATAGCGGATACAAAAACTACTCCCTCAAATATCAGATCAAACAAAAAAACACCCCAGAAAAATCGAAAACGCAATATCATATGGTTCAACCCCCCATTTAATAAAAACGTCTCCACAAATGTTGCAAAAATGTTCTTGTATTTAATAGAAAAAAACTTCCCCAAGACACACAAACTTCACAAAATCTTAAACAGAAACATTGTAAAGGTAAGCTACAGTTGCACTGAAAATATAAAAAAGTTATAAGAAACCACAACAAAAAAATTATCTTCCCAAGAATTGAAAATAATGATCCAAAATGCAATTGTCGAAACAAAGCGGAATGCCCCCTGAATGGTAAGTGCAAATTCACGAATATTATATATAAATGCATCATTGCAGCAAAAAACCCAACAAAGTTTATATCGGATTAACGGAAGGTAAATGGAAAACCAGATACAACAACCACAAATCATCATTCAATAATATTAAATACAAAAATTCTACCACCCTATCAAACTATGTCTGGGATTTAAAAAAGAATTTTAATGAAACCCCTATGCTATCATAATCTATTCTCAAGTCAGTACCCCCTACTCGAATATTTCCAAAAGATGCCCACTATGTCTGTATGAGAAATTTACTATTATATCATATCTAAAACCTGAAGAACTGTTGAATAATAGAACCGAAATTATATCAAAGTGCCACCACGAAAATAAATTCGTATTAAAGAGTTACAAAGGTCGCTACAAACCTGACTAACAAAAAAAAATAACAACTAAAAATAAAAACAACTATACTAATCTAATTCATATATCTCTTGGCTAACTAATAAATTACTCACATACACAGCTTTTGTAATATGTTTCATAATATTATATATATTTTTATATCAGTTTTAATTCTTATTTTATTATTTTTTAATACACAAATAATACACATTAACACATAAAAAATATCTAAACAACATTAAACATATAACTATTTCACAACTATTAGCCAACTAAAAACAAATTAATAATATTATTAACCTAACTACTAATCAATTTCCGTCCCGTAACGATCCAAAATACAAATATAAACCGTAACGTCCACTAAACAAATTGAATCAAAATTAAACTTTTACTACTTGCCTTATGATTGTGATAACACATGAAACTTAGAGCTGCAATATTAAATTATATTATAAACATTAGCATTTAGCTAATTCCTGGAACTGCGGGAAACAGTAATATATATATACTATATAGCTCGAGTTTATCTATTGAGCACTTTTTTAAGTATACAATATTATACATGATAATATAAAGATATTTTCTTTATTCATATATATTATTAATATGTATACACTTACGCACACATGTATGTATGAAGGTGTGTATATATATTCATACATATATATATATATATATATATATATATATATATATATATATATATATATATATATATATATATATATATATATATATATATATATATATATATTAGGGGTATTCAAAAAAAGTGAGTTTTCATATCTAAAAAACCATACCCCCTAAATTTGGGGCAAATGTATAAAAAATGAGCCTCGCAAAGTTTGAGCGCTGTCCGATCACTTTTTTCCCTCCCCTCAAGTTAAAAATTTAGGGTAAAATTGACCGAAAAGTGGTAATTTTTGGGCGCCTTGAGGGAGGGGTAATTTTTTTTTTCAAATTTTTTTTTTCTGCTATATGTATAAAGGCCTATATTTTTGTTTAAAAATATATGGTTTTTTTCCTACTTCTCAAAAATCTATGTTTGGTGGTATTAAAAATCATGAAAATCAGAATTGTTGCAGTTAAAGTTAGATTTATATATATATATATATATATATATATATATATATATATATATATATATATATATATATATATATATATATATTTATATATACATATTTATTATATATATATATATATATATATATATATATATATATATATATATATATATATATATATATACATATATTTATATATATATATTTATTATGTATATATATATATATATATATATATATATTTATTTATTTATTTATATATTTATAAGCCTTGTGTGTGTTAACATATACACACAAGGCCTCTCTAACTATTCCCAAGACATACCAGAGGGAGCAACCAACTTCATATTGCCAGAAAGAATGAACAGTTGTTGGTTGTGACCTCAGCAATGTTGTATATCTATATTGAAAAAAACACTATTTATCTATATTGAAAAATCAAAATGAGCAAGAATAAATAAAATTATAAATTTATATTCAAGTTTTATAACAGAAAAAAAATTTACAAATCTAATAATAATCAAGTTTAACTCTTTATCTTTTTTTGCATCACACCAAGTCCATCATTAAACTTAATCTTTGAAATTGTACCGTATTTTTGTTCTTGTGATCTGAATACAGATCGAACTTTGTCCACAATTAGCAATCTGTTGGGCTTTTCAGTTTCATCAGAATATCTATGAATATACTGCCCCATCATACCTATCGACCGTTCTGAATGGTCATTTACAAAAATCAAAGTTTCATCATATTTTTGAAAAGTTTTGAAGCATGACTTAAAGTTTTGAGTATGCCAATAGTTTCGTGGAAGTGAGAGCCAGTCTTGAACTCGTTCTTATCAAACCCAATCATGTCAAAAATCAGGTAAGAAAAGACATCAACCAAGGCAGACAAGGATAGTGGTTTTTTCCCAATTTTCGTATTCATTTTATAAATTTCCTTGATATCTTGCTTTACTTTATTCTCAGGCTTATAATAGTCAGAGCTAGGCATATAAAATGACAGAATTGCTGATGCAATTTTTGCCTTCTCCTCTGATGCTAACTCATCATCTAGCAAAGCTAAAGTTTTCATTGTTGAATCCAAATACCAACAGTGTTTATACTGAGACTCTAATACAGCATCGACAGCTATTGGGTTTGTACATACCTTCTTGTACAGATGCATTTGATATGGCTGTAATGTCAAGAAAAGTATCTTTGATGACATCCTCAGATTGTAGATACCATTTTGCATAAAAGCAAACAATAAATTCTGTAATAAGCTTAATTTCAATTTTCAGTTTATCATTTTCCTGAAAAAACGTAAGTTGATTGGATAAAAGCCGAAGCTTTAGATAATAAATTGCTTTTCCTAAAAATCTTGCATGATGAATAGCAACAGTTTTTCTTACTTTATATGTTATAGGGGATAAGTACGTGACAACTAATTCTGCAAGCTCACTTCTATCATCTCTTATAATACCTGGTTTACTAACGTATGCTTTGCAAAACGTTAATGACTTCATAGCTGCCTTTTCTAAAAAACTGCTTTTAACCTAATTCCAATCAAACCGTAACAGTAGAACTTCATTGGTCACTAATTTCCAAAAGTGAAGCATTCTTAATTCAGCCACATGATGCCTACATGCTATGTGGAGGAGATACTTATCCAGTTCTTGAGATATTCTGGAAACTGATCCTTTATTCGTCCCAGTGTTGGATAATGTTGTATCAAAGCATATTCCTCTAGTTTTTGACGTAAGTTGATACTCCTTAATTAAGTTCATTACACCTAAGAACTGATCTTCACCAGTGGATGACGCTAGTGGAGGTACTCCAAGTAGGTAAGTCTGTCCATTAATGTTAACTAAAACAGCCATTCTATCCCTCTTTAACATTTCTCCTTTGTTTAGCTCAAACAAGGTCTTCCCATCAAAATGAATTATACATGGATATGGAGATGCGTCTATGGCTGCTTTAACATCTTCTTTTGAAATTTTTGCCATGTTTTTATTTTCTTTTTTCATTTTTCTATATGCGGTAGACTGACTGCTTTTAACTTCTTTAAGATCAACACCTGATTGATATAGAATTGCATTTGTTAGCTTCTGTAAAACATTTGTTGGAAGTTGTATATCTAAATAGAAAAATTTATATTTTATAAATAAAATAAATTTTTTAGCAACTAATGACTCATTATAATTCCAATATTAATAAAAATGTTTATACCTGATATAGCTGGTTTTGCCTCTTTTATAATAAAAAGTTCTTTTTTCATTGACCTAAGTTGTGCTTTACTCATTTTTAATGTTTATTGTATGTACTAATCTGTATTTATTAAAAAAATTCAAAGTTTTAAACTATCAGAATTTACACGAAAATATATGTATATAACATTAGGCATAACAGAAAATATATTTTAATAAATATTTTAAAACATATATATATATACATATTTATATATATATATATATATATATATATATATATACATATATATATATATATATATATATATACATATATATATATATATAAATATATATATATATATATTTATATATATATATATATATATATATATATATATATATATATATATATATATATATATATATATTAGGCATAACAGAAAATATATTTTAATAAATATTTTAAAACATATATATATATACATATTTATATATATATATATATATATTTATATATATATATATATATATATATATATATATATATATACATATATATATATATATATATATACATATATATATATATATATAAATATATATATATATATTTATATATATATATATATATATATATATATATATATATATATATATATATATATATATATATATATATATATATATATATATGTATATATATATATGTATGTATGTGTGTATGTATGTATGTGTGTATGTATGGATGCATGTGTGTATGTATGTATATATATAATATATATAATATAGATACATACATACATTTGTATATAAAATTTGTATAAATTCAATCCTTGTTATGTCCGGTTTTACACATTTTATTTAAATAAAATGAATTACCTTTAACTAAAAAATTTAAATTCTTCGTCAATGTAGGATACACCAAATAATTATAATATACATAAATATAAGTATATATTACAGTAAATATAATACACATAGATAAAGACGTATATAAACTTGGTTACTGTCTTCTAAAACCACCATTTTTCGGAAAACAAAATTGATTCAATGAAAATATGTTGTTAATATTTGAGGAAAGGACTTGCAAAACCTGATAATTCACTTTTTCAAAAAATCTGACTTGCGCACACCACTGGATAGCTCTTGTAATTTTGCATCAGGAAAATAATTTAGGACATGCAGAATCTAATATTTTAATCACAAATTCAGTGGTTAAAATATGCATACAATAGTGTTCATTGTAAACTGTAAACAGTTTTTGCCAATTATCTCGAAATGACAAAAAAGTGAATTATCAGGTTTTGCAAGTCCACTCCTCATTTAGACTATATTTTATTTGTCAATATAACTTCATTATAAAATAGCTGCTTATCATTGGATTTTCAGGTCTCTCGATTAACGCGATACTAGTAAATTGTAACAGACTTCAGTCTTTAGTCTAGTAATTTAATCATATAGAATATATAAGCTAACGTAATAAATTTTGGATTTAACTTATTAAACATTCAAATATTAACGAATTTGTATTTTAACTTTTTGCCTCATTCTACGTCACTTTTTCAACGGAAGGTCGGCTTCAAAAATTTTTCCAAAATTATAAGGCTGGGCATGCCTATGCCGTATCCAGTAATTTATATATCTATGCCCCCTACCGAGACTTTAAGAAAACTTTTAAATTCAAAACTTCTTAACTTCAAAACCTTTAAATTTAAATTTTTAAACCAAAAAATTTAATATGATTACTGAACAAAGAAGACATTGGTTAAAAAATTATCCACCAAAGTTTTTTTCTGAATTTAAACTTTTTTTCTTTTTTAATTCTTTTTTTAAATGTTTTTTTTTTTTTTGTCTTTTATTTTTATTTTATTTTGTAGTGACTTGTTTTCTTTTAGATTTTTCTTGTTTTTCTTTTTCTTTCAGTTATTTTTTTTCAGTTACAACGCTCGGTAATCGTTCAACTTGTTTCAGCCTTTTTTTCATGATTGGTTGTTTTGGCCATAAAAGAAAGTCGTGTAAAGGAGATACGTCTTTTATTATTTGCTTATTTGAATCTGGTGGATCTGTTGCTGATTTACTTTCACCGGATTCTACCATTATTACGCGTTATCGATTCTTTATCAATATCTTTATCTTTATCTTTATCTTATACGATTCTTTATAACATTACTAGATGCTAATATACGATTCTTTATCGATTTCATTGTTCGATAGATTATTGTTGGCTTCTATTAAATGTATGGTTTATTTGGAGCTATCGTTAAATTTAAATTTTTTCCAAAAATTAAATAATTCTCTGAAGTCAATTTTTCCTCCCCATTCTTTATTTCCAGTTTTTTCAAACTACGGTTGGCACCAAAAACTTGAAAGGAAATTGGCATTAGAGGAAGAAATGTTTATGAAGTTACAGCGAAAAGGAAAACCTTACAACTCTATTTTGCGTAAATGCAAATAGTGAATTTGCACCATCATTAACGTTGTACAAGTATGCTCGAATCACCAGATTCAAATAAGCAAATAATAAAAGCCAAGTCACGGTAAGGAAGGAGGCGTGAACTTCCTGGTTAAATGCACTTCCGCGGTGCTCTGTGGCAAAACCGTTAGGACTTCTTGGGGCACCTAAAAATAAAAAATTAATATATTGGTAATTGTGTATTAATAGATTTCAAGTATTGTACTAACACATTTGTGGAGTACTCATAAACACATTCGGCTGTCATCCAGCCGCTGTCACTTTTACCGAGACCCCAACCTGATGGTGCAGCAGCAGCAACGGTTTTTAGCATTCGAGCATACTTGTACAACGTTAATGATGGTGCAAATTCACTATTTGTATTTACGCAAAATAGAGTTGTAAGGTTTTCCTTTTCGCTTCCTTTAGTTTAACTTAAATGACTTTTTAGAGAGAAAACTTCACAAAATGAAACACGTCCAATAAAATATTTTTATAAATGGAAAACGCTATTATAATTTTCGTAATTACCTACCGTGTAAGGGATTAAACAATGTTATACAAAAAATACTAATATTTTTTGAATGTTTTTACAACTATTTTAAACTTTTATCGAAAAAATTATATAAATTTTAAGCCATAAAAAAATCTAAATTTTTTTTACTGTTAAAGATTTTCTTAAGAAAGCAATAAAAATTCATTTGCGGGTAAAAAACATTTCAAATCTTTAAAAATATATCTTTTTAAAAATATATTATTACTAAAATGAGTTAGTTAAGTATAAAACAATACTAAAAAAAAAATTTAAAAAAAAAACATATCAAATTTACTGAGTTTTTCAAAAACCACGGTAGGTGCAACTTCACGGTAGGAGGTCCCATGACCCTACTCGTGAGGTTTTTACTCGTCACAATTCGATTGTTAAATCGAATAATCTTATTATGAACATTTATTTTGAATTATTGTCAGCATTCAATTATTAAAACTAATTTAAAAAGGTTTGTTTTAGTTATTATAAGTTATTATTTTCAATTTTTTTCTTGATCATAACTCTCCACCCTCTTTTATTTTTTTTTTTAATCGAAAAAAACCCCAGCTCCCCCCCCCCCCCTAATATCAAAACTGTGGTTACGGTTCTGATGTATATGTATATATATATATATATATATATATATATATATATATATATATATATATATATATATATATATATATATACATATATATATATATATATATATACATATATATACATATATATATATATGTATATATATATATATATATATATATATATATATATATATATATATATATATATATATATATTATATATATATATGTATATATATATATACATTGAATGATATTTTATATCATTCAATGTATATATATATATATATATATATATATATAATATATATATATATATATATATATATTATATATATATATATATATATCTGTATATATATATATGTATATATATATATATATATATATATATATATTTATACGGATTGGGCTGCGAACAAAAGTAAAATATTATTTTCGTAACATCTTTATATATACTACAATTTTATTTTACTTTCAATATAATACTTTGTTTAATTAATTATTTTAAATTTTACTTATAAAAATGGAGGTTAAATTTATTTAACCTCCATTTAATTTTAATGATGAAAATGCTAGTGATGATAACTATTTTAATGGAAAAAATTTAGAAAGCGAGTATTATTCAATTTCTGAATCAACTCAATATCTCTATCAGAACAAAAATTTGTATCACGGAAACTTGACTTAAAACCAACGGAAAAAATTCAAATTTTGAATTAAGTAATTACGTGTCAGTTCACTAACTACGCTGGTGGGTGATATTAGTATTTTTATCCATAAATCAATTAACTTTGTTTTACGTAGTAACCTTAATGTTAATGAAACAAATTATGAGTCGTTGTGCATAGAAGTTATTAACAAAACCACTAAAAATATTGTAATTAATTCTAGTTATAGACAACCATCTGGCAGTTTAAAAAATTTAAAAATTATTTAAGCAGTCTTTTAACCAAAACTTGTTTAACTCGGAAACATGTTTACTTAGCTGGTGATTTTAACTTAAATTTGCTTCATTATGCTTCAAATAAAAATGTTCAATACTTTTTAGATACTCTAACCCAATATAACCTAATACCAATAATAAATAAGTCAACAAGACTACATCGTCATTACTTGTTAATATAGTTACTAACAATTTTCAAAACTTTTGTTTAGGAACGGGCATAATCAAAACTGATTTAACAGATCACTTTCCAATATTCTTTATTAGTGATAACATTACCCAAAATAATCCCCCCTCGAACTCTACAATTTTAACGCGACAGATCAATAAAAACTCCTTATTGTATTTTCGAACTCTTTTATCAGAAAATATCGATTAAAATCTTATTTTACAATCCCATGAAGTCAATAATGCATATGAACTATTTTTAGCGCAATTCTGTAAACATTATGACATAGCATTTCCTGTTAAAATAATAATTATAAAATCCAAGTCTCTTTTACCCCTGGATGACCAAGGGACTAATAAAATCGTCTAAGAAAAAACAAAAAACTTTATGTTAAATAGTTAAGGCATAAAACATATAAAAATAAAATAAACTACAAAAACTATAAAAACTTATTTGAAAAAACTTTTAAATTTTAAAAATGGTATTTGTTTGTAATAAAAATAATTACTTTTTGTATTATTGCTGAGAAACATTTTGTTAAAATTTTTTTAAAAGTCTTTAGCATTTTTTCACATAATTTTTTTTGTCAATGTATTTTAAGTAAAAATATTTATCTTTTCTAAAATTTCTATGAAAATACGCTTCTTTTGAGACCCAGGTATATATATATATATATATATATATATATATATATATATATATATATATATATATATATATATATATATATATATATATATATATATATATATATATATATATATATATATAATATATATGTATATGTATATGTATATATATATATATATATATATATATATATATATATATATATATATATATACATATATATATATATATATACATATATATATTATATATATATATATATATGTATATATATATATATATATATATATATATATATATATGTATATATATATATATATATATAAATATATATATATATATATATATATACATATATATATATATATATATATATATATATATATATATATATATAATATATATATATATATATATATATATATATATATATATATATATTATATATATATATATATACATTCAAAGATAACAAGTCAAGTGGTGTTAATAATTTACATTCAGCTATTTTAAAGAATTGTGCATCAGCCTTTGCCATTCCACTTATGTATATTTTTTAAAGAATCGTTTGAAACCAGCAAACTGCCAGTGCAATTTAGTTCAGCAAATATCACTCCTCTGAACAAAAAAGGCGAAAAAGCCTTAGTAGGAAACTACCGACAGGTATCTCTCACCTCAAGTGCATGTAAATTAATAGAAGGTATAACCAGATGTAAACTTGAAACTTTTCTATATAAATTCAATTTAATAGTCATGCAACAGCACGGTTTTGTTAAAAACAAATCATGCTTATTGAATCTACTTGAAACACCTGATTTTATTTCAACCGCCTTAGAGAATGGTAAACCTGTTGATTTTATCTTTTTGGATTTTGCCAGGGCATTTGACACAGTGCCACATAAAAGATTGTTGCTTAAACTTACAGCCTATGGAATATCTGGTCTGACATTAGCATGGATTGAAGTATTTTTATTTTAGAAAGAAAACAAAGAGTTGTGATGCGAAAATGTATCCTTTTGGGCAGAAATTACCAGTGGTGTGCCACAAGGGTCAGTAATTGAATCACTCTTGTTTGAACTATTTATAAACGATTTGCCTGAAACTCTAAAAAATTTAACCATGCTGTATGCAGATGACACCAAAATTTTGAATGAAATGCTTTCCAGTGCATCAACTCTTTCTTTGCAATCAGATCTTGATTTAGCTTTTAAGTGGACTCAAAACTGGCTTGTGAAATTTTATATTTCAAAATGTATTGTCATGCACTTTGGCCGAAATAACAAAAAATCACCCCATATATCAATGAACAAAAGTTAAACATAACAGAATCTAAAAGTGATCTTTGAATAATCTTCGCAAGCAATCTGAAATGGAAAAATCATGTAATAAAATGCGTAGGCAAAGCCAACCAAAGGCTGGGGCGGATTAGAAAATGCTTCGTTTGCTTAGATATTAGACTGCTGGAATACTTTATGTTTCTTTTGTGCAACCACTGTTAGAGTTTGCAGTACAAGTTTGGTCACCTATTCGAAAGGGAGAAATTGAGTTATTAGAAAGAGTCCAACATGGTGCAAATTGATTAATACCATCACTTAAAAAAATCAACTATGAGTATTGTCTAAAAGCTCTTGACTTGACTACCTTGACAAAAAGGAGGCAACGAGGAGATATGATTCAACATTTTAAATTCTTCAACGATTTTAATGATTTGGAAACAATCAAAAAAAATTCAACAAACTCAAACGAGAGGACACAGCTTTAAATATGTCAAAGAAATCACTAAGCAAGCATGTCTTGAAAAATTTTTATTTAGTAGATCAGCTAATTTATGGAATAGCTTGCCAAGCGAGTTGGTTAAAGCACAATCAGTTAACAGTTTTAAAGCAGGTCCTGATTGCTGGATGAGCAGCAATCACGCAAATTGGCTGTCATAGTGTGTTAATATCACACTCACTGGCTCACACCAGTTACAGCAATTACTAATAGTAATACTAATACATATATATATATATATATATATATATATATATATATATATATATATATATATATATAAATATATATATATATATATATATATAAATATATATATATATATATATTTATATATGTGTGTGTGTGTGTGTTTGTGTGTGTGTGTGTGTGTGTGTGTGTGTGTGTGTGTGTGTGTGTGTGTGTGTGTGTGTGTGTGTGTGTGTGTATATATTTTATTACTTTGGTCATTATCACATTTAATACACTACTGGTTAATAAAACTAAAAATATATTTTCAATTAATTTAAAAAAAGGTTTTTTCAACTAACAAAAAAGCACTACTTTGCTTTTAAATGAGCATTGTATGTTTATTGGCAATTCTTGCACGTATCGTTGACCATAGTAGAATAGCAAGATCCGCACAACAAATCGTCGCAGGATTCGCAACGCATCCATAATTGTTGTTGAGCTGTAATTTTATTTCCAAAAAAAATGTCACAAGCTTGATATTCTTTAGAACTCAAAGAACCGTCAGTCAATTTTGAAATTATGAACAAATTTTTTATTCGAATAAAATACCATGGTGTGTATCAATTAAAAATGTCAAAACTTACTGGTAAATTTACAGGTAAAGTGAGCGGTAGATTTTACATTCGCAACACTTATCAATATTTCACATTATTACTGTTCATTGTCTCCATCGTTGTTTATCCGTGAATGACCGAAGTTAGAGTATTTTTAAAATTTCATAAATTATTATTAAAAAAGTAGTTAATTTTCAAAAATTAATAATTTGTTTTTGTAAATATAATTAATTTGGCGATTCTTAATAAATACTAAGTTCAAATTTGATCATTTATTTTAATATTTTGCATATTTTAGATTTTAATAGTATGCGTTTTTTCAAGTTGTTGTTTTGATAAAGAATTATTTTAGCAGGTTGCATATAAACATAATAGTTTTTCTTATAGATTCATATTTACAAACTAATTACAAATGTTATTTGAGAAAAAAAAGTTTGTAAAATTTGAGTTTTGCATGCTTTTTTTATATTTTTTTTTAAATGACTGAAGTTACATAGTGACCGAACTTAGGCGATTTTATGGTATCCAGCATCCAATTTTGCAGAAACGTTAATCAAAAGGGTTCTCCCGGTTTCGTTTACATATGAAAATTAGAGACCGCCGATCCGTTACTGTTTATCGGATTGTCGGATTGTGCACCAAACTATCTATGCTGAACAGTTCAAATTACTTACGGATTGATTTGATCCAAAAGTAATGTATCGGGAAAAAATTCGTTAAAACTTTTTCGGATTATTTTTTTGGACTGCAATCCGATTCGATGCTTTCGGATCAAATTGCAATTCAAGAATTTTTTTTTGAAGAGGAATCCGAACCGATATCATTTTTACGGATTTATATGGATTCAGAATAAAGAATGCTTTTGAAATAAGATTCATTTTTATTTATTTACAATATTCAAATATACAATGAAACGAAATGATTTCTATGTTAAGAAATAAAAAAAGTCAAAATCACACTGAAAATGTAACATTTTCTAAATTCATCTCCTCGCCACTCAATGTCTTTAATTTTGCTGAGTTGCTTAGTGTTTTCTTTTATATATACCAACATCTCAACCTTTGAGATTGAAAGATTGGTTCTTCTTGTGCTGTATATATTCCCTGCTGTTAAGAAAACTCTTTCAGATGTTGATGATGCAGCTGGTATACAGAGGTTTCTTCTGGCAAGCCTTGACATTATTGGGTATATATACTGGTTTTGTTTCCAGAATTCCAGTACATTTATATTTGCATGCAAACAGTTTCCGAAAAAGAACTAATTATTTTAAAGTTATTTGAAAAGTTTCCTTAATATTTGTCTTAACAATAAATGATATTCTAGAGGTATGCATAGTGTTTTCAACAAAAGAACTAATTATTTATTATTTAAAGCCTTAATTATTGAAATGAACGTTACAATATTTTAAACTAGTTTTTATCTCTATTTCTATTTTTATTTCTATTTCTATTTAAGTAGAAGAAATATAACAATATAAATTTTATCGGACCAATCTACTAATTGAATTAATTCACCAAAGAATTCGACCCACAAAAAAAAAAAAAAACCCGCAAAAACTGAGTTTAAAAAAATCTTAACTTTTAAATCAAAATAATATAGTAATGGCTTACCGTAATAAATGTAAGTGAAGTAGACATGTTGATCTGCTGAGCAAATTGTTGTAGGTTAAGATTTCAAAATAGGAATGATTGAAAATAAAAAAGAAATCCACTGTTTATAGGACGCGCACAATAAAAATATAATTTTTTTGGACCACACCATTTAATGGTAACGCAAACGGAATGCGATTCATATAATTCGCTAAGCGAATTAAAGTTAAATTGATTCGTAAAAGTTTTTTTCGTAAAAGAACATAAAAAAAAATCAAAAAATTCGTAAAAGAACATCAAAAAAAAATCCGCAAAATAAAAATCCGCTAGCAGTTTGTTAAAAAGTTTCGGATTAATAATCCGAACAGCAAAGAAAATCCGGAAAAAAAATAATTCGCTATTAGTTCGTAAATTATTTTTTGGATTATGGTTTGTAAAATAATAAACGATCGGACTGTTTTAATCCGCAAAATAAAGTCGGTCTAATTTTTTGCGGACTTTACGAACCGAATCGGCGGTGCCTAATAAAAATGAATCCTCAAATATTACAAACAAAGCCTTAATTATTTGCATAAAGCCTTAATTATTTGAATAAAGACTTAATTATTAAAATGAAGCTAAATTTATCGAAAATAGTTAAAATACTTAACGTGATTTTGTGGTGTTTCTTTTTAAATATGTATATCAACTTAGATCATTTTTAAAAAACAGAAACGTGGAGCTTGATTTTTATACGGTGTTTATGTATGGTTGACACATTTTGATTTGACTTTATCTATGTTGAAAATTTAGTTGCTATTCTCATACTTTTACGAATTCCGGGGGAGGGGGTATTATTTTGGAAATCTCGTTTAGACCAATGGCATTGTGATTGACTTAACTCCTAATATAATCATATTATTATTATTATAAATTTTAATATTATTATAACCATATTTATCCTTATTGATACTGTGATAAAACAGTTGTTAAATAAAAAGCATTCAAATTGATTTATGCGAGTTCTGCAAAAACTTCCCACCCACTCTTTTATTAAGACAACCTCCCCTATCTATTAAATCTTTACTAAAATTCCTACCATTGATTTTATTCTCCCCCCCCCTCCTCCTTTGCATTAAGCACGGTCAATTACGGTTATCCATTTACAACATCCCCTCCACCCCAACCTCCCTAGGTTGGATAGGGTTACATCAGAAAATAGACATCACCCATAAAAAATTCTGCATCCGCCCCTGAGTTCTAAAATCTAAAATTACAAATGAAAAAAATGACAAAATTTACTTATTGTGTTTTTTTTTTTTTTTTTTTATAAAGTCGTCCATTTTTTCTGTTTCCACTATTCCGCTGGTAATTCAATTTATTTTTATAAAGATTTTTTTAATATGACACATCGAGGAAATGAATTATTTTAAAGACAATCAAAAATAAGTTAACATGGATATTGTCAATGCTCTTTATTCTTTTGGCAATGAATGAACAAGAAATATAAAAGTTTTAAGTAAGTTGGATTTAAAAAAGGACCAAATTAAATAGCAGGCGTATGTTCCTTATGATTGTATTTTCGAGATATTGTATGTGATCTCTCCACGTCACATTTTCATCAAGAAGCACGCGAAGAAATTTTAAAGTGGTTTCTCTTTTTATCTCCTGTTTGGCAATACAAAGTTTTGGAAGTTTCAAAGGAATTTTATCTCGGTCATGAAAACAATGGATAAAAGTATATTTTGTTTTGGTTACATTTAGAGATCATTTGTTTGCATTAAACCATTCAGCAAGATTTAAACAGAATATTTATATCATTATGTGCAAAAAATAGATTTGTGTCATCTGCAAATAAAGTTGTATCTAGTTCTGTACTAGCTTTTCTTAAATCATTAATAAAAATGAGAAATAGGAGTGGCCCTAATATAGATTCCTGAGAAAGCCATCATGTTATGTTCATATTGGTCGTTTTACCTTTATTATAAGAAATGTATTGTTTCCTATTTGACAAATAGGTTTTAAACCACGCAATATTTATATGTTTAATACCATAGTTTTCTAATTTTGTTAACAAAATGTAATGATCGACAGTGTCAAAAGCCTTACTGAGATCAATAAGTACACCTAATGTATATTTATTTTCATCAAATGATTTAAATATATCATGAACAAGATGAACAATAGCCTTATCAGTAGAGTAGCTCTTTTTAAACCCAAATTGCTTACTATAGAGAATATTTTTTACATCTAAAAAGTAATACAATCTTTTATAATACATAATGTGTTTTAATAACTTTGAAAAGCATGATAGTATGGAGAGAGGCCTGTAGTTGGAGACACTTGTGTCATCACCTGACGTTAGTATAGGTATTACTCTTGCAATTTTAGGTTTATCGGGAAAGATTCATTGATTTAAAGAGAGCGTAAGTATATGCGAAAACGGAATTTTTAAATAAGATATTGATTTAACTACTACATTACTGCTTAGATCATCAACTCCATTAATTCTGTTTCTGTTAGCATATTAATGTCCATTGTATTATTATTAGAGTTTAGGTATGATTTGAAGCAAGTTTTACTTTTTTTTATTTTTAAACTAAACTTAGACGTGTGCTAACAAATGCATGGTTAAACGAATTAGCAATTATTGCGTTGTTAATAATATCATAGTCATTTATAATTAGTTTTTTTAGTAAACGACTAATATTCATATTTTTTTACCTATAACCTCTTTTATTATGTTCCAAGTTTTTTGTATATCATTTTTGTATTTTAGTAAATGGCTACTATAGTAAAACTTTTTTGAGCGCTTTACAATCGTCACAAAAAGACGATAATAGTTTTTATAGTTTTTTTCATTTTTAAAAGTTCTTTTTTTAATGAACTTTTCATACAATCGTTGCTTTTTTCCGAAGATTTTATGATTCCGGGTGTTATCCAGGGATTTTGTAGAGTTTTTGTTTTAATAAATTTAGTGCTTATTGGGAATGCTTTATTCTAGTGTAAAATATGTAATAAAATTTATTATAAGCTTCTTTAACATTTTTTTGTATTCAAAACAGATTCCCAGTTTGTTGTCGATAAAAGGCTAGTTAATGTCACAAGACAAGCGTCCTTAATTACTCGTTTTTAGTTTTTACTTTTTTAGAAAGTCGATTTAACAATTTTTGTGCTGATATAAAAAACGGAAAATGGTCAGATATGTCTGTTATAAATATTCCAGTTTTAATTTTTATGGTTTGTTTATAGTTGGAATAAATCCATTTTGAAACATAATATTAAAAAAGTTCTGACGTCTTTAGTTTTGTTGTTTTCAAGCAAATCTAAATTCAGATCGCCTACGAAGTAAACGTATTTGCCACACAATTCTTCGCTTATAATTAAGTTTTTAATTCGCTTATAATTAAGTTTTCGCTTATAATTAAGTTTTTAATTTATTTGTTAAATACTTTTTTATTACCAGAAGGCTGTTTATGACGAGTACAACTACGTTCTTGCAAGTTTTGTTTACAACTTTAATTGATATCAATTTCAAACAATGCGTAACAGCAAAATAATTTTTGCGTAGTTTGAAATCTAAAGAGTTGTGGATGAAAATGCACAATCCTCCACCTATTTTTTCAGAGTCTCTAACCTGATGAAAAACTTTATAATTATTAAGTTTAAAATTGGAATTGTTTTCAATTTTCTTATCACGGCATCTAATTTCCAACATCTCAACACAAAACTATTTCTATTTAAGTTTTAACATTAACGCATTTAAGTGTGACGATTGTGATTATTTTTATTCGTAATTACCTAACTTTGATAAATATTAAAAGTATAGGGTTCTGCCCTAGTGGACAGTTTTTAGAAATAATACAGCTTCATAGCTTGCTTAATATGTTATGTTGATATCAAAAATGGTTTTCAGTTGATGAAATAATGCTGATAACAAATATATTAAACACTAAAATCAAATATTGCTTAATCCTCAAAAAAAGGTCTAGATAAATATAAAAATATAATATTTTTATCAAAATAAACATTATTACCCACAACTTCTCAGAAACGTAACAGGCACTCTTTTTGACATTAGCGAAATGAAGGAAACTGTTTTGATAACGCGTGGTATGTTTTTTGCCATATTAGATAACATTTTTTAAAGGAAAATAATTTATTCCATTTGCTTATCTAACTATTACCAATTAACTCTTAATTATATTAATGAATTGGTAAATAATACAACAAATTTAATTTAATTAATAAATTTGGCTTGGCTAATTTAATTAATAAATTGGTAAATAATACAAATAATACATAAATAATAAAAAAAAAGATCTTTAGTAATACAAACGGTTTCCACAAAATAAAAGTGCAAGTCCCAATAGTTCTTTTTTTCCAAACAAAAACTTCAAGAATGTTTTATTGATGATTGAAAAATCCTAAAGATAGCGTTCAGTTGATAGTTGCCATGACATTAAAAAAAGAGTTTTTTGTAATGGTTAAATAGAACCTGCAAGGAGTGTACTTGCATCGACTGACATATAGGTAGAGTGCCGCTACAATGGCTGAGGGTTTTGGTTTTGGTTTCATTTTTTATTCATATGATTGTCAAATAAAGAATAAAAAACGATACCAATGCGAGTTATGATACCACGACGAACACATTAAATATAAACACATTATATATAAAAATAATAGTTAATGAGAAATTTAACTACCGAAGCAATACCACAAAATAAATGAAGTTAAAGTCGTATTACCATTAAAAAAAATTAAATTAAAATTGCGATACCATATGAAACAATAAATTATTAGGTTGCTGCAAAAATAATCTCGTTTTTCATATTTATATTTTTGGATGAATTTTTGAATAAATTTATTATTGGCAGATGTCATGCTATATGTTATTTAAAAGCGCGTTTTTCGCTTGATCTAGTTATCGTATTGGTTTTGTTTTATAATAATTTAGTCATTTTTTACAGGACGTCAAATCTATCATGGACAAGAGACAAATTCGCACGATTTTTCTGTTCCAGTTCAAGATGGGCCGAAAAGCTGCCGAGACAGCTCGCGATATCAACACTGCATTTGGCCCAGAAACCACTAACGAACTTATGGCACAGTGGTGGTTCAAAAAATTCCGCAGCGGTGAGGAGAGCCTTGAAGATGAAGAGGGTCGCGGACGCCCGTTTGAGATTGATGACGATCAATTGAGAGCCTTAATCGAAGCCGACCCGCGCAAAACCATACGAGAGGTTGCGGAAGAACTCAACGTTCATAACTCAACAGTTGATAGCCACTTGAAGCAAATAGGAAAGTCAAAAAAGCTTAGCAAATGGGTGCCGCACGAACTGAACGAAAATCAAAAATATCGTCGTTTTGAGGTATCGTCTGCTCTTCTTCTGCGCAACAAAAACGATCCGTTTCTCGACCGGATCGTGACGTGTGATGAGAAATGGATCCTCTACGACAACCGACGACGTTCCGCGCAGTGGTTGGACCGCGATGAGGCCCCACAGCACTTCCCGAAGCCGAATCTCCACCAAAAGAAGGTTATGGTGACTGTTTGGTGGTCTGCAGCCGGTCTTATCCATCACAGCTTCCTGAATCCTGGCGAGACGATTACGGCAGAGAAGTACTGCCAGCAAATCGACGAAATGCATCAAAAGCTCCGATGTATGTGCCCGAGATTGGTCAATATGAAGGGACCAATTCTCCTCCACGACAACGCCCGGCCGCACGTCGCACAACCGACCCTGCAGAAGTTGAACGCATTGGGCTACGAAACTCTGCCTCATCCACCATACTCACCGGACCTCTCGCCCACCGACTACCACTTTTTCAAGCATCTCGACAACTTCCTCCACGAGAAATGCTTCAAAAGCCGAGACGATGTCAAAACGACCTTTGATGACTTCATCGCTTCCAGGACTTCGGAATTTTACGCTAACGGCATAAATAAACTTGTTTCTCGTTGGCAAAAATGTGTTGATTGTAATGGTTCTTATTTCGATTAATAAAGTTTATTCTATGCTGAGTTATGTTTGTTCAAAGTTAACGGTTGAAAAACGAGATTATTTTTGCAGCAACCTAATATAAATATGACTTTAATCTATACCACATTACCCTTGGGAATTTCAATATAATAATAGACTTTATAAGTCAGTTATAATGTTTTCAGTATTTATATACTATAAGTTTATGAGTAAAATATAAACTATATGAGTCAGTTATAATGTTTTCAGTAATTATATAAATTTATTGTTTTAGACTACATTTTTTAAATTACTTTGAAGAACCGATTTTGCACTACCAAATAATACAATTGGTACCAAAAAACAATGATACAACAGGTACTATTAGTACTACAGAACCACGCGATCTCGATATCGATACTGAAATGTGTAGTATCTAAAGTAAACGATAACTGAAAATCGAAACAAATTATCCAATGCTTAAGGGATAGACGTAAGTCATTAAACAACATGTAAGAAAAAGTGTCAATAATTACTCAATTAAGTTGTAATTAATTTAACGTAATTACTTAAATCAATTGCAATTACAAATTGGTTGACTTGACGCTTTATGCGTGCGTCAAGAAACAGATGTATTAAAAAACTCCATTATTCGGATAGGTTTATTTTACTAAATAAACTCTTCATGCCCTTTTTTCCCGCTTACTTTTTTTTTATTACTGCAAGCAACTTAAGGATTGTTTTTATGAGTAATATTATTTAAATTACTCTAAATAGTTAATATAGTACTAAAACATTTTTATTTTTCTAACATTTGCTTTAATGCAGCTGACCACGCATAATCTACACAGGTTTAACTGTTGTTATTACGCACACTAATTTTAGGTCAAATATAAATGATGAAACGAAATATCCGCTAATAACATATAATTAAAAAACAACAACTGATGGCTTGTGAAAAAACTCTTTGGTCATCAAACTATTAGAACCATGGGGGAATGATTTTTTTGCGGTTTTTAAGAAGATTTAAATAGTATTAAACCCATGGAAGAAAATGAGAAAAAAAAAAACAGTAAAAATAACTACACTTTGGTTATATAATCCAAATCTAATACTCAAAAATCGATGATGCTGATACTTATTTATTGTTTATTTACAGTAACTGCTTTCATCAGTTGTGAATCTGATATAAACGAAGATGAAGACGCGTTCAAATGTAAGAGACATACACTTCTTATAAGGATTTTAACGAAATTTATAATTTATATTCTGTAAATTTATTTTAATGTTTGAACCAGTAATAACAGCAACTATACTAGTTGAGTCGGTAGAGTGCAAGGAGGGCGGGTTGTGATAGGTAAATAAATAGATAATACTAATAACTATAGCAATATTAAAGCGTTTTTTCAGAGTTACAAAGAATTAACAAAGAGTTACTTTAGTGGCTGCAAGTATTTGAGTAGAAGAAATGTTGCACATATATTTAAAAAATATTGTTTTGACAACGTATTTAGTTTATGTAATTCAATCAAAGCAATAACAATTACAATACTCTGTTTAACTTTTTAGGTGATTACGGAAAATATGTGTGTGGATATAAAAAATGTTGTAAGTCATATTCAGACGAAGAAAAACCATTTGAATGTAAGTTCTAAAATTCCTTCAAGTAGATTCTTATTAAATTTATCAGTTAGAACCAATGATGTATTGTGCACTGTTTAGGTGACGACGGTAGCCATATTTGTGGATACAAAAATTGTTGTAAGACATATACAAATGAAGATAAACCGTTTAAATGTAAGTTGGTTTGACGTTTCTTTTAATGGTATTATGCTTATATGGTATTATTCTTATATGGTATTATTCTTTACATATAGACAATGTAATATGCATGATTAAAAATTTTAACTATTAAGGTGACGACGGTAGTCAAGTTTGTGGTCATAAAAAATGCTGTAAAATAGCCGAAAAGAAACCATTTAAATGTAAGTCAGACATCTTTGGAAGGAAATTTTTTTGTAGTATAATCAAAATAAATATTTTTATTAACTATTTGGTTATTAGATAAACTTTCTACTTTATTACGAATGAATTTGCGTTTGTGGGTTAAGCGGGGGTAGAAATAAGCCGCAGCACACCAGAACGCCGTTCCGATGACATTCTTTTTGTCCAATTTTCTACAAGAATGGGAAAGATTAAAAATATAACAACGTTATAATAATAATGCGCAGTTTAAATTTTTTTACTTCAGTTTTTTTTTTTTGAAGCAAAACAATTGATTCTTACGATATTTTTTGCAGTCCTTAAACATTTGGAAAAAATTGTTTCCCTATAGTAACTCTATAATAGTTTGTAAAAATTTTATTACTATAAAAATTAAGAACGCTTATTAATAATAACTTTTTAATCTTATAGGCAGCTACGGAAGTTATGTTTGTGGGCATAAGAAATGCTGCATGATAAAAGTAGAAAAGCCTTTTAAGTGTAAGTTGAGTTTATATGAACTAACAGTAACTTCATAATAAAATCTGTTAATAAGAACACTTGTTTATGAAAAAAATTTCTTCAAACTTTTTTTTATTATTCTTAAAGGCCACTATGGAAGTTACGTTTGTGGCTACAGAAAATGCTGTAAAACTATTGTGGAAAAACCATTTAAATGTAGGTTTTTTATTTATTTTATTTTGGGAGGAAGGTCGGGGGGATAATTAGAATATTGGCTTAGTAGGAGTCGCGCATGATGTTAACAGGTTTAACACTAACATAATGAAAATATTTCAAACATCAAAAGTAATAATCTTTTATTAATCTTACAGGCCACTATGGAAGTTACGTTTGTGGCTACAGAAAATGCTGTAAAACTATTGTGGAAATACCATTTAAATGTATGTTTATTATTTATTTTATTTTGAAGGAAGGTCGGGGGGATAATTAGAATATCGGCTAAGTAAGAGTCGGGCATGATGAACATGATTTTAACACTAACATAATGAAAACAGATTTTAACACTAACATAATGAAAATATTTTCGATATCAAAAGAAAATTTTTTTATTAATCTTACAGGCCACTATGGAAGTTACGTTTGTGGCTACAGAAAATGCTGTAAAACTATTGTGGAAAAACCATTTAAATGTATGTTTTTTATTTATTTTTCTTTCGGAGGAAGGTCGGAGGGATAATTAGAATATCGGCTAAGTAAGAGCCGGGCACGATGAAAACAGATTTTAACACTAACATAATGAAAATATTTCAGATATCAAAAGAAAAATTTTTTATTAATCTTACAGGCCACTATGGAAGTTACGTTTGCGGCTACAGAAAATGCTGTAAAACTATTGTGGAAAAACCTTTTAAATGTACGTTTTTTATTTATTTTATTTTGGAAGGTAGGCCGACAATTAGAATATCGAATAAGTAAGAGTCGAGCAAAATGAAAACAGATTTTAAAACTAACATAATAAAAATATTTCAGATATCAAAAGAATTATTTTTTTAATAATTTTACAGGCCACTATGGAAGTTACAGATTTTAACACTAACATAATAAAAATATTTCAGATATCAAAAGAAATATTTTTTTAATAATTTTACAGCCCACTATGGAAGTTACGTTTGCGGCTACAGAAAATGTTGTAAAACTATTGTGGAAAAACCTTTTAAATGTACGTTTTAAAAAAAAAGATAAACTGTTAAGTTTTTAAATATAATTTTATTAAAAGTAAATTGTTTAAACAATTCTCAATTATTTAGACGACTATGGTAGCTAGCTATATATATATATATATATATATATATATATATATATATATATATATATATATATATATATATATATATATATATATAAAAGAAATTAAAGTATTGATAGACTTTTATTATAATGTTTTTATTTTTAGGCGGCTATGGAAAGTACGTTTGTGGATATAAAAAATGTTGTCCTAAACAGGTAAGCAGGTAGAATTTAAGGAATAATTTTGATGTGACGTTATTTTGTGCAAGAAATAAGATTTTAGTTTAATTATTGTATGAATAATGCCTCTATTCAAAAAGTAAAAATATTTTTACGGGATATAATCTTGGAAAGACTTAATACATTAATTACTAAGTTATTCTTTAAAACTATTTTTATTACTGTTATATTGAATACAAACTCTTACCCGTAAATGATACTTCTGTAACAATTTTATATTCTTTTGTGCAGTTGTATGCACAATAAAGAATATTAACAAAAAAATATAAGGTAAATGCAAGGGCAAACTCATCAATCAAATTTGTTTTGCCATAAACTAACGTCTGTTTGTAAAGTTTATTTTTGCTTCACTTTTGGATAATCACTTCACTTTTGGATAAGCTAAGGCTGCGCCTTAAGTTGAGATGAGATATTAATTGCGGGAGCATGCGTAGTATTGCTTCGGACAAATTATAATTCATGCTAAACATGTTCACGTTTTTTTTTTTTTAAATCCATGTTCTTATTTTTCCTTCTACAGTAAAAAAAAATAATCTATAAATTTCTTTTTTCTTTTTTGTTAAACATGGTATAAATATTATTTTTACAATGCACGTTTAGTACATAAACAATAGAAAAGAATACATAAATAAATACTGAAAAATGCATAATAATTAAAATAAAGTAAAAGCAGAGAGGGGGGCTCAAAGAAGATACGGAAAACATTTCATTATTACAATCTTTTCATAGAGCCCCTATTTTTATATAGTTGCAGTAATCTTTTCAAAAAGCCCCTAATTTTTTATAGTTCATATTTAATCTTTAATACCTGTTTGATTAGAAACTAGCTTAATATATATTTAGTTTATATAAAATATATCGAATAGATATATATTTAAATGTTTTCTTGTTGGAAAATTACTTTTTTGTTTTGTTTTTAATACTGTAAAATTGTTTACCAAAAAAAAAAATTATTTATTTTTATTTTATTTTTAGGATGAAAACTAACACGTCTTTACAGACAGCAAAAAAAAAACTTTTTTTTTTCTTATTTGTATTCTTGTATAAAAAATAAATATATATTAAAACCAGCTGCTGTTTATTTGATGATAAATTGCAGGAGATAATGTTAGTAATATTCATTCTTCTTTCCTACACCTGATCATATGAAATATATTTGTACACATCACAGAAAATTTGTCGTCCCTTAAGATTGACCACCAACATCTACAAAATGCAACTAATAATTTTCTTTTCAATACGGTTATAATGAATTATTTTCAAAATAGTTTTTGGTGAACTAATATATACCCCACGCCCTTTTATCGTTAAACCTCATCCATATTAATTATATTAATGTAACAGTCGTTTTTAAAGCATTTATTTTACTTAATCTCAGTTAAGTCGCTATCGAAACAATACGTTCCAGTTTTTGTTAGAAATTAAAAATGTTTTAATTAGCAGTTTTGAAACTCTCTACTTCTCTCATATTTATTATTAGGTTATCCTCCACTATCAAGAAGTTTAGAATATGTTACTGTTTTTATTAATGCATGTTTAAAAAACAAAACATTTCGATGAATATTTTTTTCAATAAAAAAAGCTGATTATTACAAAAAGTATTTTTATATATCAAAACTTATTAATTTTTTGTCATTCAAAGAATTTACCGATGTAAGTTTAAAAAAAAAACGTCCATCAGTGGTTTTAAGATATGTCTGTTACTATAACGAGGCTAAAAGGTTTGTCGATACCAGTTGTCGGATAAAAATTCACTATAAAAATATAAAAGTTTTTTTTGTCACAAATAGGTATTGTAATACCTAATAACTAATAATAAATTGCTAACTTTCGTTCCAGCAAATAACAATAATTTAGCCGGTAATTGCCAGTTTTTTGTACGGATTATCTCAATTACTCATTCCGATGATAACTTAAATCTTATATAAAGACACAAAATAAAAAATTAAATGAAAATTGCTAATACAAGTTATGGCAGTTACACGGAATTTGATTATTTAGTTTATTATATGTGTATACATACGGTTTGTGGAATCAGTCATTATAAAAACAAGCTTTATACATATTTAACATATTTTTAAAATCCAAGAGTAATATCACATATAAAAGTTATATTTTTACGAGCACAAAACAAAATAAGAAGAAAGTACTGTAAGTTTTGTGACTCGATTACAAAAACAAGCTGAATATTTAGCTTTTCCAGATGTCACTGAGACAGTAAAGGATCAATTTCTATCAGCATTTCACTCCTTAAAAAGAAAAAAAATTTCTTAGTTGAGACATGAGCCTCAAAATATCAAAACAGCGTAAAAATATCAAAAGCCCAACAACCCCTTTCCCCTCCTGCTCCCCCATAGTTTTTTTTTAAAATTTTTAATTATTTTTATAGAAATTTAAAGATATAAAAACCTTTCTTTTATTAACTGACAAACCTCCCTTTCTACTTCGAAAACGTGTTATCAGCCCTGGAAATATATAAAATTAGTGCTTAAAAGCATTTAAAAAGTGTTACAAAAAACAAACAGGATGGATTCTAGGTAGATGTATTTTTATGAACTAAACTCCTTTTTCTGTGAGCTACCTCTTTGGCATCTTTTGCTTTAATACTGTGGTAAGTATAATAGCTTTTTAAGACTGAAGATTCAGTGGTGGGGTTCAAAAGTGGTGGGGTTCAAAGTTGTTCAAAAGTGGTGGGGTTCAAAGTTTTTAATAACTAGTTTGCAACATCGAAAAATTTCAGAAACTGTTTACAATCTTTCAAAAAATTAAATTATGGAATAGTAACTTTTAATATAGAATGATAACATAGAATGGTAACTTTTTTAACCATTTTTAAAAATACAGAATTATTTCTCATTCAAATTTTTGTAAATAAGGATATTCCTTATGTGATTGGCAATTAAAAATACCGTGAATCGACAATAAACGTTTTTTGAACATTTTTGCATCATGGAAGAAAACTGTTTGCCTAAT
Source organism: Hydra vulgaris (assembly GCF_038396675.1). NCBI lineage: Eukaryota > Metazoa > Cnidaria > Hydrozoa > Anthoathecata > Hydridae > Hydra > Hydra vulgaris. Next base: position 15,249,861 of record NC_088920.1, on the reverse strand, counting down.
CACTACCATTTTTTTTTGCAACAGAACATTATACTTTTCAGCTTTCTGTAAAAGTTGTGAGCCTGATTAACACTATTAAGTAAATACCGTTTTCTGGTTTTACACAAGTATATACGTATTTCCAAAACGGGGTAAAAATGAACAGTCGATTTGGGGTGACTTAGAACACTACATATCGTTTTCATATTCTAAATTAAGGCTATATTACAATAATAAAATGGGGGAAAATACTGTTAAAGATCAAACAGATAACAGAAAATTTATTTTATAAAGAACTATTTTTTTTTAATTCAGTTTTAAAACCTAGTTTTTTTAATATATATCTACATGTATCACAATATTTACAAATCTATCCTACATAAAATAGGACATCAACTGTCAATTTTTTAAATGATTCACACGCATACAAAGTTGATATTTTTCAATATTGAGCTCATAATAATAATCTTTATCATAAATGAGGCCACAACACTGGAGGTGATATGGCTTACTGCAATTGTCGCATTGAATCCATACATCATTAACTCTACCCACTTTTTGTTACATAAAGCACAGTACCAATTACAATCTGTGTTGTTGTTAAGCTCTGTTGAACTTGATGATATTGAATTTTCTAAACAATGAATTCTTCTACCTGGTTCCACCTTTGGACCATTTGGCTTGCGTTTTGCAGGTGGATTTGCGCCTAATCCTAGATTATTTTTTAAAATATCTAAAACAGATTCGTTAAGAATCATAACGGTGTCTTTACCTCGAGGATTTTTATATTTTTTTAGAAGGCGTTTTATAACCTCTGTTTTTTCCATTGGGTAGATTCTCGTTGCTCGAAATCCGCTGATCAAAGCTTCTAGCCGCAAAGTGTTATTCAATTTATTTAAAAGCGTAGGTAGGTGTTCCTTTGGGATTGCTCCTTTGATACGACTTTCTACTTTCCACTTCAAAAGAATACTCCTCCACGACTGCTTTAATCCTCTAAATACAGCAACATCTAGTGGTTGACAGAGATGAGTTGTATTTGGGGGCATTGTTATAAACTTGATGTTATGTTGAATCGTGGTTTCAATAACTTCAGGAGAAAAATGTGAACCAAGATTATCCCCAATTAACAATGTTGTTTCGGCTTTTAAAATAGCAACAGGTAAGTATATTTCCATAAACCATCTAGTAAATGTTCTACTATTAACCACCCATTAGGAGTGATGTCTTAACAGTTCCAGGTGGTCCACCTTGAGTCCAACCCTGGTAAAGATTCTTTGCTTTAGTGAAGATGTGAATATAACAGGCATTGTTTTTTTATTTTATTTTATTTTAACACATAAATGTGTTCAAAAATTCTTATTGCTTTATACTTGTTCCGTTTTACTTCATTATTTACAAATTTAAATACAAAAAAAAGAAAGTCAAGATAATGATAAGATTAGCTTAGATGCATCAAGGGTCTAAGTATAAAAACGTCTATTTGTTGTTATAGGTGCATCAATTATACAAGTTATGTTGGTAATTGGCACCCAACACTCATCTACTCTAGATGGCCAGAAAGGTTTATTAAAAGGAACGTGCGGGTGCATAAACGTTACCATAACTTCTTTCTCTGTATTATCAATTTCATTGATCATACCAATCCAATCAAACGCATCATATTTACACATAATGAATTCAACCAATATCAAGGCATCAATGTAAATTTGCTGATCATTTTGAGAACTTTGAATACCAGAAAAAGAAAAAATGCCTGTTATATGAACATCTTCACTTGTTCGTTTAAAGCTAATAGTATCTATAGATTCTAGTTTAAATTGATGATAGCCTCTAGTTCCAGGAATTGTTCTACTTAGCTCAAAACGTGTTTTCAAAGTGGTGCGCAATTCTGTCAGTCTTTCTTTTTCAATCTTGAAAAAAATAATCCCTTTAATATTGTTAGTACAGTAGTCAAACATTATGTTAAAATTCAATATCTGGTCATTTATGGGCCTTTGTAGACTTGCATTTGTAGTTAATCGTTTTACAGTGCCACCAATACCATCACATGGTAATTTACCATGACTTGTAGCAAAAAACGTCCACTCTGCATCAATGTCAAAATCATTTTTATGAAGACAGATATTATAAAGGTTATTGTGATTTTTATACTGTGCAGCACAACCATCAGAAAAAAAAAGAATCTTTGAAATTTTAGGATGATATTCTTTAAAATAGTTAACTATTTGTGTTTGAACTTTATACACAAAACCAGTGTCATGCTCATTATCTTCTGACATGAAGCAAAACGATTTTTCTTCAAGTTGGTCATTTTCGTTTAATAAATAGATGGCAACGGGGTGCAATGTGCATTGACTTTGGCACCAATGGTAACTTTGGATTTCATCTTGAATCACAAAAGTGAAGTTTTCTGCAGAGTCACCTAAGACAATACAGCAGTCTTTTGCTAAATTTTCCTTTTGTTGCTTTAGGTATCTTGCTTGACATTTTGCAATGTAGGAATAAGCTGTTAACTTGTTTATTGCCTCTGATAACATCAATTTGTGTTCTTCCATTGTTGTTGTCTGATAGACCAATGTTGTTCTGTCTGTTTTCTGCCAGTGATTGAATGACACCTCCTTGTCATTGTCAAATAATTGTGCATCCAGAAACTTCTTTAAAGAAACTATACCTGGACAGCTCGGACATCGATGAACCATGCACTCGTTACTTGTCACATCACAAACAACTTTTGTCATCAGATCTTTGTAAGTACATTTTATTTGTATAGCATTGGTCAAGAGTATTGCATTTTGATGGAGGGTACATACACAAACAGAATGAGTGACTGATGCTCCAACAGTTATACATCATTTTGTTCTTAAACTGAAAAACTTAGAAAATCCAATAACTTCTTGAGGATATTTAGTTTTAAAAGAAACATAAAGTTCTTTAAGATTATATAAAATAAGGCGCTTTTGCATGTGTTGTTTTCTACCAATACTTATGTAATCTTTTTTACCAGACGTTTTTCTAATAAATTCCTCATCATGGTATACATTGTTGACTCTATTTAATGTTATTTCTTAAAATATTTTTCCTTTCTTAGTGACTGGAACTGAAAAAATCTCACTTATTTTCTTTAGTTTGCGCTTCTTTAATTTGGTATATAGTGACGTTGAAATATCTTGCAGCAAAATTTCTTGACCAAGACTCGGGTGTAAATGTTAACAACTGAATTTAAGTTTTTTGGTCAGAAACAATTAACTTTTCTTTTATTTTTGCTGTTAGTTTGTCTAGATCATCACATTTACTTTTGTCAATAATTTTCGTATGAGGAATTTTATGTTTCAGATCTTCTTCCCTAGCATTATATACTTTTGAAATATACTCTTTATACTTTGACATTGTTTTTATAACTTTACTTTTAGCAACAGATAACCGTTGATGCTTTGGAATACCATTAGGTTTTATTGGGGATACATATATTATTTCCAAACTAACATTTAATGCCTCTTGTGACTTTTCAGAAGTACTACATGAAAAAGATTCTTTAAGTTTACAACTATCTTGTTCATGAAATTTACTGATTATAGCATCAAAGCAGCTCCAACATAGTTGATATCCAGGCACAACATTTGGAAAATTAATTCTCAATTGTTTTGCCATGTCTAATGTTATTACATGACTCCCTGAAATGAAAAGAACAATTTGATTTTAGTAATAACATATCAATATGAAAATTATTTGTACTTATTTCAATATATAATGCATTACAAGATTAGCTTTTTTTTAAACTTTTATAAACTAGTAGATTTAATTTCATTATTCAAAAAAGATTTTACAATACTTTTTTATCAACAATTTTTACCTTTGATTGCTTTTCTTTTTGATTTATGCTTGTCCAATAAACTACAACATTTTGTGTGCTTCTTTTCAAAGTGTGTACCAAAAATCTTTGCATGATGAAGGCAGATTGTTAAAATTTTATCGTCTGTTATTCCAGATCTCCAAATAAATTCTTCTCTGGCATCTTCTCTATAGCAAACTTCTTTAAATCAATCTTTCTACAATAACTTAGTTTATGACAAGTATCATTTAACTTTTTTCCAAAATTACATGAATCCATTTTTACTGTAACACTAAAAACAATTTGAGATTAATTTAAAAATGAGAAACCAATCGTAATTAATTTAATGAAAGCAACTTAAGCAATCACCATGGTAATACAAAACTAAACAGTGATTGAAAAAGTGGGGCATATGCCCCCAGCCCCCTCCCCAGTGTCTTGGGCCCTTTTTTAATTTTAAAATGCTCGTTTATCGACACTATATGGATACAGAAATTTTCATAGCTCTAGCTAGTCTGAAAGGTAGTGGAAAATGTATTGCAAGATTCGGCTACAAAAAAGTGGGGCATGTGCTCCGTTATCAATATATGGAAATCCATATACTTGCAGATCAAAATTCTTATGTTTTCTGAAAGATCATAAAATTTAGAATAATGTGTAGAATATTTTTTTTTTATATCATCAAGGCCACGCGGGTTTCTTGAGCATCAAAATCAGGTATATAAAAAATTGCCTAATTTTACTTAAATTGATAATTACAGGTACTTAAAAATATTTTTTTATAATATTGATTATTTCATTTGATTCTTCAACCATGAAATAAGCAGGTACAAATTTTTCAAGTCAAAATATCAAATTTTTATAAAGCTATGTGACTTGGAACCTTTACACAAAGGTCATAATTCTGAGAGGACAAGAGGGGCATGACCAAGATCAGTTGAAGGTAAAATGATCATATTTCAGGATCCTCTTGGAGCTAGAAGCTAAAGTTTTCTATGATTTCTTGTTTTACTAAGTACTCTCAACTGTATAAAAATCAGCAAAATCTGAGATGTATGGTGACATTTTTGAAATTTTCTGGCTCAATTGACATGGAATTACACTTTTGTATAGTTTTGTTTCATTATTATTTAAATATGATATTAAAATATAAAAAGCTATTAAGAATTACTTTATAATTTTATTAAAATTTCATTCAAAATTAATTAAAAATCCCATATTAAATACATTTTTTAAATTTATTTTGAATGTTTAAATAAATTGAAATTTAAATAACTAAATAATTTAGTTATTTAAATTTATTCAAGATTTACTCAATTTATTTAAAAGTCTTAACACAACTATTACATACATCTTTTATAATCGTTTTTTTTTTTTTTTTTAAACATCTTCGCTTCCAACACGGCTTCAAGCAGCCACTAATTAAAGTTACTGAAAGAGAAAAGATGAAGATTATAGAGCAAGATAACGATTGACGGACGACTTAAAAGATTGCAAATTATATGAATCAGGGAAGCAAGATGAAGGAAGCGAATTCCGAAAAACTGATGTTCGAGGAAAAAAACTAGACGAATAAGCGTTTTTCGAGCACTTAGGAACAGTCACAGAAAAAGGATGATACTTAATTAAATGACGAGTAACACGAGAATGAATTTTAGTAGATGGCACAAGAAACGCTAGCTCTTTAGAGCAGTGCCCATTATAGCATTTGTAGAAAAGATAAAGAGAAGCAACATTACGACGATGTGATAATGGTTGGAGGTTGGCTGCAAGAGCAGGTCCAACTATGTTTACAATGCGTTTTTGCACCTTGTCTAAAAGAGGAAGGGAATCATTAGAAGATCCGCCCTAGATATGGCAACAATATTCCATACAAGGCCGGATTTGAGATTTATAGAGATAGAGAATAGAATCCGAAGTAAGAAAGTGACGAGCTCGATAAAGAGATGCAACCTTAGCAGATGCTAATTTTGCAACTGATTTGATATATGGTTTTCAAGAAAGATTAGAAGTAAGAGTTAATCCTAGAAGATGAAGAGTAGGTGACTCATCGAGTACATCAACGTTCATAATTATAGGAAGATCTAAATTATTGCGAAAATGATTGGCTGAACAAAATTGAGTTTTATCTGAATAAAAGTTCACCAGCCACTGTGACCCCCATGCTGTAGCAGAAGTGAGATCCTTTACAAGCTCAAATGCCCCCTCCAAGCAATCAGAGGGTGTTGGTTTCTTATCACGACAAGAATAAATGGTAGTATCATCAGCAAACACTGCCACCTTAGATGTGAAAATATCTGGAAGATCGTTAATATAAATTAAAAAGAGTATAGGGCCAAGGATAGAACCTTGAGGAACCCCTTGAAGTTACAGAATAAGAAGAAGAGTGTTGTCCATCGAGGACAACTTTTATGCTACGATTGGAAAGGAAGAATTCAATAATCTTAAAGATGTTGCCGGATACACCATAAGAAGAAAGCTTATGGAGAAGACCAGCATGCCAAACTTTATCAAAAGCTTTTGAAATGTCAAGAGCGCTGGTTTTAACCTCTTTACATCTAATGCACGATAAAACCTGTCAGTTATTACTGTTAGCAAATCAGCTGTTGAACGAGAAGATCGAAATCCATATTGATGGTCAAAAAGTAAGTTATTAGATTCAAGATGAGAAATTAGGTGATTGTTAATTAAAGATTCAAAAACCTTGCTTATGATAGAAAGAAGACTTATGGGACGGTAGTTAGACGAATCAGACCACTCTCCAGAATTTTTGAAGATAGGGATAACAGATGCCGCTTTCTAGCAGGCTGGAAAACAAGACTCTGATAAGCACTTGTTGAATAGTTTTGAGAGTATAGATGACAGTTCCGGAGAACACTTCTGCAAGACAATAACAGGTATGTTGTCCGGGCCACAAGCTGTAGAAGAGTCTAGGCAGGAAATCACTTTAGATACTGATGCTGATATGAATGTCATAGATGCTGATATGAATGTCATAGATGCTGATATGAATGTCAAGGAGTGATATGAATGTCAAGCAATGGATCAAGCGGTTTGTTGGCAATATCAGGTAGAACGCAACTAGTGGAATCAAGAGATGATATTAATGAAAAGTTTTTAGCAAACAATTCGGCTTTGTCTTTAGGTGAGGTGACAAAATCTGAACCATACAAGAGAGGTGGAAATATAGATTTGCCCTTATTATTGATATTATTAAAGATTCTCCAGTAGTCACGAGAGCTTAATTTTTGAGATGAGATACGAGATTTCATGACCTGAGAATAGCGGGTTTTGGCGTTAGGCAAAACCTTTTTACAATTGTTTCTAGCAGTAATAAACAGACGTCTGTTTTCTGGAGAATTGTTTTGCTGATAAATATGGAAGTAACGGTTTCGATTGGCAATTGCAGCAGCACAGTATGTGGAAAACCATTGAGGAGAGTGAGGCTTGACCTGGAATTGTCGAGAGGGAATAAAAGATTCCATGCCAATTTGAATTCACGAAGTTATGTAAGAAGCATATTTGTCGACAGAAAGACCAAAGATTTCTACCCAAGGGCCATCACGAAGAAAATCACGAAAAGAATCCCAGTCAGCTTTACTGTAGTTGTAAGAGGGTCGATAATAAGGGGATTCAGGTGATGAAGAAGAATGAGATATTAGTTTAAGAGAGATCAAACTGTGATCAGAAAAACCTAAGGGTGAATGTGGAGAAACTGAGTACTGACTAGGATCAGAAACAAGACATAAGTCGAGTAGAGAAGGTAGATGATTCGGGTTGTCAGGAAAGCCAGTTGGAAAGTTGACTATTTGAGTTAGGGATTGAGAAAGGCAAAAGTTGTGGGCTTTAATGCCTGCAGAGTCACTGGCGCTAGAGCCAACCCATTTAGGGTGGTGAGTCACCAACAACGACTATATTAGCTGATGTATAAAGAGAGGGCTTGTTCAATATGATCAGAAATAATGTCAAAGAGAGTGCAGTCTTGAGATGAAGGAGAGCGATATAGAACAATGAGAAAGGCATTAGAGTGAATTGGTGCTAAAAGGAAGCACATGAAAGAATAGTCTGTGGATTCAAACCTAGTTTCACGACAAATGGGTGAATTCTTACGATTGTAAATGCCGAGGCCAAGCATGTGACTATTGGATTCTTTACGAATTAGATGAAGATAACCATCAACTCTAAGATCACAAAATGAGAAAGCCGAACTCAAATTAGTCTCACAAAGAGCAAGTAGGTCTGGTGAACTTTGCAAGAGATAAGACTCAACAGAAGAAAAGTTACTTTGAAGACCACGAATATTAGTGAATGATAAGTTTAGAGAACTTGGTGATGATGATGATTTTATATATATATATATATATATATATATATATATATATATATATATATATATATATATATATATATATATATATATATATGTATATATATATACATATATATATATATATATATATATATATATATATATATATACATATATATATATATATATATATATATATATATATATATATATATATATATATATATATATATATATATATATACAAATCAGAGACGTGGTGGCACGTGAAAAGCAGGTACGAATTTTCAGAGGGCCCGGTGAATTACTTTTTTTCCATAAAATCAACCATTTCAGTAGCAAATTCATTTAAACTGATACCAATTTTGAATTTTTCAAGCACTGGTTGAATTTTATCTTGTGAATTAGAGTTATGAAAATTATGACTAATTTTCTTCAATAAAAAGATTTCTATGCTTTCTAAAAATGTGCTGGGAAAAAAAATGCTGTGAAGAAAATTTGTCAGCAAGAACTGCAGTTACTGAATCCTCTATAGTATAAAACACTTATGCTAGCCACTGATTTTCAACCTGAGTAAGCCGCTTATTGTTACATCGAAGTCCAGTCGTTTCTTTCTGCGAGTATTTTTTTCATCAAATGTTTGCTGTTCAAGCTGAGCTTCAGTTGAAATTTTAACAGCAGATATAATATAATTTTGCATTTTGGCCAGCACTGTCCCTTTTCTTGAAGCTTTTTCAGTGATACATCAAGAGATATTATAGTAATGGAAAAATCAAGTGTTTTTCATTAAAGAATTTTGAAAAATAAAAAGAAATCGAATTGACACCTTTTCAACATATGATAAAAAAAATATGCTTGCAAAAATTTTTTTATTGCCAGTGAAAAATTATCTGCTAAATTTGTAAACTAAATTGTTGCAAAAAATCATGTTTTTAGAAGGCATCAAGATGAACTGAAACATATTACTACACAGATTCAGATTGAGTCTGCTATTCAATTGGATTTGATAATTTTTAATAGTATAAGATAAATATGCAGTCAACTGATATATTTGACATATTTGATCAAATGAAAAGGTTTTTATGATAACGATGAACTATCATTTAGTTTCTGAAAAAACTTCTAAAAAGTTACTTTTACTGCACGGTGATTCAGTTAAAGCTATATTGGGTGATGTTTGTAGATCGTTTGAAAGTTTTTGCAACAGACTGGCATATCAATTCACAACCCATATGCACAATCTTTCCTGTATAAACTTCAAAGAGACAACAGCATTGATTTATATTTATCACATTGTATGAGCCCTGATAAATTTGATGCTTATTTAGGTGGATTGGGTCATGTAAAAGCAGTGAAAGTTACTGTTGGCGAGGATTTTTTTTATCATGTACCTCTTGGAGAAAACCTAAAAATTATTCTGAAAGGTCAAACAATTTTGCACCCAGATTCTTTATCTTTTTCAAAATCAAGCTACTTTCAAAATTCTATACTACCATTTTCAGATCCAAACAAAACAGTATACATTGGTTTGTATTCAGATGAGTTAGAACTATGTAACCCAATTGGCACCAGCAGGGGTGTACATAAAATGTCAGCAATTTATTTTTCTATTTTAAACCAAAAGAACAATGCATCTAAAATGGGCAATTATCATTTACCTTCATTGTGTAATTTAAAAGTGCTTTAAAAAAATTACACTCTATGAGTTTTGCAAGCCAAATATTGATGACTTGTTCAACTTATTATTTAATACATTTTGTGTAAATGATGAAGAGTATCATGTAGCTGCATGTTTTATAGCTGCTGACAATTTAACAGCTCATCCACTTCTCGGTTTGCAATCACATTTTCATAGTGGATACATATGTGGACATTGTTACTTCTATGTTAGACAGGAAAACACAAATAAATTTCAAAGAACTTACGAATCTTACATTGTTGATAGTTCAAAACAACAACATGGATGTCTGTATCTCCGTTTTTACACTTACCATATGTATTTTTGCCTGAATTTTTTCCAAGTGATTTTATGCATGATTTTTCGAAAGGAATAAGCCATGTTGTAATTTCAACATTTTTGAATCAGTATATGTTCAAGCGAAAACTAACACTGTTTGGTATGAATTTATTGCTAAGAGATCTAAAATTGCCAGTGAATTTAATATTGACATCAACTTATATGACATCAAAGCTGGCACTAACTGCTGGTGAGATGCTAACCATTTCATTATGTTTGCCATTGTTTGTTTTTGATAATTTTAATGACGAAAATGCACCTTATTGGGATATGATCATTATCCATTGTAATATTTTATTGATATTAAACAGCCGTTGTAATGAACATATTGAATCATTGCATTTTCTGATTCCACAACTTGTTAACTATATCAAAACATTATATAACGGCACTAAAGTAGCAGCAAAGCTCCATTTTATCACACATTATCCTGACCTTTCAAGCCACATGGGAACAATGAAAACTTTCTGGTGCATGCGTTTTGAACAACGACATCAGATTTTTAAAAAGCTAGCAAGAGTTTGTCAGCAATTCAAAAAGCCTATATATTTATTTTCAAAAAGATTTCAAATGCATGAAGCTTGTAGACGTCTTCTTTAAAGAAGTAATGAAATTGTTCCAGGTAAGCATGAAGGTAATGCAATCATAATAATTGATAAGCTACTTGTTTGTTTATTTTCATGCAATATAATAAATTTTCATGCAATATAATAAATTTTCATGCAATATAATAAATTTTCATGCAATATAATAAATTTTCATGCAATATAATAAATTTTCATGCAATATAATAAATTTTCATGCAATATAATAAATTTTCATGCAATATAATAAATTTTCATGCAATATAATAAAAAATGTTTTATTTTTCAGGCTCTATCTCATATGCAAAAATATCTCTTCATCATGCTCAAGAAGTACTTCTTTAACCGTTTGAACCAAATTTAAACACAATTTTTCATACAAAAACATTAACCATCCAGGGAAAACAGTTGACAGTATCTTCTTATTTGATTCTAAGCAAAGAAAAAGCAGTTAAAATAAATTATTTAATGTCTATTAACAATGTTTGGTATGCAATGTGCCAAGAAACAGCAATATCATTTTTTCCTTTGGTTATCTCTCGTATGTTGTAGAGCATCATAAAAACTTATTTTCTTTACTTGACATTTTTTCTCTTAAATTAAGTTCATCTAAATCTGTTAAAATAAGAGAAAAAGATTTTATTGTCCGATTATTTATCATATGAATATTTATTATGAGTTGTTATTTCTGCCTTTAGTGATTGACTTATTTTATTTAAAAACTAACAAAACTAGTTAAAACACAATGATACAGGGGTAAAATGGGACAGGGTTAAAAACTGAAACAAGTCTCATGTAGTAAAAATGTCAAAAAATATATATATATTTTTTAGTAAATATTATAAAAAATTATTATTAATATAACATATTAAATATGTACGTAAGTACATATTTTATATGTAAGGTATTTTGATATAAAATCCCAATGAGTTATTTTTAGGGTACAGTATTTGAATAAACAGGGCCACTGAGAGCCAAGGTTAGAAAACCCTGGAAAACTTCCCCGCACACCTCTGGTCCAGGTGGATCTGGTCCACCTCTGTTGATTGGGGCTGCATTTGATAACGATGATTAAGATGCTGATGATGATGATCATCATTAGCATCTTAATCATCGATGATGATCATCATTAGCATCTTAATCATCGATGATGATCATCATTAGCAGCATCTCAATCATTGATGACGATGATCATCATCATCATTAATATCATCATCAAGCATACAGTTGATGATGATGATGATGATGATCATCATCATCTTAATCACTGTCATCATTATCATCTTCTCTGATACACACTATAAATATATTTACTACTTTCAATCTCTCTCTATGATCATCGATTCTTTTCCTATCTTTTAAAGACATCCTATATCCATCTGATGTACTTTGTTCTTTCCGCATAAATAATTAATTAACTATGAAATTAATTATGAAATTGTGAAATTAACTATAAAATTATTTAACTATAGAATTTTTTTAGCCGGGGCCGGGGCCCTGGTCACTTATTACAGGTAGGTAGAGATGTAAGTTTATGTGTTATATAAATGATAGTTAATGATAATATATCTGATTTACTTTTAACTCTTTTTGCATTATATATTAACATCTCCCTTTATTTGCAGATGCAATCAATTATGGTGCAAAAAGGTGAAACAATCAAAGTTATTCTGTATACTTCGTATTCTGATTTGCTTTCAAAATGTGGCAATAAGTTCCAATGTTCGTCCAGCAATTTGCTACAATTGTATGATGGTTCTGATGCAGAAATTGATGATGGAGAAACCCTAGATTTTTTAGTTACAAATAATAATTTGAAACTAGTTTTTTTGGAGCGTCAAGTGACAAGGCAAATAATAACTGCATCAGAAGAAGTTAAGAGAGATGAAAGTATTTCTTCAAAACAATGGCTCGAACAATGGTTTGAAATTTGAAATTCCAACAGATTCAATTCTGGAAGAAACGCTTACATGTGGTATACTTGATGCCAAATCAATAGTAGCAGATAGACAATTTATGAATGTTTTTATCAAAATCATTGATATATAAATGGAGTTCAATCAAATGAGCTGGTGATGGTTGTGCAAGAGAAGTACCCAGAGTTTAGTTCAATATTCAGTAAGTTAATTTGTTCTGTAGTGGTTGAATTAAATAAATTACATAATAATAATTTGTTATTTCAAAATATTTTATCCTTGCATTAAAAATCTATTTTAGCTATTGTAAAAGTTGTTTGTAATAGTTGTATTAAGACTTTTAAATAAATTGAGTAAATCTTGAATAAATTTAAATAACTAAATTATTTAGTTATTTAAATTTCAATTTATTTAAACATTCAAAACAAATTTAAAAATATATATTTAATATGTGATTTTTAATTTATTTTGAATGAAATTTTAATAAAATTATAAAGTAATTCTTAATAGTTTTTCATATTTTAATATCATAATTAGATAATAATAAAACAAAACTATACAAAACCTGTTAATTCAATTGTTTGATTTTTCAAACTAACTTTTGACTAATTGACTTAACTGACTATATACGATATATATATATATATATATATATATATATATATATATATATATATATATATATATATATATATATATATATATATATATATATATATATATAGATATATATATATATATACATATATATATATATATATATATATATATATATATATATGTATATATATATATATATATATATATATATATATATATATATATATATATATATATATATATATATATATATATATATATATATATATATATATATATATATATATATAAATGTATATATATATAAAATTAATTTTTTTACTACTAGAAATGCTTCCACGAGAGAATTATTAACAGGTTTAAAAATTAGAGAAGAAAAATCAATTGTGCTTCTGTGATTAAAAATCGAAAGAAATATGCAAAAGCTGCTATAACAAAGGCAATAAAAAGGTATTTTAACCTTTTTTTATGCTTGATTATTATGTTTATATCTTTGAGATGTTCCATAAGCATAAGATGTTTTATAATCAAACATTATTTAACATAAGATGTTAAATAATGTTTGATTATAAAAGTGTTCACACTCCTCCTTAAAAATCTTTAAAAATTTAAAACCTCCTTAAATATCCATAAAAAGAGAAAAAAGAATTGTAATTTTCCTTAAATTCTCCTGCTTTTATTTTTGTTAATAATGACAAATATTATTAGTTTTGTTTAATATATTATAATAATATAATATTAATATATGTATATATATATATATATATATATATATATATATATATATATATATATATATATATATATATATATATATATATATATATATATATATATATATATATATATATATATATATTATTTTCATAATGTAATCTTAAAATATATATAATGATATTTCAGTAACCAATATAAAAAACATATATGTTAATATTTCAGTAAATATTTTGTTTTATAATGCGATCATATATTTATACTGTGTTCTAATCAATATTAGAGCAGTAAGTGACAGTGATATCAGTCAACCTTTAAGACTTAAAAGCAATACTAATGAAGTATTAGAAGTTGCAAATGCGGCATATGAAAGTCTAGTTTACTATTCTCTCACCTAGATTGATACAAAAAGTTTGCATTTAATCCAGTACAACCTGCTTCATGCTACTGTCAGAAAGGGCATCCGGTTTTAAGCTTTCATAATGACATTTATATGTCACTATGGAGAATCATTGAAACCACAAGTGTGGAAATATGGATTTTAACTTGCAAAAGAAAAACTTTATATCTGCTTTGTAAATCAATATTTTTTTTGGTTGTACTAATGTTTATGATATATTTTAATCAAATATTTTAGCTTGTCACTGTTTCAAACAATGTTCAAACCTCACTTGAAGCAGAAGTTTTAATGGAAACAACTTTCATGCAACGGAATAATGCAAGAGAAACTGTTGGCTTTTTCACAGAGTAAGAGTTATTCAAGTCCTATTTTTTGTCAGCTAACAAAATGTAAGAACCTTATTTCTTCACTTCACATTATTTTTACCTATTCATGCAAAAATGATATTTTTCTAGGTATATAATGAAAGCAAGAGAATGTTACAAGTTTATGAATTAAATAAAAATTCGCCGAAAAAAGGATAATAAATTAGGCTTTGAAGGGGTTCAGGTTTTACTAAAAGATTCTATTTGAAATATTTTTTTGAAATAGGCCACTTTTTAAAGAGATATTCATCTCTTCTTAATCTAGTAAAGATGGTAAACCCTACCATGGCTTCTTCTGAATCAAATATAATTGGATTTCAATTTATTGTGGCTAGATGTCGTCAAAAAATGGTAGAATTTACTGATAAGGTTAGTTTAACTTTAAAGTTATAATTTTATTGAATTCAACCCATCCCCCTCCTCACCAAAGCCTAGGGAGCTACATTTTTAAGTTGTTGGTACAAACCTCTCTCAACTCTTTAAATTCACAAGCTTTGAAGAAAAATACAAGCTTTGATGTACTACATGGAAAACTAGTTAAACGCAGTACATCAAGCAGGGTCGGATTTACCAATAGGAATCTTTATGTTTATTTAGTTTTAGTTTTAGCCAAATTTTGGTATTTATGAGTAATAAGAGTAATTCATGAGTAGTAAGAAATGTCTAGTTTCTCAAATATAAAATTATCTTGCCTCCAGTTTTTTACGCAAGCCACGTAAGACCTGTTAGTTAGTAAGCCATACCCAATGCTGATTCTTGTGGAATGCCACTTCACAACTCTTCACAGTTTTGTTTACTGTTTACATAACAAAAATTTTTTTTTTATACGATTAAGTGCTTTGTTTTTTGGTTTCACACAACTCCTTATACTGTTCTTTTTAAAAGTGGCATTTTTCTGCAGAACAAATTAAATTTATTCATTTTTAGTAGTGTAGCTAGTGGTTTCTTGAGTTAAATAACCATTACTCTAAGATACTTAATACACCGAGGGAACATTTATTAATATTTGGAAATTTTTCCCACCCACTACATACTTATTTAGACCCTCCCACCCCCTTCCTCCCTGTTTATTAATTTGTACTTGTCATCAAATAAACTTAAAATCAAAATTTAGGTTTTTCTTTATTTCTCATTATAATATCTAATATAAATCTAATGCTAACGCTAATGTAATGTAATTTGAGTTAACGCTAATGTAATGTAATTAAATTTTAACGATTATATTTAAACAACTGTTAAAAAATGTGCATTTGACCCCAAGCTACCCACTAAAATTAAATTGTTTATTTATATTCTGTAAAAAATTTCCACCTACCTTTTTATAAAGACCGTTTATTAGTTCCAGACTACAATTCTCACCAACTTCCTTTTGTTCACCCCCCCCCCCCTTCTCCTTTGTATTAAGCACCCAAGAGTAGCTTTTTTAAGGCTCTGGTTGATTCTTTAGCTTGTTGATTCTTCATATATTGGCATTTAATATTCAATTTAGACCTTTCAAGCTAAAATATTTTCAAACATTTTCTTCAAGGGGTTTAAGTATGCCATAAATAGTTACATTTTATTTTCTTCTTTCTTTTTCATTCAACTTACTTATCATTGCACTTGCTATGGCTGACCATTTCAGAGGTAATGGTTGCATGATTGCAATCACCTTGCAATAATTTGATGAAGTAGGTTCAAATTCAAGATGTAGGTGTATGTAGTTTAGTAGGCGAGTTTATAATTTAATTTTAGTAGGCGAGTTTATAATTTAATTTTAAGGTTACAAAATATTGAAACACCCAGATCTTGTTTGCAGATCGTTTTGGCAAGAATGAATTTAATTGGAGTCTTGTAGTCATTAAGAATGTAGTTAGAATTATTTCACCAACATGCATCACGTCATGCGAGTCAATATTTAAGTGTATAACCGTGTATTTAGCAGTTAATAAAGTTATTTGTATTGGTTTGGAGTTTACTTATACTGTTGTTGTCTAAATTTATTTTTGCAAGTAGTTCAGTTTCACCATCATAAATTTTGGATAGGATAATAAAGTTATTGAGAAGATTTTTGGTATAAATAATGAATATTAGTACAAAATCAGCCAATCGCTATATAGATTCAACTAAAACCACATGTTTTGTTCAGTTAGGTATGAAGGATTTTAGTCTTTTGTGAATTTTTCCTTGAAATTCATTTTTAAATACTTTTGCTAATTCTTCTGTGAGGGATTTTGTTAAAGTTGTTGTCAATCTTAACTCACAAATTAATAGTGGTTGCTTGCAACCTTGTTGAGAGTAAATTTGATTAAAAAAACTTGAGGAAGATTATATCAACATAATTTTTGTTTACAGTTAATTAGGTTGAAAAATCAAGACTTCCTAGTAGGCTTGTTTTGCAAGATTTGTAATTTTGCTACTAATGTTTTGGCTGCATTGGCAGTTACAAATTAATCTCAAATAAAATAAAGAGATTAAAACATAAGCACAAGTAATAAGGACCATGCTATAGCATATTCTTTAAATATACATCGGTGAATTACACCTGGATGAAGGTACACATGATGTTCTAGCTAATTTACTTTATTAGTAACTGATGTATTTATAAGAATTTATAAGTGTAATTATAAGAGAACAGTTTTTGTGTGAAAGTTGTTATTTGGCAGTGTGTTATTTATATTCCCTGACATAATCATATCAAAACATATCAATAATCCTTTTCACTAGGCTAGTTTTATTTTGGTTTATTGGTACATAATTGTTGTTAACCATTTGAAAGAAAATTAAATTCTTAAAAGACCTTAATATTATTTCAAATTGCACTTTTTGCTGCTGTAATTTGTTGTATTTGATTTTTAAAAATACATTTTAACAATATTTTATTTTATTTTTTTATTACCAATTTTAAAGAATATATTTACCGCATCATGCAATTATATCAAAAGTCTCTTGCAATCTTCGGTTAACTAATTATATATTAGGGTCACAATCCTTGTAAATGTTGACCAATATTGGGAAAGCACTGTTTATTAACTTTATTAAAATGCAAAATATTTATATGTTTGTATATTTATTATTAATTTATTATATATAATAAGTTTTTATTTAACCCCCAAATTAAAAAAATTATTTATCTTTAAATAAAATGTGATCAAAATAGTGCTTGATTCATAGCTGATTTCTTTGCGCGATCTTCACTGAATTAAAATAGGTTACCACTTTCTGATTCTATAAACATCTATAGTGGAAAAACGTTTAGTTTATTTAATTATTTTACAGATATGTGTAAAATAATTAAATTAACTAACTCTGCTAATAAACTAACTCTGCTAACAAACTAACCATATTGATATGACTATATTATATAACTATATTATACATTTATATGGACCCTGCTCATTTTTAGAGGTTTTAAGTTGAAGTTATTTTTACTTCAGATTTTTTTTAACCACTCTTTCGAGCAGGTTGACATGAAATAGAAACCGTTGAAAACAAATTAAAAACCGCATCTTCTTTCATTTTTTGACCATTTTTCTAAATATATAAAACTTTCAAATAATGAGGGGGTCTTAAACTTTATTTGGCTGTATCTTTTGAGCGTCAAAATATATTTAAATAAAATTTGAAGCCTAATTACAATTTATGATAGGATTCAAGATAATACTTTGTTTCTTTTCAAAAATTACTTGCCCTCAACCAGGGGGATGCAGGGGGCGTTATTCAGAGGTATTTCTACTCTTGTTTGCAAATCAATTGGTTTGTGCCTGAAATTGAAGTTAATTTTATTTAGAGACTAATTACAATTGATCTAATATCAAACTAATGGCATAAACACAATAATTAGACAAAATATTCTCAATAAATTATGTCAATTGTCTGATAAATTGTTTCAATTAAACAATTTGGTTGAGTATTGATTTATAAAATTTAAAAATCTAATACAGAAAATACTAAATAAAAACGTTTTTGTACAAAATGAGTCTGCAAAAAGCAAGATCTCATTCAGAAAATAGGAGGTGGATATGTTTCTGTTGTGTCAATAAAGATAAAAAATATCTATCTTTGGAAAAGAATGATTCATTGATTCATCTGATCAAAGACTTTGTGGACCCTGGATTCAGTCTGAGCATAAGTTCTCATCCGTCAGGAATATGCGGAAGCTTCAAGACAAACTTATATTTAAAACAGAAAGACAAAGCTATCCGTAAATCTGTGGAGACTTCCTGGATAAATGGTCGTGATCAAATTAAAAAGTTGGGAAGAATTAAACAAAAAGATGACAACTGCAATTGTGCTATTTGCTGGTTAGGGCAATACTAAAAGTAGTACTAAAAGTAGTAGTACACTTAATCTTTCTGAATTCACCTAGGTAGAATCTGAAAACATTACATTTGAAAAAAGAAATTCATTTTGCTCAGAATGCTGTCAAATTGTTGGTCCTGGTATTCGACATCCTTGCAGCAAAAAAAAAACTTTTCAAAATCTTTACGCCTTAATTACTTCAAAGAATTAAAGTATGACTGACAGAGTTGTTTCTTGCACTCTAAAAAAAATATTTGTTGGTGATTGTAAAAAAATAAAACTTGCAACACGAGGAAAAGCTCTTCCTGTTAAAGTATACAGAGACCGATCACCTATAAGGCATTTAAGAAGTGAAACAATCATGAACTTGAAGATAAACCATGATCTTCCGAATTGTGCAGTGTTAGAAATAATGAAGGAGATAAGAAAAGATGTTAGACGATCTGGAGTACAGGAGAACACTTATGCTGAAGTTACAAACAGGTCACGCTACTTGAATAGCTTTTACGATGTGAAAAAATGTCAGCTCAAGATCGGTAAAAACTTTTTTGAAAAAGATATTGTTTATTGTACTGACCTATCTATGCTCGTAACTGAAGTTTGTTCCTTCAGAGAAATGGATACTTTTAATTCTGTTGCACGCCATGGTATTGATGGCGGCATTTAAAGCTGCACGTAATTGCAGCTTTAAATGAAGTTTAATACTTAGTAGGTTCATAATAGGTTCTCGTTTTTATACGCATCTGATTTGTGTTTTAATGCGTGTCCGACACAAATGGATAACGCACATACCACAAAGATGCATTTTCAAAAAGGTTTTTAGTACGCATTTACAAATTAATGTGTCGACTGGCGGTAATTTCTGCAGGATGTAAAACTTATATTATAAATTATATTTATAAATTAAAATTACGCTTATAATTTATATTTTGCACACAAAAATAGTTTTTTTTCAAATTTAAAACTTTCATTTCAACTGCAAAATCATTAGTTTTTATTAAGGTTATACAGTTTTGCTATATACTCATATAACCTTCGTAAAACTTGAGCTTCGTTTTAATCGCATATGCCGGTTTTTAACCAGGTAAAATTTCTTTACGCATAACAGAAATCTCAGTGCCTAATAATGAATGAATGTATGCTTTCGCTGTACAGTATACCTATTAGGCACAAGACGTGTTTAACGTCTAAAACAAATATTAAAACGCGTTAACACATTTTTTAAACGTGTTACACACGTCCTTGTGTTCCTACTGGATGTGTGTAACACGTTTGTTCCTTCTGTTCCTACTGGGTATCATAATGCAATATAATTACTTAAAAATACGGAACGTTTTTCCACGAAGTTTTTCAAAAAAACACAATCAAGTTTTGTTGAAGTATTCTAAGAACAAATTTTTCACATCTTAATGATAACAACATTGTTAACAATAACAACAAGAACAAAAACCAGAATATTGAAGATTTTTCAAATAAAAAAAACTAAAATAAAGTAAATATTTTGTATACTAAAAACGAGTTTAATATTATTTTTTTGAAGTTTTTTGAGCCAACCAGGTTCGCTCGAAGTTTAATAATAAAGTAATTATTATACAATATATAAAAGTTAAAATAATTATTATTTATTGTTGTTTAAAAAAAAACAACGCTAAATAAGGGTGTTTAAATGCGTGCGTAAACGCGTCCGTTTAAGCAGTATTGGGTCCGGAAAAAATAACACCTTTCTCCGCACTTTCCAAATAATAAATAAGGTCGGATAACTCCATTGCAACAGCGTTCATAAGTTAAGTTTCTGCATTTTCTTCCACATAATGCGTAATTTTCAGGACCTATTATAAATAATTTTATCTTTATTAAAAAACTAAAGAAAAAAAATAAAAAGAAGAAAAAACAAGCTATTAGTAAATTTATAAATTATAGTTATAAATATATACAATTTTACAGTTATAATTTTATTAGTTACAAATGTTAGAGAATGGAATAAAGAGTCTAAATCAAATAAATAAATAATAAAATAGAACTTTTTAGTTAAATTTTTCAATGTTTCAACTGGTTAATATTTTAATTTTAATTGGTTAATTGGAATTAACACAACAAAGCTTTAAAAAAAAAATAATTTTATGTTTATTAACAAGGTTTGTGTAAAACTTAATTGGCATTTCAAGCATATATAACTTGTTTTGATAAAAAAAATATAAAAATGTAAAAAACTGCTTTTTGTTGTCAAGAGTAAATAAAGTTTTTTTTTAAATATAAATAAGAGTTACATATAAGTTACATTAAAAAAGAGCAAAAGAAAGAAGCAGTAGAATCTTATGTTGTTGGGCATTTTTAATTATGAGATTGTTTTTAGACTTTGCGACTTGATTTCTCGATTAAACTTATTTGTTTGACTGCGAACAGCAAATCATTCATATCTTTTTGACTAGAATCGAGTTTAAAGTTTCAGTGTTGTCTCTTAATAAATAGGAACTACAATACCTTACTAGAACCAACCCAAAACACGTTTCCATTTAAATGTATTGATGTTTTACTTTTGCTATTTTATTGACAATATCCTAAAAATTTAAGAAAAGCTGCCATATTAAAAATAGTTATTACTTCAAGTTTTTCTAGTGACATTTTGTTTATTTCAATATAATCTATTAATGTTGTAAGTTTTACCTTATTATATAATAAAAATGTTTTTTCTTTTTGATCAATTTTTTGCACTTAACGCAAAATCAGCAAAAAAATAATTATAATAAAAAAAACTGATTTTTGTTTAATCATTTTTAACTATGTTAAGCAGTGTTTTTTCTTGAAACTAACTTTGGTAAATGAGCTTAACAAAAAATTTTTTTAACCTTATAACCTTTAATGATTTTTGAAACTAATGGCGCGTTAATTACTACTTTACTAGAATTTTTGACAATAAAAAATTTAGTTTAAAAATAATATTACTAAATTTTTGACAAATCTTTTGATGAAACTTTTAAAAATTAAAAACAAAGTTTTGAAGTTTTTAGTGATTTTTTTTACCGAAATATCATATTAAATAAACGTACGAAAGTTAAAATAAAGCCCTAAACTTTCCTTTATAACATTTATTCTGAAAGTTGCATATAACTTTAATCTAGAAGTAGCATTTTAAGTTTATTCTGGAAAAATTTTTTTTTTCAAAAGAATTCTTTTTTAAAAAATACTTTCATAAAATATTTCAAAAAATTATTTGAAAAATGTATAATTCTGAAAGCATTTCACTTTGAGTTATGAAACTGTTTTTAGCAAAAATTTAGTTATTTTTGACTTAAAAATTGAAATTTAAACAAAAAAGATATATAAAGTTTTTGTAAAATTGATAGAGTTTTTTGTTTATTTTTGATAATTTTTGCATCGATTTAAAGACCTAAAAACTACCTTAAATACTCCATTAATAGGTTCTTAGAAAAAATCTTAGACAAATTTTTTTTTCAATAAAACTCATCAAAAAATTTTCAGAAATTAACTTTCAATTGGAAATATTAGCGAAATTGTTTACTTTACATAATTTTTCAGATTTGCCTGAATTTAGTTATCGTCGATATCTTGCAACTTAAAATAATCGCCTTGGTTTATAAAGTATATGCAAATATTGTCAATAAGGATAATATTATAATAAATGATAAAAATTTTCAAAAATTTGTATCACTTACACATTATTTGACGAGGTCCATCAATAGCATGAACACTTGCAGAATACATTACCATAAAAGCCAGCATTATAATTAAAGGACTCATGATTGAATGATTCTAAACATAATAATTTTGCTTAATAAGGTAATTCCTACAAAAATATTAGAAAGCATGCCCTGTGAAAAATATAATTATGTGAACAAGCAAACATAAACTAGCGTTTTCACACTTTTTATGTGCTTATGTATTTTTATAAATTTTTGATACAATTATAGAATAAATATAGGTATGTATATACCTTAATGTTTTTTTTGATTTTTGATTTTTAGATATGTTTACTTATCAGCTTTCTGATTAAGAAAATTATTAATTAAAAAAATTATTTATACAAAAATTCAATAGAAAAAGTTGGTCGAAAAACAAAAATAGATTTTTATTACTTTCATTTAAAAAGTGAGATTTAGGAAACCACAAAATTAAAAAAAGTTTTTACTGTGTTTTATTGATAACTTGTAATGATCTTTTAATTGTAAGCTGTGCTATTAACAAATTTAAAATTAAAGGTTAACTTCTTGTTTGCGCAAATAGTTGTTACTGCGTTATTAATAACCTTTTAAAACTCTTATTGGTCAAAAAATGAAGGGCTCAAAAATAAAAAAGGTTTATGAATCACAACGTAGTTGAAATAATTTATTAAAAAAAAAAAAGTTGGCTTATATTAATTTAAAATCTAGATTTTGAATTAATATTATTATTATTATTATTATTATTATTATTATTATTATTATTATTATTAGTAGCAGGATGATTCTGAACCTCACCTGAAGTAGTTAAAAGAAGTTACTTCTTGTAAGCATTACTTTATAACAAGTTGTTGTTGTCATTATCATTATTATTGTTATTATTATTATTATTATTATTATTACTATTATTATTATTATTGTTACTATTATTATTATTATTATTATTATTATTATTATTATTATTGTTATTATTATTATTATTATTATTATTATTATTATTATTATTATTATTATTATTATTATTATTATTATTATTATTATTATTATTACTGTTAATACTATTGTTTTATTTAACTAAACGTAACCAATAATTTTATTTCTTACCATCCAGTTACAAAGTGCTTATTGTGCTGTCGGTTTTTAGAAAGTGTAGAAAATATGCTTTTATTGAATGCAGAGAAGAAATCAAAAAAGAGATTAAAATTTTGAAAAAATTTAGAAATTAAAAAAGTGTTAGAAAAAGTTTTTTATTTATTTTTATAACTTTTGTTGTTTTTTTTTATATTAATATGCGGTTGAACTTATAAAACTAATATAATTCTTGAACTTGAATTGAATTTTTTAGATAAAATATAAACTAAAGTTAGCATTAGTTTAATTTTTATCTTTTTATGAAAGCAACAGTTTGCTTTTTTATGAAAGCATCAGTTTAATTTTTATCTTTTTATGAAAGCAACAAAAATATTTTTGCAGAAGAATGTTTCATGGATTTTTTGATTCCAAAGAAAATTTGAATCTGTCCATAATATTAATATAGGCACTGCAACATCTGACAACGTAATATCAATAATCAATAAAACACGGAAAAAGAAAAAAGATATGACATTCTTCCATCGTTCAACTGATGACTTAAAATACAATAACTTTTTATGCTTCTATTGCAAAAAGTAGAACCACCGCTGTAAGCCAAGTTGTTTTTTAACTTTTCAACTATAGTTGAAAAGTTAAAAAACAACGTTATCCTTATCGTTATATTGTTATTATAATAACAGTATAACGATAAGTTTGTATTGTAGACGCTTCAACATTATTTTTCAAATATTGATAATATTTTTAAAATAATGTTGAAGCGTCTAATTTAGTAGAATAAAAAAATTTTAATTTTTTTTATCTTTAACTAGTCCAAAACTCATCACCCATTATTATTCAAATATAAACGTCATCAAATATAAACGTCCTCAAAAAAATTTTACAGTCAAAAATTTTTATTCCAGGTGAATAAAAAAAAGCAATTGCTTTTTTTTATTCACCTGGAATAAAAATTTGAGCTATTTAGCTTAAATTTTTATTCACGTTAAGATGAGCAACTGCTCCAAAAACGCAATTTCTTTTTTTATTCATCCGGTTTAATAGCTGTTAAAAAAATTCCTAATTTTTCATTATCTTATAAATGGATATTTATAAAACTATTTATAAGATATTTTTATTATCTTATGAATAAATTTGATATTTTCAATATTAACAAATATTATACTTTGAGTAGCCATAGCGAATTGATTAGCGCGCTTTCCGGTTGGCGCGAGACCTTAGAAAGACGTCTTTTGAACGCTCAAAAGACGTCTAAAACGTTTAAAAGACGTTTAATAGACGTTTCTTTTACGTCCAGTGCCTACTGGGTTGCATCAGAAGCTAGAGATCCGTGGTTCAACGCAACTCCTGGGCAAATTTTATAAAATCGGTAAGGAAGGAGGCGTAAACTTCTCTTTAAATACTCTTCCGCAGTGGTCTTTGATAAAACCGTACGGAACTCTTTGGACACCTAAAATAAATAAACCTAAAATATCATACTTCTTTACCTGAATGATTCTGCATAGCAATTGCAATGCCGGGATCCCGGCCTTTTTTATTATCTCGAAATCCCGGGATTGTCTAACATAAATCCAGGGATTCCCTATGAGATCAAACAAAACAAAGCGTAATGAAAAAATATATAAAAAATAACAATATTTTTGCGTATCAATAAAATAATTTTTATTTAGTATAAAATTGTAAAAACTATTGTATTTTCAGTTGTACAATAAAATACGATATCGAAAAGGATTGATTAAAAGAAAAACAAAAGTGAAAATGTTCCCACTATGTTATGTTAATTAGCATATACACTATTTAAAAACTGAATACGATCTGATTAAAATAATAGATTTGTAAGCAATGAATAGTATTGTTATAATATGCGTGCTTGCCAGGCCCGTACCTTAAGGAGCAGGAGGGGGTCGTTATATTTATGGCAGAGACATAAATATAACGACGATATTTAGAGATTATTTTAGGAATACACTCTAATATAGAACAGTTCAATATAGAGTTTAGTATGGATTCGGACGCACAAGGAAAAAGAGAGGTCAACTCACTCCTTAATGCACTCACTAAGCTCGAATTCATAATTGGTATTATAACTTTATACTGCTTACTTCACCCGTTGTCGTATATAACAGAGAGGTTACGCAATTTACTAACAAGCTAAGAAACTTACGCAATTTACTAACAAGCTACTCGTATGGCAAGTAAATTATTTGTAGAACCAACGTTTCCCACAATCACTCTGAGACAGACCTACAGAAATAACGTACCTTCAGAGTGTCTCCATGAATATTATAAACAAGCCTTGATTATACCTTTTCTCGACACCATCATTTCAAAAATCAAAATACGATTCCAAAAGACAAATTGCATTGCTGCTAAGGTTTCATGTTTTGTTCTCTCGATAATTTACAGTGAGGAGATAACTGCTTCTCAGGAGTTTGTTGAAATGTATAAACGTGATCTTCCAAACTCAGAAGCCAGTATGACTGCAGATAGGCTTGGTTCATTAGCCATTATGAATATCCACTACAATTAAATTGTTGATTATAAACAAGTCTTAAAATTATTTTTTACTTTACATCAGAGAAAATTGTATGAAAAAAGTTTAGTTTTTGAATAAAAATTTAAACCATTTATCAAAGTGTTATTAATCTTTGTATCGATACCCATTTTCTAAAAAGGAGCTTGCTTATACGCCTACGCAGTATAAAAATAGAAAAAATATTCGGAGAACAATAAACTCGTTTATGTAAACATTGCTTACAGAAATATAGCTATGTTTCACGAAAATGATTTTTTTGTATCAATATATATTACGGTTTACGGTTTATAAAACCGCATACCCACACTTTGTATCATTTCAGCGCGTTTCTTATCAGATAGAATCTTAAAATTAAAAAGTAAATCAGCATGTCGTATGTGGATTTTACAATTAAAAGTACTCAGTGCAACTAAGGCATAGAACACGCAAGCTTTAAAAAAAAACGCCGATAATTTTAAACAAATCCGATTGGTTGTTAGTGGCAAACCGAACCCAGGGCCGCTCTAACCACAGGGCTTAATTGACTATAGCTTCAGGGCGCAAGCCTTTTGGGGGCGGCAATTTTTATTTGGGATATCTATATATTTTTTTCTTATTAGTTATTTAGTTATTAGTCATTAATTTATTAGTTTTATAAAAATTAAGTTTTCATTTTATTAGTTTTCACTTATTTTTAAAGTAAAACTAAATTTTTGCGTATCAATAAAATAATTTTTATTTCGTATAAAATTGTAAAAACTATTGTATTTTTTATAGTAAGTGCTTTTCCTTTTACATAATTGTTAGCTAAAAGTTAATTAATAATGATAAATATATATTTTTAACGATACTATAACGTAGTTTAACAAAATATTTAACTAATAAACGAATTAACCCCTAAACCGTCACCTAATTTTTGTTCGCAATAGCTATAGATATAAGAAACAGATATATTCAAAAACAATTTTAATATACATAAAAATTTTAATTTACATAAAAATTACAAAAAAAGACGCAAAATATTACTCCATTATAGTAGATTCGACGCCCGATATTTTCCACATGGATCAATTAACCATTGTTGTAAGATATGTCAATAAAAATGGAACACCCGTTGAAAATTTTTTTAAATTTTCAGAAAATACTGGCAATAATAGCGCAGAAATGCACGACTGTATTTTAAAGCTATTATCTGATTTAGATATTAGTTTGGAAGATTGTAGAGGACAATCTTACGATAATGCATCTAATATGTCAGGTACATATAGCGGCCTCCAAGCACCATTAAATCCAGAAAAAATCTTGCCATTTGCGTGCCCTGTGTTGCACATTCTTTAAATTTAATTGGACAATCGGCAACTGAATGCTGCGTACAAGCAACTAAATTATTTTTATTTTTACAAAACTTATATAATTTCTTGCATCAACATCAAGATGGAAAATTTCGAAAAATGCGCTAACAGCAAAAAATAAAGTTCCCAAAAAACTAAGCAACACTCGATTGTCAGCAAGAGTTGGTTTAATGAAAGCAGTGGTTTCCGGGTATGAAAAATTTAAAGATGCTTTGAATAAAATTTACGAAGATAAATTTCAAAAGCCTGCTTTTGAAATTTATCTTCGTATATATATATATTCTATAGAGAATGTTCTTAGACCAATAGTGTTTTAAAGATGACCTTTTGACACACCCCATATGAAGAAGAACTCCAAGAAACTGCTGAACATCTTATGAATTTATTGATTTTCAATCTTAAAAACGTGAGCTTCTTCTGAGGGGACGCTGCTTATTTATTTCTTGCGTTGCGTAGCGATTAGTTTCAACTACCGTAGTATTTATAAGCTCTTCGGTAACAAAAAGTCTAAAGAAATCTAATGGTTTCTTCAAAAAGGATCGGCAGTAAATTGAATTTGTTTTACAATATTCGGCTCATCTTTCCATTGGATTGAATTTCTAGATAGATTTGTATCAGAAGTTGTTTTGTCAGGTAAAATATTACTTATAAGATATACCTGTGAAGCTTTGTTTTTATTTTGTCTATAAGCAAGACCACCCGTTGTTCCAGCTCTTTTTGGCGACATTAAAAAATCTTCTGCAGTGGCTGCAAGATGAACGTCTGTAAACTGATTGCTATCACTTTCTTCAGTGTTATTATCTTCAGAACCTGATTCTGATACAGTCAAGCTCGAAGGCGTAGTAGTATAAACAAAAAATGAATCCAAATCTTCAATATCATCATCTTCACTATCCTCACAATCTTCCATAATTATATGTGCTGATCCAATTGTGGAATATCTGTGTTGAACTAATATGAGATATAAATTTATAAATTATCCATTTATAAAAAAGAAATTACTTATCTATAAAACACATTAATTAGTATACTGTGTAAAGAAATTCGTCCACACTAAAATGTTTTTTAATATATTAAAAACATTTTGTAAACGTTGTGTAAATCAAATTTTTTTCACATTTTTAATAAAATTTATTTCACTAAATTTGTTTCCAAATTAGGATCAAATTAGGATCAAACCTAATATTACAAGGTAAACTAAAGCAACAAAATTAAAAATACAAATAACTTCTTTCTGATAATCTATATTATAAACATTTCTCAATTACAACTTTTATCTTCTCAATTACATCATACGATTTCTTATTTACAACTTTCATGTTCTAAATTACATCATACGTTTCTCAATTACAGCTTTCATCTTCGAAATTAAATTTTACATTTCTTAATAACATCTTCCATGTTCTAAATTACATCTTACGTTTCTTAATTACAACTTTCAAGTTCTCAATTACATCTTGATAAGGTGTAGTCACCGCAATGCGTTATACTCATTACGGTGTTACGAGTAAACTCGTTCTTCGGCACTGGAGAAAAAAATTTATTCACTATTGCCAAAGTACAAGTATACTCGTAGAGCTTATTTTTTCTCAGTTATATTCAGAATAAAAAATACTAAAGAATTGTTTTAGATTAAAAATATTTTATTTATTGAAATGTTGATATCTAGCCTTGGCAATGAGAATGAAACCACAAAAATCAGCCTCAGCAAAAATTAATCATTGCAGACATTATGGCTCAAAGAAACAAAGCATAGTTTAAAATAGCTTCGCAGCGAACGTGTTAATTCCTAAAAATTAAGATTTTTAAAATTTTCAAGAATCGCTTTGCTCACTAATATAAAAGTTTCATTGAAAAAATCCATGATAGAATCTTAAAAATTTTGATTCATTTGGCATGGAATGACATAATTTCTTAACAGCATCAAAACTCATGATAAACTTTTAGAATGATTGTTTTTTTATACTCATATTATAAATTTATTCTTCTTATTTTAGAGATAAAGGTTTCACTAGTTTTTTTCTATAAATAAGAGAGATCTTTTATTTATTGGCAAAACCAGCATTTTTCGGTGTTTAAGATCCAGACATGGAACAAACACGGAAAATTTATGTTTATTAAAAATTTATAGTTACGTTAAATAAGGATTTTATCCAAACAATTGCGATGATTGAGACCTAAGAACAAAATAAAAATTAAAAAATCGCCATCCCTACGCCCCCCATTTTTGGCCAAGCATATAATTTGTTTTTTTAATTTGTATTCCAATTTTTGTTTTTTTACATTATTCCTATTTTCTATTTCTTATTTATAATTCCTTTTTTTTTCATATTTTTTATTCCTCAAGCATTTTTATACCTCTTTTATTCTCCAAAAGCATTAACTTTTTCTAAGGTTGTGCAGTTTCAAAGACACTTATTTCACATATTTTGGTCTGCAAAAATTTTAATGGCAATTTTAATAAAATTTTAATTAAAATTTTTAAATAAAGCGGGCTTTTTTTAGAAATTAAAGATTATGGCCCTCCACTCCGAAGCCCGTGTCGACAGCCATGGGAAGTAAATGGACAAGGCGTTAATGTTAAAGTAAAAAAAAATTTCCTCTTCCAAACTTGGATGTGCAACGTTATTAAGCTGACAATACTATTTTAAGCGAGTAAGTAAGTTAGTGGTGAGTTAGTAAGGTGTATGAGCGAGTAGGTAAGTTGAATTTAAACCCATCTAATTTGCCTTTCGTCAAAATTAGACGTTGTATTAATTGTAAATGTCCATTTTTAACCAGGTAAACGTAAGTAAGCACTTCCTGTTTGTTTTTTATATACCTATTTGCGCTAACCAAATTTTCTTTGCGCATACGCAGCTTTTTTAGTGCGCAATAATGAATAAATCTATTCTTTCGTTTCCAATATACCCATAAAGTAAAAAAATTTTTTTTACTTTATGTGTATATTGAAGAATTTTCGAATAAGAAAACAAAAATTAAATATAGGTTTTGTATATTATGAGTTTAATTTTAGTCTTTTGAAGTTTTTTGAGCCATCTTGGTTTGCTCGAAGTTTAATAATAAAGTAATTATTATCAATATATAGAAGAAAATATTTGTTATTTAATGGTATCTAAAAAAAAATTGTGTGTGTTTACATGCGAGCGTAAACGCGTCCGTTTAAGCAGTATTGAGTCCGGAAGTAATAACATCGTTCTCCACACTTTCCAAATAATAAATAAGGTCGGATAATTCCTACGCAACAGCGTTCATAAGTCAAGTTTCTGCATTTTGTTCCACATACAGCGTAGTTATCAGGACCTAATATAAAAAGTTTTATCTTTATTAAAAAACAGAAACAACAAAAAGAAGAATCAAGTTTTTATAAACAAGCATTAAGTAAAGTTATATGTTTATAGTTATAAATCTATATAATTTTATAGTTATAGTTATATAAGTTATAAATTTTAGAGTATTGTTATTAAAGTCTTATAAAAATTCATTAAAATTTTTATAAAATATTTAATGTATTTTTTTACCGAAAATTTCATTTGAAATAAAAGTACAAAAAAGAAAATGTTGGTAGAACTGGACACTAGTTTTAAATTTTAATTAATTTTTTTTTTTTATAAATAAATATTTTTAAATTTATTTTCATTACTTTTTTTTCATTTCAAGGATAGTCTATAAATTACGCAATGCTAAATTTCACTAATAAACAAAACAAAAAAGATCGAAAGTTTTCCCTCGCAGTGCCTTAAGTTGAATAAAAAATAAAAATAGCTTATCAAATTTATTAAAAATCACCACGTAAAAAAGCTTTAGTCCGGAGGAAGAAATATTTTATTAACATTTGATATTTTTGAAAAAATATTTCTGAAACTAATTCACTTTGTTATGAAACAAAAATTTAGTCAAATTTGAAATTTAATCAAAAAAGATATAAAAGTAACACGGATTTGTGCCCGAGTTACATTTTGTTTTTTTTTTTGATTAAATAGGTATAAAATGTAACACGGATTTTTCAGTTTCGATAATTTTTGCATCAATTTAATTTCTCAAAAAAAAAACGGTTTAAAAAACAAACAAGTTTAAACAATTTTACTGTAAAATTTTTTTTTCTTTCAAAAAAATCAAAAGATATTTCGGAAACTTATTTCCAATTGCAAAAATTTGCAAAATTGTTCGCTTTACATAGCTTTTCAGTTCTACTCGTTTTGAGATTTTGTCGTAATCTTAAAACAATCGCCTTGGGTAATAAAGCATATGCAAAAATTGTCAATTAAGTAAGATTTAATTATTTAATATACATTTTTAAAAATTCATATTTCTTACACATTATTTTACGAGGTCCATCACTTGCTTGAACACTTCCAGAGAACATTACCATAAAAGCCAGCAGTATAACCAAAGGATTCATGATTCAATGATTCTAAACATAATAATTTGGTCTATAAAGATGTTTCTTACGTAAAAATATATTAGAAAGCATGCCATTTGAAAAACGTTTTTATGTGATCAAGCAATTTTATCGTTGTTATTATGAACTAGTATTTTCACACTTTTTATGTGCTTATGGATTTTACCATTTTAATACAAATATACAATAAACATATACATACCTTAATTTTTTTTTTTTTTAATTTTTAGATATCTTTACTTATCAGCTTACTGATTAATGAAATTATAATTTAAAAACATTATTTATACAAAATCTTATAGGAAACATCGGTCGAAAAATAACTTACAAAAATAGATTCATTTAAAAAGTGAGATTCAGGAAGCCACAAAATTAAAAAAAGTTGTCACAGTATTTTATTAATGACTTGTAATGATCTTTTAATAGTATGCTGTGTTATTAACAAATTTAAAATTAAAGGTTGGCTTCTTATATGCGCAAATAATTGTTTTTGCGTAATCAGTAAACTTATAAAACTCTAATTGGTCAAATTATAAAGGGATCTAAAACAAAAAAGGTTTATGAATCACAACGTATTTGAAAAAAATTATTTGAAAAAAGAGCCTAAAATGTTTCAAAATCTGAAAATTTCAATATTGTTAAAATTAACATTACTGAAAGAAGATTGCACATTCTAACATCTAGTGCAATATCTGTCTGCTTTCTCTAAACTATCTTTCTCACTCAACTTCTTCTGACTTTCACTCAACTATCCTTCGTTCTTCTTAACTCACTTACTCTGTCTTTCTTGTCTCACTTACTTGGTTTGTGAAGCGAGTCAAGATGCTCTTTAATGAGCTGAACTCATCTTTGCGGGTCTTGGTAATGTAACCTCAGTATGGCAAATAGGCGGAGGAGGATAAAGCACAATACCAAAAATATTTCAATATCTAGATTTGGAAAATATTTTGTCTTAGTCTCAAGAAAATTAGGTACAGCAGGATTTTTAGTGCTTAAGGTAACCTCTATAGAGAAAGCAAACTTTTTAAAAATTTATGTCAAATAAGAATGTTTTAAAAAAAGTGACAATGAAAATAAAAATAGTCACATCAGTTTGGTGAAAACAGTATACTTATTTAAGTTTTATATAAAAAAAGAAATTTTGAAATCAAATGACAGCTTTGAAACTTAGCATTTACACTATCGTTTTTTAATTCTAATTTTTTGATATATTTAAATGAATTTATTTCTCTTGTCTTTTTTTATTTATTAGTTTTTATTTTTTACGGATATTGGTTATTTTTTTAAAGATTTTAACGGATTTTTTTTTTATTTTCATTTTTTTAAATTTCATTATAATAACTCTATTTTCTTTGCACTTGATAAAGCTCACATAGGAGCTCTAGGAAAAGATTGTGGTGACTCCAGTCATCCATATCTTCTTTCTGCCCCTGTCTGTTTATATAAATATATTTTTTTCTTTTTTTTATGGAATAATTTTTTTATATTATTGTATGAACAGCAATATATATATATATATATATATATATATATATATATATATATATATATATATATATATATATATATATATATATATATATATATATATATATATATATATATATATATATATAAAATTCAACCTCCGAAAAAATATTACCAAAAAATTATGGATCCTTCTGTCCATAATACTGATATAATCACTGATATAATCAAAAAATACTAATTTTTTTGTAATAGGGATTGTCCTCAAACTACGCAATAAATTACACAACGTTTAACTTATTTAATACATAGAAGTTTCATTTTCTCTTTTGCCTGATGATTTTTATTAAACTTAAAGGATTATTTTTATTTTTGTATGGTTTAATCAAAGTATCTGCGAGGGAAAACTTTTGATCTTTTTTGTTTTGTCTTTTATTCAAATTTAAATATAATTTTAATTTAAATAATAGACAAAATAAATTGTCCTTAAATTATGCGTTGCATAATTTATGTACAATCGCTCTTTATCAGATCAAAGTCAGGTCAAAACACATCATTCGAATACAAAGGTCATCAAAAATATTTTTACAGTTAAAAAGCGCGCTGAAATGATAAAATTTGAAAGAATTGTTGTTTTTTTTTAAGATTTATTTCGTTTAATTTAGTTTTAGTCAAAAGTCAGTTTATCATTTTCGTAATTAAAATTTTAATTACGGCTATTATAATTTTTGATCTTTCTACAGCTGTTAAAAAATAGTTCACAAGTAGTTTAGTACTGTAAAGGTTGTTTCAAAACGTGGCTTCTATTTATTATACTGCAGCATGACCTACTTAAATTACACGGCCTGATTATTGCATTTACCGTAAATAATTAAAAGGCTAGTTTTTTTAAGGTTTATATTTAAAAGCTTCAGTACTTAGTAATGATTTGTGTTTGCACTGAAAATATTTTATTTTTATTTTATTAAAATGGTTAAATAATAGTTTTATTTCTTTCAGTAATTACTTTACGTTTTGCTGGAGTTTTCGTTAACTGATTGTCTGGTTTAGTAAATGCCAATAACACAGAATTCTGAAATAGGCTTTTCAGGTAGCTATATACTAACATGCTACTAAAAATAATCTCACATGTTACTAAGACTAACTACAACTCTCCATTAGAAATGCAAAAGTTTATAGTTTTTTTATTTATTATAATTGCAATCATTAGGAATATAAACTAGCTTTTTATTAAAAATATTTGCACTGCAAAACAATGGTGTACATTGTAAATACTCTATTTAATAGAGAATTTACACTGCAAAACATTGTTCCACAGTATTAATATATTCTTAATAAATTTTTTTTTTATACCTAATAGTTTCAATTTTATACATGTTTTAAATATCCAGAGATTAAAATACAACAAATTAGGCCAATTAATTACAGTAGGCCAAAAAACATAAGGCAAACGAACTGTTTTTGAGTCAATCAAAGCCGCCGAGAGCTTTTATGACGCTTGGGACATGACGACAATTAGGCGCTCTTATAAATACGCATAATTTTAAACTAAAAGCATGTACAATTATACAAGTTAATTATGATTGAATGTTAATGATTGAGTTCTTATTTCTAATAATGTTACTTTACATCCGGGTTTTCAAGAAAAATGGCATGCCTGGTTCATTGCAACTTTTCTATCATCAGTCGCTTTGCAAAAAAGTCATCTGCTCATCATGAGTTGATATTTTGGTTGAAGCTAAAGCTATGGCTATAAAGCAGCAGTATATTTCTGTGGTTGTTTTGCAACTTGTTTTATAGCGGCAATATGAGCTGAACGTCTGGTGTCCAAAAACTTGTAAAATAAAATATTTCATCTAGCGGGACTGCAACTGAAAACAATAAGGTCTTCTTTTTTTATTTATTTACAACGATAATAAAACTTATACATAAAAAGTTTAATACTGATAAAGGAAAGCAACACCTGGCTTTCATAAACTGACAATTGAGATTACTGCAGCCAAATTAATAAAAATTCTTTTAAAAAGTTTACTGTAGGTACATCAGCTCTATTCTGTGCCTCCAAACCTTACACGGCTTGCAACACAGTTTTTAAAAAACGCGTTATTGGGTAAGAGTAGTTTCTGGTTTGAGAAATCAGGCTTGCGCACACAAATATAGGTGTGTACAACTGTACTGTTTTTTCCAAAACTGAAAAGCCTAAATTTAAAATGTCTTCTTGAGACAATCAAGCATTTATATGCCAACCCGGCCATTAATGTCAGTCATGGTTTTATTAATTAGTTTTTTCCGATAACCAACTTGCATAACTTTACACTTCTCAAAGTTGAAATTCACAAAACAGTTGTGTGACTAATTTACAGCGCTGTCGATGTCCGATTGCAGTTTTTTGTAATTCGAGGAAATTCGATTGACATTAATAACTCATATAATCTTTGCTATCATCGGCCTATAATTTGATACAGTTTTAAATGCAGTCTCGTTAGTCATAAGTTAGTAGATAGCCAGTGATCCCGTTAAGTTGTTGTGTGACAATGTGTTGAATGCTTTGGTAAAGTTAGTAAAAGAATTGTTAACTAGTTGTCCACTGTAAACTGCTTTAATTAGATTGTAACGGGTTGAATCCCGTAACAGATTTGTAAGGCAGCTTTTATTATGTACAAATCCATGTTGAGACTTTGATTTTAGATTATGCGCAATGTTTTATAATCCTATTTATAATAATTTTCTTTGTCACCATTGAAACTGTATATGTGAGACACATATGCTTAAAGTTATAAATCCTGACTTTGTTTCCTTTAAGGAAGGCGTGAAATTTAACTTGCGTTGAGACTTTAACACTCTATAGAGCGCTAAAGTCTCAACGCACTTCCTATATATAGGGAGTCGTTAAACAAATGAAGTTATTATTATTTTTATTATTTTGCAATATACTTTTAGAAGAATTATAAAAGTATTTATGGGATATGTTTATTTTTTTCCGAGTTAAATTTACAAAGTTTATCTTTAAAAATACAATTTTTTGTTTATATAAACATTTTTTGTTTATATAGACCTGCATCTGCATCAATATGCAAAAATATTTGGGTCAGACCCCTCAAAGCTCTAAATAGTAGTGGCACTCAAATAATCTAAATAATAGTGGCACTCAAATAATCCAAATAGATTTCAAGGCAAAATTTATTTCAAACCTCCTCGAACATTGACTTTAAAAGCTACTCAAAAGTATACAAGGTAATTTTTTCAGATTACATACAGCTTTGGTCAAAAGTTTGGAACACCCTTGCATTTTTGAAGGAAACGACACATTTTGTGTAATAACATTAGCAACATATATTTTATATAACTACCATAACAATATTAAATTAATCTACAGTCAGTAGGTCATTAAAAATCCACGCCTGGGCATCGAGGTCGCCAAATTCTAACAATACTGCTGACTCACTTCTGTCACCCATACACGCTTTATAACCTCTATTAGATCCTTTTCTGACGTCGGTGCTTGCTCAGCAACCTTTTGTTTAACTAAGGTTCACATACTTAATTGAGGTCTGGGCTTGATCCAGGCCATGGGCCTAAGACCTCAATCCCAAGCCAACTACTTACTGCCCTTGTTTGATGGCAGGGAGCACCATCATGTTGAAATGTGGTGCGATTGAGTATCCCCATATGATAGGGAAGTTTCTATTGTAGGATACTAAGGTAGAACTGACCGTTGATTGTTGTATTTCGTGGCATGAACCAGGTACCTCCCCTGCCCGCAGCGCTAAAGCTTGCCCAAACTACGACCGCAGGTGACTTCTTTACCGTTAATGTTACATATCTGGCATTGAAACGATGATTTGGTGGTCTCCTAACACGACATGACTTCAAATGAAACTGAGCGAAGGTAGCTTTGTCCGAAAACATCACTTTCCTCCAGTTTTCTGCCTCCCAGTCTTACTTCCGGTACTTCCTGCAGAAGGCCAATCGATCTTTGATGTTTTTAGCGGTCAACTTGGCTTTTTTGCAGCACGATAGCACCGGAGGTTGAAATCGTTTACTAATTGCCTCCTGATTGTTTGGGAACTTGGTGGGTCCGACATGGATGATAATATAGCTGAGAAGGATCACGTGGGATAAGCAATACAGGCCCTTCGGATGAGACGATCAGCTAATAATGAAGTTACACGTGGTCTTCCAAATCTTTTGCGTGAATCCAGTGTACCCAACTCTGTTGCTTTAGCTATCCTTTTGATGACTGCCGATCAGGACACCCCCAGAATGGCTGAAATTCTCTTTTCAGAGAAGTTTAGCTGGTGGAGCACCATAATTTGCGCACGTTTCGCGACTGATAACTATTTTCCACGTGCCATTAGAAGATTATGGGTCGGAATATCTGCAAACACACCCAGAACAAAATCGTGAATTGCTAATATTTTCTAATATTTAATTAACTACTGAGTAAAACAAGGTAAATTAAACATAAAAATCAACCTTTACTCCTTCTAAAATATAATTTATAATTTCTACCTGTTTGAAATGATGTATTTAGAGTCCAAAAATAGAAATTTCTAACTTGTAAAGCGTGTTAGCATACGTCTACACATGCACGTGAATCAATCTAAGAACGTAAACAAGTCAGACACTGCATTAGAAATTTAAAGCTTTGCACATGATTGGCTGTGTGTCTCTCATAATGAACAACGGCTGAAACTGAAATCAATGGTACATTGATTGTATAAGCTATAAATATCTTTGTATTCAAGCGTAAGATAGGAAACAACGCTCATTCTGTAGCATGTCTTCTATATTTCAACAACTGACACTAATTAGTGCAAATTAGTCATTGCGGCATAAACTATACCCTCCGAAAATGACTAAAACGCCCAAAATGCAAGGGTGTTCCAAACTTTTGGTCAAAGCTGTACTTCAGATCTGATACTAAGTTGATATTATATTATTATATTATTGTACAAAATTTGCGTTATATAAAGATATTTTATTGTGTAAAAGTTGCGTTATAAAAATGCTAACACAATTGCATTATCATTTTTATTTTCAATAATTATGCGGAGCATTTTAACAGTTTTTTACTCAGATGTTTTTTTGAAGTTGGTACATTTTCTCTCGCATAGTATAGCTATATTTGCTGTATTTAAATTTATCTAACTGCAATATTTAAAACCACTTCCATTTGTAAACAATATTTTGTTGATACAATAGTCTGTATCTTGCATGTAAGAAACCACGAATGAAATTACTGGTTTTTACATAAAGGATTATCAAAGATTTGTTGATTGTTCTAACTCAAAGAGAGACTTCAATTTAAAGAAGATCGAATTAATCCAAAATCTAGTAGCAAAACTGGAACCATACGTTCAATTATTATTTCATTAAAGTCATCTTAAACTGATGTGTTTGCAGAGGTTCGCTTATTTTGCTTGCGGTATATTTTGAAAAACATTGTGGCATTTGACAAGGAAAGTTTATTCTAATATATTTGAAAATTGATGAAGTACACTTAGCATAATCTTAATCATATGACATAAATAACCGGTAAATAAATAACCCCCAATTTTTGGAAATGCTGTTGCCCAAAAGGGGAAACATTACACAAACTTCGGAAGAAACACTTTATGAAGACAAACATAAATACTAAAACCAAAGATGCCACGTTTGCCCTTAGAAGTTCTATACTGGAAACGGAAAAGAGCATAATTACCAGAACATTTAACTATAGTCAATCATATAAGGAGAACTAAAAACTCCTGCTTTTTTTTTAAATTTTTTAAAAACCTGATTAATGAGCCATATTCAATAAACAGAAATTTGAAAGGAAAGATATAAGAAAAAAAACTCGGTACACGTGTCAAGTTTGATAATTTTGAACGGTTTGTCAAAATTTGTAGTGGAAAAGACATTCTGCATGATACATTAGGTATTGCATATTCTTATTGAAGAAAATGAAAGTAAAAAAATCCATCGTGTACAAAGAAATTAACAGAAGCTACACTGTTAACCAAGTCGAAGTAAAGAATAAGAGTATTCGATGCAACTTTCTTAGAAATTAAACCGTATCAAAAGAAACCCAAAATATTAACTTCAAAAATGATTCCAATAACAGATAAAATAAGATTTAAAATCCCAACATAGTATACTTTTGAAAAGAAGTAGACTACTTATGGATGATAGATTGTTATTTACCACCAGAATCCACACCAATATGGGTAGGTTGAAATTCAAAATATTCCTTAAAAAGGTTGGTATGCAAAAAGTTGATCTCTGTTAACTATGACTTAGGAATTGCGAAATTGCAATGCAGTTTCAGATTAGATGCTTCATGCTGTATTGTAATTTGAAATGCAACGTCAGAATAAAGAATTTCAACTCTTTGGCATTGAATTTATTACTTTAGGTGCTTTGTATAGCATATATTAATGAATCTCGTGGAGACTACTAGCCGAAAAAAAACTATTTCTGCACTAACAAATTTAATATCTACTAGGCTATTATGGGCACAAAAATATTTTTAATTTAACATACATTTGAAGATTCGGAAATGACAAAAATGGAAGATGTGTCGCAACATTTAAAATTAAGTTAAAGTGAAAAGTATTCTAAAGATCTATGTTAAGTTTTGGAAACGATTCCTTCTTTTTCTTATGAATCTTTTTTTAAGTGTCATAATCAAAGCTCGCTTGTTTAACATTGGATCTGGAAAAGCTGTATGCAAAAACACTACCCCTTTTTGCGTTAGGCCAGTTTTTACTTTATTTTTTTTATTTTTAATTTGGCATTTTTTCATTTTAATTTGCCATTTTTTTATTTTAAATTATTCACTTTAATTTGAAATTTTTTCAATTTAGTTTTCATTTAAATTTTGCCAGATTTCATTTTGATTCGGCTGATATGATTTTTGTGCTAAATTAAAATGAAAACTGAAAATGATAAAAGCTGAAGAACTGTTTTTGAATTTCACCTAAAAAAAGGTCAATTCCAAGTATGATCTTTCACTGATTACTGACCATC
The DNA here is from genome assembly GCF_038396675.1 of Hydra vulgaris. Lineage (NCBI taxonomy): Eukaryota > Metazoa > Cnidaria > Hydrozoa > Anthoathecata > Hydridae > Hydra > Hydra vulgaris. The sequence continues at coordinate 15,209,354 of NC_088920.1, read as the reverse complement.
CAATGTTATTGTGAGGACATCTGATATAGATTTTTTAATAATGGCATTGTGGGTGCTTGGCTAATACCAACTACGATGTAAAGGTGTGGTTAAAAGTTAGTCGTACACAAACAATATTTTTAGGAATATAAATGTTTATCAGTTATACACAAATATAAGATAAAAAATATGCAAGTCGCTTCTGAAAAACGACGCATGTAACTTGCTTCAATTGTAAAGATAAGGTTTGACCCTTTAAAATTCTTTAATAAGATCTTATGTTACATGAAATTTTTTGTAGAATGGGTTCTAAGAAGCATTTTCCTTAGTTGAATTTTTAGGTTGTCAAGAAATATGTCTGTGGCATTTATAGAAGAAAACAAATAAACATCTGTTGATGAAATACATTTAAAGCTATCTTTAAAGAAATCGAAACCAAAAGGTAAGAATATTGTGGAGGCAATAACCGAAAGGTAATGACTCCGCAATATTAGGCACAAAGAAAATGAATTGAAATTCCCAACCATATTATTTTCGCGTATTAAGTGAAAAAACCCAGAGAACTAATTTCGTAGCAGGACTTTTACAATTACTTCTACTTACTAGAAAATTCAGGATGGACTTACAAAGACGGAAAATACGATATAAAATAATTTAATGGTGAAACGGTTCCTAATTGGTTTGATGTTGTTCACAATTAAGATGATGAAAATTCAAACAACTATAAAAAAGAAGAAGATTTATCATTCGATAAGCATCTTAGGTAAAATTTTCATTTTGGTTGACTTTATTGGTAGTAATAATAATTAATAAATACACTTATGACTTTATTTGATCTTGATGATTTGACTTTATTGTCAATCTTCTTTTAAAAGTAACTAGTTGGGGATTTTTTTATTAAATAAAATTTTTGAAAAAAGTTATGAGGATGAAGAAGACTCGTGATCATATTTCTCAAGTGATGAATAGAAATAGTCTGATATCTAATAATTTGTAAATAAAAGGATATGCAAATTAAATAATAAAAAGAAATATTTGTAATCAACTATTACAATGTTTTAGAACATAAGTAATAGAAGAACATTTAATTATTTTATATTCTTCGATCAAAATTTTATCATTATCTTTATTTTCAGATTGGCGATGTCACTTTTAATCAAAGGCTGTTTCGGCTGTGTTTCTATATATTTGAAGTAAAAAATATTTCCTTTAAACAGTAGAACAGGAAAAGTACTATATCGGAATAACTTTAAACAAACTTTTATCAAAAAACATGTTTTCGTTTGCGGCGCCATTTATGTTAGATTTAAACAGTTTTAATGAGTTAAGGTTTTTTATTTTAAAGATTATTAAAGTCATCGAGGCGGTCTGACCTCCATTTGCTCCCAGAAAACTATGATAAATTCAGGTTCTTTGAGTGCCACTATAATATAAGATATATACTATAATATCTTTTGCGAAATTTGAACACATATATTTTTTAGATAAATTAATGGCTTTATTTTCAGCTATGAGGGGTCCTATACAGATTTTGCCAAACCTTTAATTTTACATTTTTTAAAATCGCCATACATTATTTCTTAATTTGTTAATTTTTTGGAAAAATTATGGTCCTTTTGGGCCATACTCTAGAGTTACTGAGTACCAAACGCACCATATATGGATAAGAAGGCACACCATTGTATAAACAGTTCAACTTTATTGTTACATTTTAGGTGTCAAAACTTCTGATAAAAATGAGGTGAAAAAAACTTTGGCTGGGTCCTTGGCTGTTGCTCCAAATTTATTTGTCCTTTTCATAATAGTAAAGATTCATCACTTGCAATATTGCGCAATTATTTTTAATTCATCACTATCTTTTAACAATTTTTTCTAAAGTTCATGAGGCAAAAAAGATTTACAAAAAAGTGTAAATAGGCTGTCATGAATAGATCTTATTCTAGCGCACTTTTAGGCATTTTTTGCCTAATTAGAAAAATCGATAAAATGAATAAATTAATCTAATAAAGTGTATTATTGTAATTAACAACTTTACACACTACTCGTGAGGCGTGGTGTATTAACATACAACAACTGTAGCAAATGTTACTGTTGTTGTTTGATATAACTCATATGTTGATTTTCAAATAATTAAACAATACAAAATCAATTCAATGTATACCGCCAACGAGGGTGACTCATATTTTTAAAAACTTTTGCATCATAAAAGAAACAATGCAAGGGAGGGGGGGGGTAAATACAGTTCAAACGGACAACAGAATTTGTATATTTAGTAAAACCTTTTATTTCAATTCGTTTCATGTAAAAAAAATATGATAAAATTAAATGTAAAAGATTAATACATCTGTCCAACAACATCGGAAGAGTGGTCCAAGATCATCTGTATTTTTTTTTACTCTAACAGCATCTGTCCAATATTATTTAGAAATTTAATGACCTTTAAAAGCATCTTAAGAAAGATTTAAATACGTCTGGTAAATTTTCTCTAAGTTCAATTACATCTGGAAAAATTTCCTCGAGATGTAATCTGGGTAAAATAATGCATTATTATTTAATAATTTTTTCCTGACGGAGAATCACATGAAAAAATTCTGTAATTATTTTTAATATATGTGAAAAGAGGTAACTACATCTGTAGAATTCATAGAAGAAACAGCACAGATGAATTTTATCTTAATATGATTAAACAGTTGAAAAGGTGTTACAACATCTCTAGTATTCATATACTTTTTAAACATATATTATTAGATATCAGTGAAATTTCAGATGTTGTTGAACAGATGTTATTATACCTCATAGCATTTACAAATGTTCTTGGACAGATGTAGTTATATATCATAATATTTACAAATGATGTTGAACAGATGTTATTAGACATAGCAAAAACTGATATTGTAACCCTGAATTTATTCAACTCATAAACAAATGTCATAACATTTAAAACGCTACCATATATAAAACAAAACACCAACCATAACTATCCTCCAAGTCTTTAAATGCTTACACATGCTGCATATAAAGTCGATGATGCATGCAGTCGATGTTTTCAATTTTGAGCTCATAATAATCATTTTCTTTATAGATAAGACTGTAACACAGCAGATGATAAAGTTTGCTTCATTTGTCGCATAGAATCCACGCATCTTCGCTTAACTCCATCCAGTTTTTGTTATAGAAAGCACAATACGAATCAATATTTTTGTTATTGCTGAGAACAATGAATTATTTTTTTTGACTCCATCTTTAGACTTCGTGTTTTTTGTTTCGAAAGTGGATTTGAGCCTAAGTCTAGATTTGGGTTAAGAATGTCCAATACAGATTCGTTAAGAATTAGTATGGTGTATTCACTACCAGGTTGTTTTTTTTCCTGGAGACTTTTATCAACTCTTTTTTGTTTATAGCGTAAATTCCTGTCGCACTGAATCCGGAAATTGATTTTTTTGGCCTCACAAGATTATTTTACTTGTTTAAAAGCGCAGGTATATGCTCGTTTGGAATAGTACATTTCATACGACTTTGAAATAATACCGCGTGAAACCGAAAATGTCTAAATCTCTAAATTTCACTGCAATTTTAATTTTTAGACAATTAAATCATTTATTAATAAACTAAATAATTGTCTAAAAATTAAAATAAAGGGTAAAAATTTCTCAAAAAACAAGAGGTTGAACCCTACATCACCGAATTCGCTGAAATTTGGCAAAAAGGTTTAAAGATATAAGTTAGGAAAGAATGCAAATTTTTTTCAAAAAAATCTCATCCCTTTAAGAGTTACAGCAACTTGAAGTTAGTTAGTTTTTGATTGAAAAATGAGGGGGGGGGGGGAAGTGTTAGAAATAGGTCAATTTACTATTATCCTTTTAACAAGCTTGTGGTAATGTTGGGAACCTAAAATTTGGTACAAAAGGAGTTTAAAATCAGCTGAATCTGAAAATCATAGTCTCGTATCTGTCATATAATAGAATATAGTTTATTGTAAGATCCACAAAACCCACTTACTAACAACAATAAAAAAGGATATTGACAAGTATAGCTCTAGAAAAAATCTGACTGATGGAAAAAACTTTTGGTTATGATTTTCTTAAATATTCGACATATATCTACTTTACGAACCAAATTTTTATTCGCCTTATGTTTTGTCGAGATGTTATTAATGTTTTGGTTTTTCAATTTTTCTAATGAAATTTTGTGAAAAAAAAAGTTCGTAAATGTATTTTGATAATGAACTAAATACAATTATTTTATTTTTAAATTAAATAGGTCTAATTAATTATAATCTATAAATTAATTTTATAAATATGTTTTTTTAAATCATCTGACTATAATTTTTAATTGACTAAATAATAAAATTAGAGTTAGTTGATAAAAAAGAAACAGTATATATGATTAAAATATTTACAAAGTTATTACAAAACATAGTTCAACATTTTGTAAATTTATAAATTTGTTACTTGTTATTTTTATTACATAATAGTTATTTCATTTTTGTTACATAATAGTCATGTCATTAAATTAAACAATATTATATAACCTTTTATTCTTAATTGTTTTATTGTAATCAAATAGTGATTATCTCATCAATAAAAAAAAAGGTAATAAAATGACATACAAATGTCTAATAAATATTACCATGTTAAGTTATATAACTAAATAATATTATATTCAGTTATATTTTAATTTCACACAAAATTTTTGTAAATAGTTGGTAGAGAATTGACAATAATTAGTAGGTACTTAAAGGTAATAATTAGTTGGTACTTAATAAAATATGTCTATTAGAAATAATAGCTATTTCTTCAAGCAATATGTTCCTTATAAATACAATTTAAATTTTTAATGTGGACATATTGTTTGTGTTTAAGTGTGATTTACTTGGTAGCATTTAAGATTTCTTGTTCTTAAGTGTTTAGACTGTGATTACTTATTATATTTTATATGGATAACAAAATAAATTGCTGCTTTGTAAATAATTATGGAGCTTGTTATAAACAGTACCCAAACATATACCCAAGTAAGAAATCTGATTGAAGATATTGACAGCAGTGTTAAAAAACTACTTGTAAAACAAACAAATATGAAAAAAAAAAAAAATTACTAGCATACGCACACATCATCTTGATATGTTAGTTGTAAGACACGAGGGTAATCAGAAAAGTTGTTGTAATCCATTTCTGACTCACCAAAAGGTGTGTAGAGGTAAAAGTTTATAAATTTATATTTCATTAAGTAATATCATTCCTAATAAATTGTTTATAAGTTTTTTTAATAATTATCATAATTAATAATATAATTAATTTTAGAGTAATATAATTACATAATACAGTTAACGTTATTTAAGTAATGTAATTCCTCTTTTTTTTCAGCATCGCTACGTGTGATTGCAATGCATACTGTGTTAGAAGCAGAAACTATAGGTTTAAATCTTACACCTGGAAAGAAATTGTGTCCAACCTGTCAAAGTAAAATTATGAAACGTTTATTAGAAAGTACGAGTGAAAATAAAAATGATGAAGATTTTGATATTGTTAATGAAGAGTCCATTCAAAATAAAAAAGAAGGCATGGATACACACTTTAAAATTGATGGAGTATCTCCTATTAAGGTCAAAAGGTAAATGAAAATTGACAGCATTAATAACCTCCATTAAAAAAAAGGTAGCCACTTCCCTTAACATATCAGAACAAAGTTTTGAAGTTTTTTTATTTAGCGCTGGAGGTTTTTTTATTTTTGGAAAACAGTCAATTTAAATTTTCTATATTACATTCAAAACATGATTTGGAGAGAGTATGATATAGAGAAAGATTTTTTGTTCTAGTTCTTTCAAAATATTTATTTATATGCATTGGTACGCTTTGCATTAAGTGAAAAAATGTACAAATAAATGATTGCATTAATTATATATTTTAAATGGATCATTATCACATCACACTCAATCATATGAAAATAATGATATCTGAGGAGAATAAATAAAGTTTTAACAGTATATATAAAAATATAAAATTATGTTAAAGCAACATAGAATTTTAATAACAACTTATCATGTTTTAATTAAATTATTTATTAATAACCCATTTGGTAAATTTTTGTTTCGTTTTGAATTTTTAATGTTCAAATGAAATTATATCACAAATTGAATCAAGTAAAGTTTCATTATTCTAACCAACTGCAACATGTCTATATTTACATTTTATTTGTTGTAAATTAGTTTTTAAATTGTTTTTTTTTTCCTACAATAAATAGTACTTAGAAATTTTTAGAAAATAAAAAAACAAATAGTATTTAGAAAATTCAAGTAGTTCTGTGGAAAATGGCAGAAAGTTTAGACACAATATGTGCATGCTGCTTGGAGATATATGGTAAACGGACTGACAAAGTTTTAAAAATCACTCCTGGTATTGAAAAACATATTCAAAACCTAATATGGAGAGAGCATGATGTGGAGAAGGAATGTTGTCCAAAGGTTATATGCTCATCATGTGCAACAAACCTTTATGCTTTAAACAGGGGTGAAACACAAAAAAATGGGAAGTGGATAACTAAAATATCACAGGTATTAATTATAAAATTAAGGAATGTTTTAAAAATAGTGTAAAACATAAGTAATGCATAGTAGCTATGTTTTTGCTATTTATATTAAGAAGATGTAAAAGTAGAAAAGTATTTATTTTCCAAAAACTAAAATTTTATAGTTTTACATTCTGAATGTATGAAGTATATTTAATTTTGTAATAAATTTTATACTTTTATTACAGAATAATCAAAAATTTACCATTTTTGTGTTTTTATTAAGATTGATCGACAAAAATTAAAAAGAACGGCAAATATTGAACAAAAGGCAGCTGAGCTTGTTCCAATCAATGATAGAAACACAGAAAGTGATATCAAACTGCAGAAAATATGTTGTCAGTGTTTTTCAGTTATTGGTAAGTATATTTGTACATCAATAATTTATATATATATATATATATATATATATATATATATATATATATATATATATATATATATATATATATATATATATATATATATATATATATATACACACATGTGTGTATATATATATATGTACATGTGTATATATATATATATATGTGTGTGTGTGTGTGTGTGTATATATATACTACTATGAATTCTAACTGGCTAATAAATAATGGTACCTATTATGCATATTTTTTAATTTAAGGAAAGGGAATAACTCATTTATGCTGCAAAAGCCAAGCTGTTGACAATCTTATTAGCTATTTAGAAGCACTTAAACATGTATGTAGTGAACAAATAGCTTCAGGTGCCTTAATTTGTCCTTTAAATTTGAAGTTATTTAAAATATCCAACTTTCTAAAAACAAATATTTTTCTAGAAAACAATTTAATGATTTTTTATTTTTTCAGGTCTCCTCAAAAATAAAATGAAGAGAGAAAACATTAAACGTGGTGAAAATTTTCCACTTAAGACCTTCGGAAATACATTAAATGTTGTTGTTGGAAGACCAGATACAAAATCTAAAAGAATATCGCTTAAAAAGTTATCCATTGATGTTATAATGGAACTCACAAACTCCTTAAACTTATCCAAAAGAAAAACAAAGATTCTTTGCAGTAACTTGCGTGAAAACCTTGGTAAAAATATGGTTGATACCAATATAACGCTTCAAATGGAAGGGTTACACGATTCTTTGTCGGAAGTCTATGATTTCAAAACTGAAATATTTATATCAAGAGATGAAAAGTTAACTCGTAGTCTAGTGTTTGTTACGAATACATCAGATCTTATTCTTCATATGATAAAAGAGAGAGGTTTAGATCCTTACTCCAGTGTAGCTAGAATTTCAGTAGATTCAGGACAAGGATTTTAAAAATGTATTTTAAATGTTTTTGATCCTTTGGACAAATATTCAACCTCAACAAAGCTTGATGATGCTGGTGTAAAAAGATCTATAATTTTGTCTTTGGTGGAAGATGTTTCTGAACACAATGTAAACCTTAACATACTCCTAGCTCCACTGAGGTTAGAGGATGTTAAATACTCAGTGGCATTTGATCTTAAATGCGGTAATTCTTTATTTGGTCTTAGTAGCCACAGTGGTAAGTTTGCATGTCTTTGGTGTGAAGGTGAATGTTTACTTGAAAGTGGTGAAAAAAGAACGTTTGGATCCATAGACTCTAACTACAAAAAATTTGTTGCTGATGGTTGCAGATACAAGCAAATGAAGGAGTTCAAAAACTGTATCTCTCTAAGAATTCTTTACCTTGATGATCCACCAGAAACATTGGTTGAACATATCATCCCACCTCCAGAGCTTCACCTTTTTATTGGGATCATTTCAATGTTTGTAAAGATTTTACTTTCTCTGTGGCCTGGGTTTGAGTCATGGCTAAAGACTTATTACATCATGTTTCGAGGCTACCATGGTATTGGATTAGATGGTAAAAATGCACAAAGATTTTTAGACAATTTGGATAATCTAGAGATTAACCTAATTAGTGCAGCCTCAATTTATCCAAAAAAATTTTTTTGGACTAAACCAAAATTTATCCTGAGGGTCACAGGGGAGCACAGTGCAACAGGGGAGAGCAGTGCAACAGCTAGCTGTTGCATTGCTCAAAACTAAAATGTTACTTAGTTAATAACTATCCGGAGAAAAATTTTTTTTTCTCCATTCAGGAAAAAATTTAAGTCATATGTGACAATTTAATTATATTTTAAAAAACAATAATAATTACACTTAGTAAGGCTTAGTGGCGGATTGAGGTTTAGTGTCGCGGAGGAAGGTGAGTGGGGCAAGTCAATGAATAGGGGGCAACCGGGGTTGGGTGTGGCATTTTAAACTCCAGAAATTATTTTCATGACTAAAACACTTTATAAGCATTTTTATGTCACTTTTATAATATTACATACATATAAGACACTAAACAACCTAATTTTATTTTAAGTTTCCTTTGTTTATTTTAGTTAACAATTATCTTTTATAAAATAAGAAACATTTAATATTACTGAAATAGTTCGGTCATTTAAAAATGTATTTGACTAGACATACTACAAAAGTTACATACAAAATTAAACTTTTTTTCATTTTGAAAAAAAGTTTAATTTTGTATGTAACTTTTGCATAGTGAGATGATGCTAAATCTGGCCAGAATACATATGCACCATCTGAATGATACTTATTGATGAATGGAATAAGTCTTTTCTTAATACTTTGTTTAAATAGATTTTTTGATTTACAGATAGTCCACTTGGTACAAAATAAGGTTGAGAAATTCCATTTTCAGAAAAAGCAGTCCATAGAAGTAATTTCTTTTGAAACATTTGTTTTGTTTGTTATTTAACTGTAGATGGAGTAGATTTTACATCACTAGTATAAAACATATCATTTCTATTGATACTGGAGTGATTTAACGTGAAATAAGACTCATCGTCAATGATTGGTTTACAATTTTTGAATTTCTGACACAATCGACTGCACTTAGTTCTAGCTGCTGCTTTTTGCTTGTCAGAGCGATTTGGAATCGCCATTTTTTTCTTGATTTAATTTTTTTTTTTTTTTTTTTATGTTTTACTAATGTTTTGCTGAGTACATTTGAACTTTTTAGCTGCCTGACGTTGAGAAACTCCGCCTTTATGGGCAAACATGAGTTTGAGCCTTTCAATGTTTGTCCTGGTCATTTTTTGAGCTTTTACTCCACTTTCTTGAACTCTTTGGTACCCAGATTCACTTTCAGCACGTTTAATTATCTTGTAGATTTAGGTATAATATAGTACTTTTAGGTATATTCTCAACTTTAAAGTGGTCATTAGTGAACTTTTTACCAGCATTTTTGTAATTTAAATAAAATTTATACACACGTTTTCTAATCTCTTCTTGTTTTGAATTTACTTTTTTATTCATTTTTTAATAAAAAATAAAAACACATAAAATATTTAAAAACTAGAATAAAAATAACTTCTGAAACAGTTTTTCTATTTTAAAATCTTATTCCTTTAAGAAGGTATGTGTCTTTAAATCTAGTCTCATTTTTTAGTTGTCACCCGGTATACAAATTCTGCAAGATTTCATTGAATTAAAACGATTTATCGACAAGTCAAAGTCAATATTTTCAGCAACCTCACGTTCAGTAGAAATTAATGCTAATCCAGAAAGACGTTCGTTTGTCATTGTTGATCTTAGATAATTTTTTATAATCTTTAGTTTACTAAAGCTTCTTTGAGCATTAGCAGATGTAACAGGAAGAGTCAAGTAAATTTTGTATAGTATAGACAAGTTAGGGAGACTGAGTGCCATCTGTTTCTCAATCAAGGTTTGAAGTACATCTTCCAGTTGTATGTCAGTTGTCAGTGATGGGAATATCGATCCATACACATCATTGAAAGTCTCATACTCTACGACTGCTTCTTCAGTATTTACGTCGTTACAATAAATATGACATAAGCTTTTTAATGAATTTATATTTTCTTTAGATAATTTTGACGGATCAAGCCAATCAAAATATGTAACTGTATTACTAAAATTGTGAAATCGTTTATTTATTTGGGTTATAATTGTATCCAAAACATTAAAGTACGTTTCACATTTTAGGCGTGTAGTTAGATCATTAACTCTTTCATCTCTCCACAGATCTCCTGTCATGTGTTTCTTTTTGGCATGATGTTAGGTTAACTGAATTTAAAGAAAGACGAGTTTTCTTTAAATTCAGCTTCTACATCTAGTTCGGCTCATTTTTCACTGATAAATGATTTGACTGCTAAAGGTAGAATTTCAAAAGCTTCATCGTTTCTCATATTTACAAACTTTGCAAATAAAACATCTATATCTTCTCGTTGCAAATAGTTAGATAACACAAAAAGATTAATTAACAACTTTAGCAAAAATAACACTAGAAAAACAAATGAATGTTTTTTTATTAAAACTAATAGTCCAATAGCTTCTTTTCTAAAATTTCTTGTATGTTCTTTAGAATCTCCTAGATTTATATTTTCTAGAATGGCTAGAATGGCAGAAAAAGATTTAACATCAGCATCAACTGCATGCTTCCCACTTGCTTATCTTGTATCAGAAAGTCGTTTCAGAGCCTGTTGATTCATATAGACGTTTCTGGTGCTCTTGGAGAATATGAAGTCGTGGTAAACTAGACGTAAGGTACGTATGCAATTTTCAGCTGTACCTGAAAACATCTGGACATCGCTGCTTACAGACATTGCTTAGATAGTCATCAAATTTAAAACATGAACACAACAATGAACATATATGGCATTTGGTGAAAAGGCTTTTGAAATTTAAAAGACCACTTTTAATTTCAAACATTACATAAGCACCATCATATGCTTGTCCTCTGAAGCGTTTAATATCAATGTTTTTCTTTTCAGAGTTTAATATCAATGTTTTGAAAGGAAATATTTTAAAGCCTCTCTTTTAAAGTTATTCCTTTCTCACTCTTTCCATTTGTACTTATTTTTATTCTTTTCATTTTGTTTTTCATTGGTAATTTGAATATATAATTTTTTTTTTAATGTTTTAGGGGGCGCCGTTTGTTCATTCAAGGTGGCGTGGGGGGCAGCTTGCCTCTCTATGCCCTATATAAATCCGCCACTGGTAAGGCTGCCTATCATTTAATGCGCATTAAATTTGTTTCTTAGCTAGAACTGCTTTTTAACGGAAAAGTGTTTATAATAAAGAGAAATAAACTTCTAGCTAATGTTAATTCATTTTCTTACGACATATTAATTTTCTATATAAGGGGTTTCATATTTACCAAGGATTTCAACAAATCATTCAACCATTCTATCAATCAAATTCTATCAATTCTATCAAACCATTCTATCAATCAACCATTCTATCAATCAAATGGATAACATTTTGAATAAAAACAGCGTCATTTTGAAAACTTTTGAAAAATGGAATCTTTTTGAAGTTTTTTGTACAGAAACTGCTGTAGAGATTGGAATTATATATATTGTAATCTGCTCTTTATTAAGAGAATGTCTTGACCAATACCAAAGGATAAATAAGAACAGCCGCATTACGATACATAAATGGGACATCCTACATTAAAAAAGATGGTGTTTCTCGACATTTACAAAATGCTGTCCAGAGAAATGCAATTCGATATTTGAATAAAGACCTTAATGAAAACAAAGAAGCAAAAGCAAACGACAAAGAGCAACAGGTTAATAGTCAATCTTTATAATCATTTTATATTTTAAACTAAGATGTTAAAAATTTGAATTAGTTCACTTTCTATAACTAAAAATCATTTTCAATTTTAAATACGAAATAATTATTTACTAAGTCAATATAACCTCTATAAAAAAAGGTCACCAAACTGTCTACTTTCTATAGAATTCCCCATTATTTTCATATATTTAAAATAATTATGATAATTTTTTTTACGACTCATTTATGTCCTTTTAAGAAATTGTATCTACTATTTCTATAAGGTGGAAACCGACAAACTCAGCAATATGGACAGAAAAAAAAAATCTACTAATAACTCTTACAAAAACTTGGTAAAAATAGCTTATGAAATGGCTTGCCATCCAACTATGCCTCATGCGCATTTTTCTGTTCTCGTGAGTTTTAGTTTCTTGTTAAATTTTTTTTTAGCAGATAAATGGTAATTTTTTAAATATGATAAACCAAATTTAAATAAACCAAATTCAAATTAGTTTAGACTTTAATCGTAGTTCCTAATTTATCAAATGAAAGTATTATTTTTTTATAATAATATTTTATTATATCTTCAGGTTGATTGTGCACACATCACAGGTTCAAACTTCATAAAGCGTAAAGAAACAGGATTCACTGGCAGAGAACTTATCAAGTGTTGTGCCAATACTGTGCGTGAGAAACACTATACACTCTAAGATGAATTCAGGGAAATTATTACATGAATTATTCAGTTAATTTTTCCGCCCTTAAAATCAGGCGAAATTCCTCATTTTCAGTTGAACGATTCAGTTTATTTCGTGCTCTGATTTATTCAGGCATACAAATTAAGAAAAACGCGTTTACTCCATATTGAAATATTCAGTAGCGAAATTTCTAGCGTGGTATGTACACTCTACTTTTGTTCTAAGTTATTATTTATGATAAATAAAATTTAATTAACTGATTTCTTAAAATGAATTAGTTTTTAATTACTTGACAATTGAGAATGGCTCAATTACCCACTGAATTATTTCATGGGTTTGTCAATGAATTGTCTCTAAAGAAGTTAGAGAATAGTATGCAGGTTCTAGAAGGTATGTTAATTTTCTGTACATTAGACTTGATTAGTACTAGTTATTTTTCTCAATAATACTTTAAAGTTTTTTTTTCAATATTAATTTAGAAAAATGTTAAATTTCCTTGTAGTACTGTTATACCTTTAGTACTAAATGCAAATTTAACAGTACTAATTAAATTAAATTTACATTACTCTGAATTATATTCACCTTTATAAAAAAACTGAGTTTTGTTTCTATATATTTAAAATATAAACTTTGAATTAAATGCTATAATATCTACGTTGTCTATAAAATAAAATTAAAAAGTTATTTTGTTTTAAATTGATATTTTTTCAGAAAATGGTATTGATGCTGATGCGATGATGCTGGTTACCATCGAGGATTTAAAGTTGATGTTTCCGAAGCTTGGAGATTTTTTAAAGATTAAAAGTGTATTTTCAACTATATATTCTAAGGTATTTTTTAACTAAAAAAATTTTTGCTGTTTACAGGTTCACTAATATAAAAAAGTAAATCAATAAAAATCCAGTTAACATGCGTTAAATGTGCACGCAATTTCCCAACAATAAATTTTTTACTTTGCCATATGAAAGGTATACATGCGCTTGAGGAACCAAGTGAATTTATATATAACCAAAAAGGATGCAAAAGATTATTTACATCTTTTCATAGTTTTCAAAAACATGTGCGTTCTCATGTTAAAAGAGAAGTTTGGAAAGTGCCTTTGTTGCTAATTAAATACTTGATTTATCACAAGACAATTTTGATACCCAAGATAGCTTTGCGTCAGAAGATTTTGACGATGTTTATGATGCTCCTGATGCACAACCGATTCTAGATGTAGCTGAATGTTTTGACCGTAGAGGAATATTTTCACCAGCTGCCAAATTTCTTCTTAATCTAATATCTGCTGCTATACCATTAAGCAATATCAATGACATCCTTAATGGCTTGGATGAGATGTTTTCTGTTTTTGCTTGTGTTGTGCAACTTAAAGTCAGTGAAGTATTTACTATGAATTGTTCAGAGAATAAAAACACAGCAGAAACTTTTCTTGCTGCTCTTGAACACCCATTCCAGAATATTGATACTATGAAAAAGCTGAGTACATATCTAGAAAGGGTTGGTGCATTAATTATCCCTACTGAAATTGTATTGGGACATCGGTGGGAAACAAAGATGGGCAAGCAACTTCAAGTAGAAGACACTTTTATGTTTGTGCCCATCAGCAAAACCCTTAAGTATATTTTTAGACACTCTGATTGCTGGTCAGCCTGCACTTTTAGTGAAAATATAGCTGAAGGTGGAATCTTATGTGAATACCAAGATGCCATCCCTTGCCTTCAGTTAATTTTATCACCCACGAAATCATTGTTCAACTCTATTATGATGATGTAGAAACAGTAAATCCTATAGGATCAAAAGCGTCCATACAAAAGCTTGGAACATTTTACTTTATTCTGAAAAATTTTCCAGCTGTTTTTAATTCCAATTTAGCAAATGTACATTTAGTTGCATTGGCATATGTCAATGACCTAAAAAAATATGGCATTAATGCAGTTTTAAGAGCCATTGTTGATGATTTAAAGTGTATGGAGGATGGATTTTAAATTAAAGTTGATGGTGAAGCTACTTCAAGATATGTGCGATGAATTCTTGGTCAAATTACAGGGGACAATCTTGGACTGAATACTTGTTTTGGCTATGTAGGGTCTTTTAATAGTGACTTTTGTTGTGATCTTTGCATAGCTAACAAAAAAACAATGCAAAGCATTTTTACAGAAGTTCCAACGCTTCAATGAACTGTAGCACAATATGAGGAAATTGTTAACAAATTAGCTATGCAGCAAGTTTATAAAATTACGTGCAACATCTTTTTGATTTAAATTTGTTAAATAATCGTCTTAGACATTTTCCTTATGGATTAACATTACAAGACAAAAAACTCAATCTGATAACTGAAAATCGATTATAAGATAATAGTTCTCTTCTTGGACAGAGATCTAGTCAAACATTGACTTTACTAATTGTCCTGCCTTTGTTGATTGGTGATAAGGTACCAAGTAACTCTGAACACTGGAAACTTTTGCTGCTACTGTTAAAAATTTCAAATATTGTATTTTCACCTGCAGTCCACAAATTTGACATGACATATTTAGCGGCTTTGATTTCTGACCATAACACCCTATTCAAAAATCTTTTTCCAAATAAGAATTTAATGTACAAACACCACAGGTTTACAAATTATCTCTAATCTTAAAAAAAAAGTCTAATCTTAAAAAATGGGCCATTAGCCAGGATGTGGTGCATGCGTTTTGATGCCAAACACAATTTTTTTAAGAGATTAGCCCACATTGTGTGCAACTTTCGTAACATTGCCTACACTCTTGCATTTCGTCATCAACTTGCACAATGTAGTCAGTGGTGGAAAAAAACAGGTTTTAAACAAAGCCTTGTTTAGGGCACATTTACAGAAACACTTTTATATCTTGTGCCAAATGGAGAAACAATATCATCACATTTTGCAGATAAACATGCTGTTGTATATTTAGCAAATTTTATTGAAGCCTATGGTACTGTTTACAAACCTGGAATGTCACTAATAGCAGACATTAATGAACATGGAGAGCCAAACTTTATTTGTATAGACAAGATTGTGATCATGGACAAAAAAGCTCATTTGTTATGCCATAGTTTTAGGCTGATTCAGTTTGATGAGCACCTACACAGCTACACTGTAATTTGTGATGGCACCAAAACTGTCAGCTGTTACACACTTGATAGTTTGCTTGACTATCATCCTGTTTTTTCGGGTACTTGCTATAATCCGATCTGTCACTTTATGCACATTTCATTGCGTCACACACTATGTGCAGATAACATATAAATGTGATATAATTTGGTCAAATATTTTGATTTGTAAAACATACATTATGAGTTAAAACATAAATGAGTTGTTTTATTTAGATACCATGTGTATTTGTGTGCTTTTCTTTGACTTAGGATTTTTCGAAATTAAAAAATAATAAAATTTGAATATTAGTTATTCAATTTTGCTAATGTATATATATGTATAATTTTTATCATATATATATATATATATGTATAATACTTTTTGTATTTATATTCATATATATATTAATATAAATACAATATATATATATATATATATATATATATATACAAAGAAATAATGCAAGAGTACAATATTACATCACATATATATATATGTATATATATATATATATATACATATATATAAATGTGTATATATATATATATATATATACATATATATATACATATATATATATATATATATATATATATATATATATATATATATATATATATATATATATATATATATATATATATATATATTTATTTTTATATAGATTTTTGTTAAGTGATTTTCTACTACTAATATAATTGCTCTGTTCTTTTAAGAACATTGAGCACTCTATTGTGTAGAATACTTTTTAAAGTTGTTTAAATATATATATATATATATATATATATATATATCTATATATATATATACATATATAAGAATAACTAATCAGTAATATTATAAAGATTTAAAATAAAATGAGTGATGTAATATTGTACTCTTGCAATATTTCTTTGTATGATAGATTTATAGCTTTAACTTTAAGATTGTCTATAATACTTGTCTTAAAACCCTCTCTTTATTATCTCAATAACTTTGTGTAAATTATCAATAACTATGTATAAATCTCTCGCTTTCATCTCAATATTGGATGAAAACTTGAACTTAGGTATAAACTTACATTATTCTTAGCGTATTTTTTAATAATAGAATGTGCAGCCTCCTTGCCATATCAACTCCGACGAAGCATATATACAACTACAAAGCTCTGCATCTATATATACTGATATAAGACAGCATATTGTACCTACAACAACAATCATAATGGATCAAATAAATTCCGGTGTTGTTAGCAGTTCTGTTAGAACATCATATCAATGTCAATATAAGTTTGTGAGTGAAATTTGTTTAATAAATAATATTAAATGAAACTTTTAAGCTTTTTTAATAAAATTGTTATATTTATTAATAAGCATAGTAAATGATTATTAGCTTGCATTTGCTACAAAAGATTATTTTTTCTATAACTTTTATTAAATGTTGTATTGTGAGTTATGGTTGTTATTAAATTTATATCATTAATGCATATATATTTATAATTTTGTTAGAAGCTTAAACTTTTTTTGAAATTTATTATATAATTGTATATATTTCACTATTTGTAATATTGTAAAAGCGAATTTTAATTTTTAAGGACATTGATGGTATGTTAAAAGATCACCCTAAAGGTGCATCAATCTTGTCTGATTATGAAAGAACCGGGTAGTTAGTTTTGATGAAGGATCTTTTTGTGCGTATCATTGTTGGAAATTTTGTAAAAGATAATAACTGGTTAGGAAGTCTTTAATATGATATTTTATTCAGATTCTTATATTTGTTTGGTATTTGAATGTTTGAATATTGTGTTCGAATATTTAAATCAGTAAATAAAACAAATCTAAAATAAAATAAATTTAAAATCTAAAAAAAATCAAATCTAAAATAAAATAAATTTTATTTTAAATATAAGTTATTATTTATAAAAAATTTACTGCAAAAAATAAATGGAGCTACAGGAAGATTATTAAACACAACAGAACTGATTTTCTTTTTTTGCAGCTATCCCAATACAGAGAAAAAAAAGTCTTTGGCAATCGAGGTGATAAATCGCTTTCCAACCTTAAGAAGTGGTAATGGAGATGGTTATGTAAGTGTTGTTGTAAGTCTAATTGAAACTTTTATTTGCATATTTATGGAAATCGGAATATAGTTTAAATTTTACTTAGTTTAGCTTTACGAAACTTTTTTTTTTTACTTAAAGGATGCTTACTTCAGACAGTATGTTGAAGTAATACGAAACGGAAAATTAAGATAGTATTCCCCGTCAGGCTATATTGAAGAACGTTTAAAGACGCTGAGAAAACAACTTCCGGTTGTTGAAAAGGCACACAAGCCGCATCACAAGCGCCTTAGAGCAGATGCAGTTGATCTAGTCAATGGACCCATGACAGGTTTTTATTTTAACTGTTTGTTTATAGATTGAACATTTGCATTAAGTATATATTTAAAATATATTTATTTGGATAACTTTATAGTTGAAAAATTTGTATTTAATAATAGTATAACAATTATTGATTTACTTGTAAGTTTTATTTGTTTTTATATATATTATTTCTTGATTTTCATTCTGATTTATTCATAGTTTTATCTTATTTATATGTAATGGTGTATTTAAGTGCTGTATTAAAATATATTTAAAGATATAGTAAAAGATTATAGTTTCTTTAATTGCCTTTTTTTAATATTTTCAATTTTTTTCATCAGAGTATTTTACCGAAGATAAAAGGCTACTTACCCATGAACTTATAAACGAGACTCCCAACGAGGATCGCATAAATATTATTATGGGATCAACCTATTCAAGTCGCAGTCTCTGGGTTAGGGAAGGAAGACCTTGAATAAAAACAATTTTTTTTATCATTTCCCCCATTAAGAAATATTTACTCATCTGCGGTAAGCTATTAATTTGCTTTCAGTAATCATTGTGTAGTTAGTTGATGAAATTATGAGTTGCCACTAAAACTATTTATGCCACTGTTTGTTAGTTGTTTACATTAATGATTTATCTTATAAACTAATTAAATTATTTAGTTTGAGGAAGAATTCTGTAGAAGTGCACCCAACAGCAAACGGCTAGTGGAGGGACTGGGAGACTGTTTTTCCAGGATCCTTTTGTATGCCAAAGGAAAATGCAAAGGGTTGTCAACAGACCTTGCAATATTACTTGATGAAATAGCAGCTGACAACAACCTACTCGAAAGTACATGTTTGTTTAATTTTATCCAAATTTAAGTAGAGATCCTATCTACAAATAAGTTAAAATTAACTTATTATTAAGTTTATAAAAATTATATTATATTGTTTTAGTTACTTTTATTATGTGTATGTAATGTATGTACTTGACAACATTTTTACAGAAACCAAACAAGAATACGCTCTGTTACTACTTCCGCTTATGCTGAGTGGGCCTATGCGAAATCGGCAACGTGTCTTGGTTGCTGAAGTGTGCAAGCGATTTGTTCAGCTTCATCCAGTAAGCAATAGCTACGTTTATCTTATTTTATCAATATGTTAAATTTGTTCAAAATGTAAAAATGCATAAACTATATATTTATTAGGGTGCTCCAAAAAAGTCAAGTTTCATATATTGCAGAGGCATGTTGTTTGTTATGTTCATTTTGTTTAAAAAAGCTAATGTGCAAAATATTACATAGTTCGGACTGTATTTAGAGGTTGCTCAATTCTATAAAAGTTTCATAGTTGATGCCACAGTGTAAATACTATGTAATTTTCATTTATTTTTATTTTCTGGCTCAGCAGTGAAAAATTACAATATAACTATAGTGTAAATGAATCATATTATCAAAATAATGCAAATTGCAGAAACAAATAAATGAATTTAAGACAAATTTAAATTTAAAAATCACTGAAAAGTTATTGAAAATCAAAGTATGCAAAAAACGTGACAAAACTAGAACACAATCATTCACATTGGTAGTTAATGTCAGAAAAGTCATTTGAGGGGGTGGAGACAACATGGTGCTCCACAACTAGTAGTAGTGCTTGTTTTGTCTTTTCGTCCCTTGTCAAAGAATCATTGAAAGTGGAAATCATTGCAGCTCCTCTCTCTGCCCCATCATCTACAATTTTCAGTTTCTCAAGCTTTCTGCACCCTTCCTGAAACGATCCACCTTTAAGCCATCTCCATTTCCTGTACAGTCTGAGAGCAACTTGCCACCCCAGTGTAATACTAAAAAGGTATCCTTCTGTTGAACTTCATTGATGAACGAATCCCTCACGGTGGCTGCTGTGATAGCCCTGCTATATATACTAGCACGTCGAACTGAGCTACTGGAGATTGATCTGTTGCTGTTGTGGCATTCAAAATGTCAACAGTGCGCCAGTTTGAAATGTTAATACGGTCCAATGCAGAAACCAACTCTGGAGTCATTTTCAATTTCTTGGAAGGAGTTGATTGCTTTGGTCTTGATTACGTCTTTAAGGAGAGCCATGTTCTGATGACTCTGAGTCTGAAAAGGATAGTGTCAAGTCAACAAGTTGCACCTTTAAGCTTCCATTTTTTTCTTCTCTTTCTCTATTCGCTCTTTTTTTTTGGCAGTTTACAATGATTGCATGGGTCTCCATAACTGGAATATGTGCCTTTGTCCACAAGAACAGCACTTCGTCGACAACCTTTTTGTGATTCTCTTGACTGTTGGTTCCAAAGAAGAAACTACGCTTTAGAACATCTTTTTCTGTTGGAAGGAATCACTCACCAAAGTTCTCCAATGTTTGCCCAATCAAATATATTTCTGTTGCTTTTCTTGTTGGTATATTTATTGCAGCTTTAGCCATTGTTTATTTTAAATTATTTAACCTACAATAAATTATGCAAGCAAGTTCTATTAAAATGAGTGAAATGTTAATTCAAAAAGTTAATTCATTAATTAATAATTATAGTATTACCAAAAAAGGGTGTTTAAAATTGTATGTAATAATTATTCTAGAAGTATATTAAGTATAATGCTGACATCTACTGAATGAATAAGAAATTTCTACAATATTTCTACATTGATAATGAAACACAATGGTTAAACACAATAAAAAAATACAGTCTGCACAAAAACTCTAGTTTTGAAAACTTTTTTTGCAAAACCACAAAATATTCTAGACTTTGATATGCTTTAGCAACCCCTAAATATATTTTTTTTCAACCTGAAACTTTGCACAGTTGATTTTTTAGACCAAAAGGAAGAAATAAGGCAACATGCCTCATTAATTTAAACAAAAAAATTTTAACATGTTAAAATGGACCGCCCTAATATTTATATTACCTTTTTTTAGAATGGAACTTCAATGGATGAAATTTTTGAGAAAATTAAAAGTGAAGGAATTAAGCAACCAATAATTATTGCACTGGGTATAACTGGCAACATTAGCCAATCGTTTGTCGTTATAGAAAACGAAGTTATTGAGTCGCGCTGTATGGTCTCTGCTGTTGACAAATGTTTCAAGCTACACTACATCGGTCAGATTGAGTATGACCAAAGTGTAAGCCATGTTTGGCAGTTTTTGCAGGTGCATTTGTATGGGATCTTGGACAATGTTCCTATCTCAGAATGTGTACGGGATCTTGTTACTTTTTTAAAAACGCGTTAAATATATTTAACGCTCTTTAAATAAGCAACATCTATTTACATTCTGAGATAGGAACATTGTCAAAAATGTTGTACAAATGCATTCATCAACGAAATCTTTTTATTTTATTTGAGATGTATTTGTGTTTGAAATATAGTTTTTATTTTTTTCGACATGTATTTATCCACACAAGTGTACAATATAAATAGTGCTAAATGCATTGTAATGTTGGTAATTATATTAATAAATTTCTTTTAACTTTAATTATTGAAATTATCTCTACCTACAAGTAAGAACTAAATAACATGATTAATGAAATCATAATGAATTCTATCATAAATTTAAGTCATTAATAGTCGAACAATTATAAATGTGAAGTGCACGAACAACATAGTGTAATATAGTTTTTGAATCCCAGGTTAAATTAGGCGTGTGCAAATACTTTACTCAATTCAGCAATGGCGAAATTCTTTCAAAATTAATTTTATCCAAAAAAAAAATGCCGACAATATAATAAATATTATAAAAACGGTATAAAAACCCGAGATGGTGAAAGTTTTTTCCTGAATATACAGTAATACATTTCCTGAATTTCAGTGCAACAAAAATCCCTGATTTTCAGAAGGCTTGATTTTCCTGATTTTCAGAAAAATATAATTCCCTGAATTTCAGGCGATAACTAATTAAGATTAATATGTTAAACTAGTTATATTAAATAAGATAGTAAGTAAAAAATATACAACTAAGATTGTTTTAATTAGTAATTTGACTTTCTTATAGCATCATGTCTGAGAAAAAGAAACGAAAAACTCAATGGAGTGACAAATATGGAACTGAATTGGAATTTATTAAAAAAGTGGTCGGAAACGACAGTAAAGCGTATTGCAATTTATTTTCAGCTGAATTTTCAGTTGAATTTGGAGGTCGAAGTGATATTGTTCAACATATTGATACTAAAAAGCATAAGTCGTCAATTGCTGCGGGATCATCAAACAGGAAAGTATATAAATTCTTCAAAAAAATAGATCAATTAAAAAACGATCTTGAAATTGCTGCGAAGGAAGCAACATTTGCTTCTTTAGCAGCAATTTCACTGCTAAGCATTATTTGTCATTTCGTTCTAAAAATTGCACTTCAGAATTAGCACGAAATTTTTTTGAAAAAAAGTTCCCACTTGGAAAAACTAAAACAGCTGCTGTTATAACACAAGTATATTGCACTATTTATTGTGTGACAACAAAAAGTGAACTAGAAAAGGCTAATTTTATAGCTCTCGTAATAGATACTTTCAATCATAAGAGCATCAAAATGTTGCCTGTAATTGCAAGATTCGTTAATCCTGTTATTGGTGTTCTTAAACAAAAAAACTTCACTCCAAACAATTCTAAATGAACAGTCAACAACAATTTCTGATTTAATTTTAGAAATAATTGAAAAACAAAATTTAAAGAAAAAAGTAGTTGCATTTACAGCTGAAAATACAAATTTGAATTTTGGTGGAGTCAACCCTAATCGTGTCAATAATGTCTGGCGTAGGCTTCAAAACAATTTAAAAAGAGAAATTGTCGGAAATGGATGTTTGGCTCATATAGCACATAAAGCTTCAAATGCAGGATGTGATACTCTTGGTATTGATATTGAAGCAATTGTTGTTAAAATTTATAAACGTTTTAATATTTACCCAGTAAATATTGAACAGTTGGTAAGTAGTTGGCCCGACCCTAATAACAACTATTAGCAACAGTTGGGCCAACAGTCGGCTATTTAGTTGGTACCGTGAAAAAACGTAACACTTTTAACAACACTTAGCCAACTGTTTTATAAACTCTTGGTACCATTAACGGCCCAATAGTAATAAAACAGTTGGTACCATTACCGGCCATAGTTTATGATTTTTTTCGCGATTTTTTAAATTCGCTTTTGCACTTTAATTGAAAGTGTAAATGTTATAAATGTTTACAACTATCTTACAACTTGACGTGATGGTGAAAAAAGAGAAATGCTATACAAAAAACGAATTGTTTGTTCGGCACCAGAATTTTTTTTTTTTCTGTTGACCTGTGTAATAACACAGTAAAAATCATTGTAATAATAACAGTAGTAATAACAATAATACTTACAATTATAATAATAACAGTAGAAATTTACAACAGTAACAATATTAAAAAACTAGCAGTAAGCAAACACTAATTCTGGTTATGGGTAATTAAATCATTAATAACAAAAACTCCTTCATAGCTGATATATTATCTAAAAAATTTAATACAAATTTATCTATAACTAATGTTTTAACTTTGACTCTCTATCAGCATGTCATTGTTTATATTTAACGACATAAAGACCGCAGTAACATCAGTTAAGTTCTTTTTAAAATCTGTCAAAACACAAGTACCAGAAAAAGAAAGTTAAGTAAAGCCTGCAAATACCTAAAAAAACAAATGAAAAAAAAAAAATTTAAATTTTTAATTAAAAAAGTATTATTTGCATTTTATTATTAGTACAATTAGGGTAATAATATTAGAGAAAATATAAAGAATATAAAAATAGCTTTAACAGCCTAGGTCTATTAACACAAAACACAGTAACGATAGCGCATAGCATAAAATATTTGTAAGCACACATTACTGTATCTTCAGAGTAATTAAAAAAAAAAAGATTATAAAAAGGCTAGGCAACACAATGTAGTAACACTGGCATATAACACCACGGCTCATTAAGATATTTTATCAAATAAAATACTTGGACTAAAAAGATTTTACTTATTACAATAATTGAACAATTGAGGGACAATTATTGTTAAACAATTTGAACATTTATACCATAAAATAGCAAGCAACTCGTAAAATATTTCTTATAAATGGTCATTATCAATTGAGGTATTAAGAAATAAGTAAGAGCTCAGTAATTACAGTTTTATTAATTCTCCCTCTGATCTAAGAGAGAGAGTGGGAGAGAAAGAAAGTGTTTCCAAAGCAGCTTGTTAAAAAAAGTAAAAAAACACGCAATAAATAGTAGTAACTGGTTTTATTATGTTACCAGTAAAAAAAATTATATTTACCTTGATTTAATTAAGCTCCAGCTTCTCTCTAATTGTTGACTAATGATTAATAGAGTAAATTTTACATCATATTAAATTTACAAAATTAAAACCATGTTTCAACAGTAAGCAAACTAATCAAGTGATGACAAAGGCAACTAAAAAAAAGAAAAAAAGAACATCATTATGTTTGAAATTATAAAAAAAATTAAAACCATTTAAATTTAAAAATGTCATACTTTACTTTGCTCTAAATTGTCTAAAGTAAAATCAAATTAACAGACATTAACACTGCTTGACACTGAATTCTGGCATATAAGTTTTCTGCTCGCTGAGCAGCATTTCTTAGATTTCAACAACGATTAATTTTATCTTCACTTTCATTTCTCTTTCACTTGACAACAACTATTTTCAAGCTGCCTATTAGCATTTACATTATTAACTTCTTTGAGCCTAATATTATCCATTTCAATTTTACTATTATCATTAAACACATTACCAGAAATATTACTATTGTTACAACTGAATAATAAAAAAATGTAAAAGAATCTTACAAATTGTGATCTTTTCTAATCAAAGACTTTATTTAAACTTAAGATTTATTGAAATCCATTTCTTTTTATGTTTATATGCATAAGTTGTTTGGCTGTATGGTAGGATGGTGTTTTATAGCATATTTTTTTAGAATTTTACATTAACTCAGAAGTTTTTTTAAAAGTAGAATAGTTGAACTTTTTTAAAGAGTATTTTTTTATTATATTGACGAAAGTTAAAGTGTTATTTATTGATATCAAAAAGTGTGCTGTACTTCTTGTACTTAGTAAATATTGAAGATATTATCTTTTTTTTTTTCTATCCTATTCTTTTTTTTCAGTTTATACGTTTTCTTTGCACATGCCAAATTTCAATAACTTAATTTAACTAGCAGATAACACTATTTTTACCCTCACTTTTGGTACCTAAATTTTGTTTTTCCGACTTCTGTTTGGGGGCGAAGGAGGACGGGGGTACTGAAGGATATTAAATATTGGTTTTTATAAGCCGATAATAATTATTATTAAAAAACTTATGTGATTTTTCTATACAATGATTTTGTGACATAAATACTAATAGTACATTTATAAAGTATCAACGTAAAAATAACATTTATTATATATTAAATCAATAATACATTTGCTCAGTCCAATTATATTATTACATTTGTAAAAAGCTTTATATCATATATTAATTTAATATATTGCTTTTTTATGTATTTAGATTATATCATATATTAGTAATATACTAATATTTGTCTAAAAATATATAGACATATATAATATATTTATAGTACATTAAATTTAGTATACTATTTATAGTATATTATATTTATAGTATATTATATATTTAATATATACTATATTATAGTATATATTAAATATATACTATAATATAATATATATTTAATACATACTAAATCAATAATAATTATGAATAATATGATTCCGATACAGCAATGACAGTCTTGCACAATAAAAAAACTTAAAAAAAACGCAGAAAGGCTATTTCTTACTGGACTAGAAAAGAAAATGATTCTGAAGCAGTTGATTATTATATGAAAAAGTTCCTGCTAGTTGCTGACATTGTTGTTGATGTTTTCATTTTTATTGATGTTTCCAGTGATGTTTTCATTTTTATTGATGTTTTTCTAATGTGAATATGTTGCCATTATCTTTTGACACGATTTTACTATTTTACTATAAGTATATACAAGTATATATATATATATATATATATATATATATATATATATATATATATATATATATATATATATACAAGTATATATATATATCTATATATATATGTGTATATATATATATATATATATATATATATATATATATATATATATATATATATATATATATATATATATATATATATATATATATATATATATATATATGTATATATATATACAAGTAGTCGAACTTGCAAAAAAAATTTACAGCGAGTAGTGGAACTTGCAAAAAAAATTATAGCGAGTAGTGGAGCTTGCAAAAAAAATGTACAGTGAGTAGTGGAACTTGCAAAGATATGTACACCTAGTTGTGGAACTTGCAAAAAATATGTACAGCGAGTAGTGTAATTTGCACACAAAAATTTACAGCGAGTAGTGAAACTTGCAAAAATATAAAGCGAGTTGTGGAACTTGCTATTTTTTCAATAGACGGGTCTAGCTTACATTCACGTCGTGTCTTTGTTAACAATGATTATTATATAGTTTCATTAATAAAATTTAATATCTTAATCATTAACTAAAAGCCAAGATGTAAACTATTTACGCATCTTGGCTTTTAGTTAATGATTAAGATATTAAATTTTATTAATGAAACTATATAATAATCATTGTTAACAAAAGACACGACGTAAATGTAAGCTAGACCCGTCTATCAAAAAAATAGCAAGTTCCACAACTTGCTTTATATTTTTGCAAGTTTCACTACTCGCTGTTAATTTTTTTTATGCAAGTTAAGTTACATTTTTTTGTGCATCTTACGCATATGCATCTTATTGCTGTTCCGATGTATCAAGATAAATTCGCAAGTTCGAACTTTGCCCCTCGGTTAAAAAATTACCGGCTAATAATTTTTTTTGGGAAATGGCAGTAATTATTCAAAGAAGAAAGCAAAATGTAAACACAGTGAGCGCTTTTTAAATAAATTTAAAGATGCTTACATTTGCAAAAACTCATGAAGATTGCAGAAAATCTGTTTGTGTTATATGCATGAAAAAGGGTGATCAAAAGTTGACTGAAAACTATAAGTTGAAAATTCTTCAACTGATTCAAACAGACATAGATTTCAGTGATGAAAGAGTGCCTTTGGCTACTTGTGTTTCATGCAGATCTCAAATTGGAAAACTATGTGCTGGAAAAATCAATCATGTGCCTAAACTTTTTGACTTCAAGTCAATTTCTATCAAACCTACAACCAGAGTTTTGTCAGTTTGTGAGTGCCTTTTATGCCAAATTGCCAAGATGAAAGGAAAGGAGAAGCATCCGTCAAAGAATCCGAGGAAAAAATTCCAAGTAGCTGCAGCAGTCTTAACATTCAAAAGCGCATCTCCAAATGGCACTATTAGGCTCAGTCAGCCTTGTGGAAAACTTTAGCCATTGAGGAGAGGTAATTACTTTTATTGTCTATTTAAGTATCATAGTATCATTATGCTAAATTAAAGGCACTCAAAATGTTGATTCACAAACATTTAATTTATGACCTGTAATAATTAATTATGAGAAAAAGAAACAAGAATGCTTTTATATTAATTAAAATGCTAATTGCAACTGCTTTTATTGAAAATTCATCTCTTAATTAATTACCCTTTTTCAATTTTATTTCATCAACCTAATTTTACTTTAACTTAATCTCATTGCAAGAATAAATATTTTTTTTCCTAATGGATGTTATTTTATTGTTTTTAAAGGTCCGTCATCGGCTTAGCAGCTATTCAAAGAACCACTCACAACAGAAAATATGGTTCAAATTCAGCAAAATACAGGACTTTCAAACAATGGCATGCGAAAACTAGGTTCAGCACTAAATCAAAATCAGCCCAATTAGATTGGTGGAGCTAAGTTTTTCTTTGAAGTTTGCTCTAGCCGGCCAGAAACTTAATGATCAGTTCATGGTCAGCAACATCAGATTGGCAGAGAATGGTCAAACTTGTCAGGTTGTGCATTGCCAGTGCCTCAGCAATCTCAGTTATGTTATCAGAGCATCACGAAAACTATCAGAATCTTCCATTTTAAAACTCGGGATTGATGGTGGTGGATCATTTCTGAAAGTGAGCTTCACTCACATTGTGTTGGAAAAAGATAAGACTCCTCCACACAGCTCAGTACAGAAGACAATCAAGCTGATTGCACCAGCACCAACCAAAAAAACGAGTGTTAAGCAGCAGATGCTGATAGCACTGTCACAAAACACTCCTGAGAGTTACCAGAATGTGAAGGCCATTTTCGACCTCAATCAAGTGAAAGAAAAATGCCAAACAGGTTCTTTGGTTGACTCTTGTGACCTAAAGCTGGCCAACATTCTTTGTGGCATTCAGTCTCACAGCAGCAAACACCCTTGTTGTTGGTGTGATGCTGCATCTCCAGGTCTTGAAAATTGTGGACAACTTCGGACTTTTGGTCATATCAGAAGACAGCATTCTGAATACATCCAGGCAGGAGGAGATTCAAGAAAGTTGAAGGAATTCAAAAATGTCATTCATGTACCTTTGATTGAATTTCAAGATGACAAGTTGTCCTTGAGGCTATTCCACGAATGGAGCTCCAATTATTACTTGGAGTTGTGAACCATATCTTTAAAAATCTGTGCGACCTGTGGCCAAGGAATGGCCTCCATCACTTCATATCCCTATCCAGCCTTACCATGGGGGCATTTCAATGGGAACGATTGCATGAAGCTTCTAAGAGGTCTGGATAAGCTTCAACAGCTTTCAGAAAAAGAAGGTTTCAGTCCAGCTCTTGGCTTCATTCAAACACTCACACTATTCAAGACAGTGGTCACTTCGTGCTTAGGAAAAAGCCTGGACCCTGACTATGAATCCAAGATTGAACAGTTCAAACTTAGCTACACCAAACTTCCTATTTCTGTGACTCCCAAAGTGCATGCAGTGTTTTACCACGTGCCACAGTTCATCAAGATGAAACAAATTCGACTCGGCCTCTTTAGTGTGCAGGCAACAGAAGCTCTACATTCCAACTTCAAATTTCACTGGGAGAGATTTAAGAGAGATCCATTGCACCCAGATTATGCCAGTCACCTTTTAAAATGTGTCATTGACTACAACAGCAAGAGAATTTAATTTTTTTTAGAAAAGAAAATTTTCTTTAGAACATGCCTTTTCTCTGTAATCCATTAATGTAAATCCAAGGTTGTAACAAAACTTGAAAACAAACTCACTTAGAAAATAAATTAATTAAAGAATATTGGTTTGAATTTTACAGGCTAATATGTTGTGTTTTGTGAAAAAAAATGCAAAAAATTTTTTTTTAACTAACTTTTTTGGCTACTCATAGCCTAAATGTATAGGTATTTCGTAGAAAAACATTCAAAGCTAAATAAGTCTGTTGGATTTTAATTTCACTTAAATCACTTATTTTGTGTTCCATATGACATGCACTATCACTCTTTTTAAGAGTTTCCATAGGAAATTTCATTGATATTAGGACCCCAATTCTACAAACCGTGATTAAAATAATATTATAAAACATTTTTTATTTTTAAAATTTTTTTTAGTCAGAGGGGAAACCATCTATAGCTATCACTAAGCATTATGTGATGTATTTTGAATTTTGGTAAAAGATGTTTTTATATTAAAGTTTATTATTTTAGTTACATTTAAATATTTTTTCGAATCTCATTAAAAATTGAATTTTTTTTTAGGTTGTAAAAAAGAGGGGCAATAACACGCTCCCTTCCCCATCTACACCCCTTGAAACAAAGGGTGCGCTGCTAGTGATGTTGTAAGGTAGTAAAATATAATTTTTGATTTAATACTAGATTTGTTTTTATTTATAAAGATAAGTATTTATAAAAAAAAAGAGTCATTTTGGATAATAGGGTGTTTGAAACCATCACCCTTACATCCATCCAAAGACAATGATAAACTTCTATATTTGATTGTGGTCTGATAGCTAATTACAAAACATCTTGTATATAAAAATTTACATTTTCATTAAAAAAACAACACTTTTTCATAAATATTGTTATTCTTTATTACCGGTATGGAAAGTGGTTTTGTGCCCCCTCTTGTCCCCGTACTCTAGAAACTTTTATAAATTTGTAGATAACTCTTGTACCTATCTTTTGATACCAATATATAAACTTTTGGATAAGAATTAATTAAGTTATAATAGTTTTAGTTAATAAAAACTTTACTTTGACCACAGTTTCTTCCACAAATCCTTATATCAAAAAATCGGTACTTAAAACGTCATAACTTTTTGTAGGGTGGTTCGATTCTAAAAAAATTTTCACTTTTGGAATATTGAAATGAAGCTCTTTTTAATGGTATATAACAACCTAGAATTTGATGAATTTAAAAATTTCATGTAACATACCTATATATATACCAAAAACACACGGTATACAGTAGGTTAATGGTTGACATGGAATACCGATAGTTAGCCAACTATAGCCAATACTGTCCCGTCAGTTGTACCAACTAAATTGTGTTTACTGGGTACACTGTGAGAACAGAAAAATTCAAACAGTTTTGTGATGAAGTTGATTCATATTATATATATTCATAATAACCTTTGTTAAACCATTCAAGCACACGCTTTATAACACTTCAACCTGCAATTTTTCGTTTAATTAAGTTTTACAATCGTTTGAAGGATTACTTTGCATCGTTAACAAAGTGTCACCAGTTATCAAATATTTTTTTGACAACAGTGAAAATAAATATTGGATCTTATTTAATTTAAATCAGCTTAAAAATTTCAATGATTCAATAAAACCTATTGAATCATCATCTACAACAAGTTTTGAAGCAGCAAATCAAATGAAAATATTGAAAGGAAAAATAATAAATAGAAAAGCATTTAGATTTCTACCTACTGATTCCAAACCTGAATTTCAAAAGCTAAGTGAATCTACGAAAAATCAAGTAATGATCAAAGTGAATGATTTTCATGAAACTATAATCAGTTACATTCAGTTATGGGAAAAATCAATAGACGGTTCGCAAGTTTTTATATGGATGATTATGAATAAATATTCTGATTGGAATGATGTTGAGTTATCAACTCAATATATTAAGAAAAGATCTGGAGTGAAGTTCAATAATATTATTAATGTTGATTTACTATTTGATGAATATGGCTTAAAGCGTGATTATGTTATACAAAATTTATCAAACTTAAAACTTTCACCATGAAAATCTTAACCCAAAGCATTTGGGTTAAGATTTTCATAAATTTTAGAGAAAACTCAACACCTTTTAACAAATTTAGAAAAATTAGCAGAGTTTGCACTTTCGTCATTCATTAAGAAATAAATTATATCTGAAAATGTTGAGCAATTTTTTTTAAAATAACTATCAAGTTTAAAATATTTCTTAAAATAAATGAAAAACTATTTTTTGCTTCAATATATTTACAAAAAAATTTTTTTAGCAAATGTCCTGTATATATAGCAAAAATCACGTATTTTTTGAAAATTCTCCCGTTTTTTTAAAAAAAATCGATGGCCACCATAGTATTAACTGGTATCTTTGAGTTGGATAATTCATTTTTCAAAATATGTACTGGAGATTATAATAAAAAACTAGTTTCTGCCACAGCTGAGGGTGCAAACGTTAACTTTGGTATATAGAATGGTGCCCAAAAACAGCTAGAGAAATCTCACATAATGGTTATCGAGAGTACATTTTATCAAAGACAGAATCGATTTAGCAATAAGAGGCACTTTTAAAGATGTAACAGAATTTAATAAGATCGAAGAATTTTATTTATTAAATGACTACCTTCTTAGAATTTCCGGAAAATTAAAAAGTGAAGTCGGGGCTAAGGCAAAAGCTATAGGAATAACTTTTTACATTTTACCAATTATATCTGGTACAAGATTTGTCGGGCACAGGAGAAGAGCCCTATTTAGTCTTCCAGAGACATGGCCAGCTTTTCTTTCAGCGTATGAAAATTATGCAAGTTACCCAAAAAATGGTAACACTGTCGGAAAAGTAAAAGGTTTATTAAAATTATTTAAATGTTAATCAAGTTCAAGTAGGTTTATATTTAGACTGTTTGGAAGTTATTGTCCCAGCTTCAAAAAAATTTTTGAAGCTGGGACAATATGAGAAAAAAAGAGTTATTACCTCACGAAATATGACAATATTTTGTGAGGTAATGGAACAATATGCGTAAAAATGAGTTATTACCTCACGAAATTCCGACAACTATTCAACGAACTTTAATAGAAATAGACAATAAAATAAAATCAATTGGGGAAGAAGATTCTTGTGTACCTCGATATCAGGTATAAATATAAATGTTTCTTGGGTACCTCGATATCAGGTATTTTAGTACGAATGACAAAGAAGAGCTAATATTCACTTATTAACTTTTAAGAGCAAAGAGAAGAGACGGCAGAAGAAATTTGAAAATTATTCATATCATCAATATATAATGTTGGTTTATATACATTACCTCATTTTCTACAGATAATGCTCCGTTAAATTTTGTTTGTCAAGCTTCAATAAGCTTTGAGAATTAAACCCAAAGCTTTTGAAAACTATTTGTAACTGTCACGTTCTCCACAATATGATAAAATATGCCTTTAAAACAATGTCATTTGACGTAGAAAAATGAGAATTGAAAATTTTCTGAAAAATTTCATCACAAAGAATGTTAAAGAACTAAAAGATTACTTCAGTTTCATTAATTAAAATTATGAGACCTGTTATGAGACTTCGAAGATTGTTTTCACTCGATGGGTTATTCTTTACACAACCCCAGTGGGCATCGACGTCATTCTCACGTCGGTTCGATGTTAGTTTTAGGTTAGCGACGTCGCCAACGCAAGGTCAACATCGCACCAACGTGAGAATGACGTCGAAAATTAACATCGAGTTGCAATGTTGAATTAACATCATAGCGACGTAAAACTCGTGGTTTTATCCAACGTTGATTTTTAATTTGAAAATGACATCGCACAGACGTCGTTAGACGATGCTTGATCGAAAAATTTTTCTTTGTTTTTGATGTTTGATAGAAAATGTTTTTTAGCGATTAATCGCTAAAGAATTCTTCAGCGATTTTTCTATCAAACATCTTTCTATCAAACATTTAATGATTTAGCGATTTTTCTACCAAACATTTAGTGATATATCACTAAAATTGGCACGCGTTGGTATTTAAGTTAATTCAACTACAGGTAGGTACACCTTAAAAAAACAAACACCTCAAGGTGTTTGTTTTTATTTAAAAACTACAAAGTCATAATTTATGTTCTTGTCAAGCACTGCGTGAGCTTTAGCGCATAATATTATTTATTTTGAGACTCCATATAAATACTTTCTCCAAAAAAATACAAGTTCGACTATTTTCA
The DNA here is from genome assembly GCF_038396675.1 of Hydra vulgaris. Classification (NCBI taxonomy): domain Eukaryota; kingdom Metazoa; phylum Cnidaria; class Hydrozoa; order Anthoathecata; family Hydridae; genus Hydra; species Hydra vulgaris. Next base: position 15,175,723 of record NC_088920.1, on the reverse strand, counting down.
TATTTAAAAAATGCAATAAAAACAATTTAAAAATAAAAAACAAATTAATTTTAAAATAAAAAACACACTTTTTGTCATGGGCAAGCACCAATTTGAAAATAAGATTGCAATTCTTTATTTTTAGATAACTTTATTGTTGATACAAATAAAAATAAAAAAACTTATTACAATATCCTTCTCTGGTTGATAAAATGTGCTTTTTACTAGCAGTAGAGACGCTTGTAGTTTTTAAGAAGTACTAAGGTTAATACAAACATTTAGATACAAAATTTCTTTTCAGAATCAGTAAGCTGCATTTCAAAACAACATAAAACATTTCCCTAATTGGTGTTATCGTTTTCCACGTTATTCAAATTGCCTTTCTATTTAGCACTTGTTTCGGTTGATGTGGCTAGTTTTAACTCTACAAGAAATTTTGCTGCATACTAAGTTCTTTTTTTTTGTGGCAGACTGGGCACTCATTAAAACCCTTTACTGCACAAATGCCATTGCAAACACATTTTAATTTACATTTATAAAATTTTTCTTTTTTTTTCTTGGTTTTTTTACTCCTTTTGATCCCTTTTTTTCTTTTTTCCAATTTCAATCAACTCAACCTGTTCAATGATGTTTTGGGCTTCCATTGATCCATGTATATTGGTGAAACGTATAGTTTTCGTTTTATTCATGTCTTTTGGTTTTACCTTGTTTACTGTAAGCAAACCTGGTATATCTTCTAGATTTAAACTTTTTTCATAACTTTCTTTCATAATCATCTGCGATTGCTCGAAAATAAATTTCCAGTAATTAGCTGATCCATATCGACGACTTTTTTTTGCTAATTCTGGAAACGAATGTGGAGTAATTGGTGTTAAAAAAGCATTTGCTGATGAATGTGTGCATATTTTCTTTGATGTACTTAGATCAAGACTGCTAGAAGGCTCTTGATTTTGAGCCATACAGTTTGCCATACAGTTAGAAATGTAGAGCATTGTAGTCAAATCTTGAACTTTGTCCATCTGCTAGCATTACAACAGGTCATTGTATATCCTCTTCTGACATATATATATCAAACTTTTTGTTTAGGTCCAATAAAAACTGGTTATACTGGCTTCCTTTTTCATTAGATAATATAATTTAATTTTTATATTTTTGACAGTTGTTTCGGGGCCATGTGACTAGTGATACCTTTACCAGCAAAAATAACTTGTGAAACAACAATTTCACCTGAAATGTAAAATATAAAAATATTACCTATGATTAAACCTATACTTAACATCACCATGGTGATTAAAACATTCACTAACACTAAAATGATTAACTAACACTTCCACAGTGATGAAAACATGTTTTTTTTATTTTTTATAGATAAATGCAAATTATTGCAGAGGTACATTTACATAAATGGTTTGTGTTATTATTACCTGCTAATGAAACAACTGGGCATATTGTTATTGACTTACGATTCTCCCTAATCATTTCTTTGCAAGGTTCCCCACGTGCAACATACGCAAGACCGGTATTTGTTCCATCCACCCTATAATTTATGAACTGGGGTGTTTCGTCAAAATTAAAAATTCTTCTTGTATCAATATTACCCTTCCACACACCAGGTTCAAGTTTTTTTGAGTTTGTGAAAAACATATTAAATAATTTCTTCAGCCAACGAATCTAAAAGGTAGATTGAAAATGTTTTTGCTAGTACAATTTTTTTGCCTCAACCTTTGAATTTGGTTTTCCAACAACAAAAGGTTCTTTTCTCACTTTTATAATAAATTTTGGTTTCCCCATTTACAAAATTACTAATATTTTTATCTATAAAGTACATATGGTATAAAACAATTGTGTGCATAAATAAACATTAGTAATACTCCTACTAAATAAAAATATAATGCCTCATAATTAAAGTGCTTTACATGTTAAACTAACTACAGATTTTAATTAATAGTAGTCCCTCTAAATACATTATATTAGAATTTACCATAGAAGTTGTAATTTGAAAGCATTTATTTTGTAGTTTTTGAGGGTTTTTTGAAGTTGTTTATGCCTTTTTTTTAATAATAAGTTTACAATACTGTGTGTACCAATACTATAGCCCGAAAACAAAATGTTTACAAAATTTTGAGTGAACCTGATTAACGGCTCTAAAATTATAAGCAAAAAACCTAGTTGCTGTATTTAAGGGGTAACAACCAAAAAATGTGACTTTTCTTCAAATCACAAAACTTCACCAAAAACCATAGACTAAGAAATAATGCCAGGGAAGACATTTATATTAAGTAGTTTTTAAGTATAGAAAGTTTCAGTACTTCAGAAGTTTCCAATATTCAGTTATAGGACATCACTTTTTTTTGTCGTTTTTAAGGTGTACCTACATGTACTAAGAAATGAACTCTTATTTAAAACGTAGGAGAAATAAAAACAAAGATATTAATAAGTCGCTGATGAAAGAGCTCGATATTGTCGACACAGTTAGCTTTGTCGACAATATCGAGCTTTTTCATCAGCGAGTTGAATCTTATAGACGATGGTTATGATGGTAACATTAACTCTGACTATGCATCAGATTCATTTTCAATTTATCAAACTGCAAATAGAGACGTTTAATTGCTTAGTAATGCTCTATTAGGCAACAAATCATGTCAAATAACATCATCTTTACTTGTTAATAAATCTGATGTGCTAGTTAGCGGTCTAGCAGCATGGGCTACACGCAATAGATGTACAAGGAAGGCTGTCAATGAACTGTTAAGTATTTTGAATAAAAATGGTTTATCTTCTCTCCCAAAAGACTGTAAAACACTTCTAAAAACCCCTAAATATATAAATATAAAAAAACTGTGTGGTGGTGAATACTTTGGCATTAAAAAAGCAACAAGACAAGTTTTAAAGGATTCTCAAAAATTTGTTGAAAGAATTGATATGCTAGTAAATGTTGATGGATTGCCTTTATGTAAGAGTACCAGCACACAATTTTGGCCAATTTTAGCAAAGTTTTCAGATTTACAGCCATTTATTAAATGTCTATATTGTGGTAAAAAGAAACCAGATAATTTATTTGATTATTTGAATAAATTTTTAACTGAGTTTAGATTGCTTAAAATTAGTGGGATTAAACATAATAGAAAAGTTCTAACTGTTTAAATTAAGGCATTTGTTTGTAATGCGCCTGCACGTTTTTTTTTTAAAGAATATTAAAGGTCACGGAGGGTATCATTCTTGTTAACGATGTTTAGTTGAAGGAGAATATGATGGAAGGGTTGTTTTTACTGAACTTGATTCTCAAATGCAAAGTGATGAACAATTTAAAGAATATATTTATTTAAATCACTCATTAGGAACAAATAATGTTTGGTGTGAGGCTCATCAATTAGGAAGGACTCCCTTAGTAGATTATGGAATATTGTGTGTAAAGGAGTTTGTTATTGACTACATTCATTGTGTTTGTCTTGGTGTTATGAAGCGGCTAATAAAATATTGGTTTGAAGGCCCACGTATTCGTTGCCTTTTATGTCAGCAAAAAAAGAAAATGTCCGATAAAATGTCTTTTTATCATAGCAAAATGTCCAGTAAGTTCACTCGACAACCACGTTCACTGATGAAAAAGCTCGATATTGTCGACAAAGCTAACTGTGTCGACAATATCGAGCTCTTTCATCAGCGACTTATTAATATCTTTGTTTTTATTTCTCCTACGTTTTAAATAAGAGTTCATTTCTTAGTACATGTAGGTACACCTTAAAAGCAACTAAGTTTCGACAATTCTTTTTGAACACTGGACCAACAATTTAAAATATTTTATCAAAAGAGGCATACCAGAACTTCTTGTGTTTAAGCCTTGCAGTATCCTTAATGAGCCACTCAAATGTTTTGAAACAACCACATTACTTGGATAATGCAAAAAAGTTAATGACTTTTTTTGTATCAAATCTTCAAGGCCTTTATGGGCCACAGTTTTATTCTTATAACGTCCATACTTTGCTTTATTTACATGAAGATGTTTTGTATCATAACTGTAGCCTTCATGATCATTCAAGTTTTTCTTTTGAGAATTTTCTTCAAATTGTTAAAAAATTTGTAAAAAGTGCAAATAAACCTCTCATCCTATTAGCAAAATGCCTGAGTGAGTTAGAAAGTAGCAATGTTTGCTATGGCACTAAGACTAAGACAGAATAAATTGTACCAAATGATTGTGATGTATGGTTTATTTTAAAGTCACTTAAAACTGTTCGTATTATTAAAATAGTTTCAGAATCAGTTTGATTGCAATATTATTCCTTTTCGTGCCATTGATAACCTTTTTACCATCCCTTGTAACTCATCTGAATTTGGAATATACAAAATTTCTAAGTTCAATAAAATGAAAAGAAAATACATAACTTTATCAGATATTTGCAACAAATTAGTTTGTCTGGAACAAGATGATGATATATACTAATTGAAGTGAACCATGAAATATTATATTAATATTTTTCAATTAGAGTTATATTTTCCATTGCAAAATTTATTAACTTGTTGATTTCCTATTATTTTATTTAAACTTGTTGTTTCAATGTGATAATGAATTTTTGTATTGTTAACTTTAACGTTTATATCTCTAGACTTGAGTGATTTGGACAGGTTTCCATAATCCCATTTTATTGGCATTTAAATGAATGAATTCAATTATTGATCGACTATTGACTATTATTAAGGAATTAAAATATATTATTATTGACTATTTAAAAAAAATTATATAGTAAATATTAATTTTAAATAATTTGAAATAGTCAATAATAATAAAATAATTTTTTATAATTCATAAAAAATTACATACTATGACGCATGAGATCCTTGTTTTAGTAGCTACCATATCATAAACATGAATAAAATGTTAGAAGAGCCATTTTATTGGGCTATTTGGAATGAAGATAAAGATACCTCAGGTGTTATCCCATCAAATTGGGTAGTTACTGGAAGCCATGTTTTTCGGCCACCTAACAATTTTCTGCAAGTGAAACATGCGTTTTATGGACAAAGGGAGCCTGATCACTCATGCAATAAATTTCCACTAGTTAAAATTAGGGTTTTTGGTAAGCGTGTTAAACCTAAAACGTCAACTATTATATTTGCAAAACATTTTCTTTATGTTTTTAAATTTTAATTTAGGAACATATGAGTTTTGCAACGAATTATGCAATACGCAAGTCGACTGGTTCTCCGCAGATAATGAAAAAGTCTCACCAATAAAGAAAAAAATAATTAAAAAAACAAGTAATAATTGCTTTTATATACGTTACAATGTTTTAGATAATCAATAAAACAAAACAATAAGGAAATTAATTTGTATTTATCTAATATAGTTTTTATATTGTATTTATATATCCTTTTTTTCCTGGATTAACTTTAGTAAAGTTATTGCATTTTGAGAATCAGACATCAAGTGTGAAAAAGACTGAAATGTGATCAAATTTCAATAAAAAAGTATAGCTAGCTATAAGTTATTTTTCTATTTTATTTAAATACTTTTTGATCAAAGATTATGATAATCATCATGAAATAGTTATGGTTGATGAATATATAGATAAGTATATCATTGCCTTATTTTTCTAGTTAAAAAATTTAAAAAGAGTGTTTTTACCCAGCAATAAAACTGAAAAACAAGTAATGGTCTTTTAAAAATTATTAATTTTGTAAAGTTACAGTTATATAATTTTTATTTTTTGTTAGGTTATGTAATGATCTATTTTTTTTTTTCGTATAACTTTTAATAATAATAATTTTTATAAATTTAATAATAATAACTTTTACAAGGAATTATGTAAATTAAAGAAAACCAATGATGAAAAGGTATGTTTCATCGTCAGCTATCATCCAAACTACAAAAAATGATTAACAAATAATATTTATTTTACAAGAGAATATTTTTAGTTAAAGCATACTACTTTATTTTTTATTATTTTACTTTTGATTTTTTTCGCAGGTTGATTTTCAAGAGACCTCTGGTAACTCACAAGTTCAAAATAATTCTGAGGTACTGTACATAAACAATAATTATACTAAGTATTTTTTTTTTCTTTCTGTAAGTTTTAAATCCATGTTTCCACACTTGTGTAGTTTGGATGGTTCTCCATAGTGACATATCAATGCCATTATGAAAAAGTTGAAGCAATTTTTTACAACCGGATGCCTTTCCTGACGTTAACATGAAGCAGGTTGTGCTGGATACCAGTAGCAGGATAACCTGACCTGACGGAGTCTGTATGCAGTCTTCTCCGTTTGAAATTTACCGCCAGCGGACAAAAAAGCCCTGGCCGGACAGTCGTTAGTTTGGCGTGCGTGATTATAAAAAATATTTCCTTTTTATACTTCTTAATATAGAAAATAGAACTTCTTAATAAAGAAAAAAGATTTGTTACGGTTTAAAAACACACTTATAAATTTTTGGTGAGCGCTACAAAAAAAGCGCTGACAAAAGAAATGGCGGGCGTGTGGGCGAGCGCAAAACTGCATAAGCGCGAAAGCGCTCTACAAACGGAGATGACTGTTTGAATGGTATATTATTATGTTCTACTTTTCTATGTTTTTATATATATAAAATATAATTCACGGTATAATAGTGTTAGAATAAATCATTAATTAATTAACTAATTAAAAAAAAATCATTTAGGAAAAGTCAATGTAGTAGAAAAGATGCAGCTACATTGCCAGTTAAAGGGTTTCCGTTAACTGAGTAAGGTATTTTTGTTCAATTTAAATTTGTTTATTTATTGTACTTTTGAATAACATCGTGGTTTTGTGATAAGTTATTTGCTTATTTAAACTAGTTTGTTTTTTTTAACATTTTTTTACATAGTAATGGAACAATTATTAATAATATTAAAATTATGATTTTTTATGCAGAATTCTATGCTAAAGTAATGGATTACTTTGTAATCACTTAAGTAATCAAACAAGATCAGAGACTTGAAAATATTGAGAAAATTTTATTAAATTTAACATCTTCTTCAGTTGGAGTAGCTGGAGAAATATCCCCAATAAGCAATTTAGGAAATTAGGAGTTGCATAATTTAGAGGAAAAAACAGTAAATAAAGAAGAGTTTAACAAACGAGTCAGTAAGTTTTTATGTCTTTTTTCAATGTCAATTTAATTTATGTCATATTATTTATGTCGTATGTCAGTTTATGTCATTTACATATGTAGGTTTTTTTCATCAAAACAATTCAAGTGATTTTAAAAATATTAATGTGTCTATGAAATAGTCTGCTGACCAAGGCATAATTCCATTAAATGATATGGTCTTAGAATAATTTTGATTCACAGAATCAATTTTTTTTGTTTTGTTAATTATAAGCTCTTTTTTAATCGGCATCTATAAATGTTGTATAAATTTTGATTAAAAATTTTGGTTTGATAGATATATTAATTAATAAGCACTTGAGTAGATTAGAAATAGGATCTAATGTAGATTAAGACACTTTCTCAAAATATTTTGCTCAAGTTCTAATTTTCGTTCATGAGCAAAATCAATCTAAAAAAAATGGTGTCTTTTATATATTATGTAAAGGTGGCCTGATTCTATTAATTCAAAATAATATGTAGAAAATTTTCTGTTATTTTATTAGTGTTTTTTGAACTTTAATGTATATTAATGTTATGATATAAAAATATTTTATTCGATTTTCTAATTTTATCAGGTTTTATCTCTCGCTTCTGCTGGGGGTAAAGATGTTAAAGATGTTGTCGAGAAAATAAAGGAAAGATTCTCAATATATTGACGATATATTAGCTATAGCCCTTACCCAGTGGACACGTGTCCTTAAGAAGTTCTAAGAACAACACGTGCCCACTGGATGTAGTGAATATTGTGTACTTTATAGCAAACAATCTTCTTAGATAAAATAACTAAGTTTGAACATTTGTTCTTATCATATCATTCAACATATAAGTTTATATTAAGATTATTCACTTGGAGTTCAAACACTGCTTCGGAATCCTTCTCTTTAAATTAAATAATAATAAAATAAATATTTTGTTTTAGCGTCGCTACGGACGATGTGTTCGCCAAGTTCAACTTTAGAGGAACTAATCGCCTAGAAAATAATAAAGACTCAAGACCAAAGAAACAAGCCTTTAAAAGTCTTATTATATGCAAAAATGTGTGCTGTACGTTTTATAAATTACTCCAGTTTTTAATAGCTTTACTAAATTTTATTACTATGTACCTTATTACTATGCTTATTTTTCCACTTACTTTTTTATTTTATTTTTATTTCCATTTTTTAATATTATAATAATATGGAATATGAATTGGTTTAAAATAATAGCTTTTTTTTTGTTGTTGTTATAAAATAATTGTTAAAATTACTATGAAAGTTATTATTTGAACAGTTGATACGTTAAATTCTTAAGTCATTTTTCATATTTCAGGTGCAGCAATGAAGGATAGAAGATTTAACAAGACGTTTTAAATTGCGTCAAAGATATTTTGCGATACGCCCCAGACAAGGCCACAGGTGGAAGACGGTTATAAACATAAAAAAATATATATCATTTAAAAAATATATTAAGTAATAAACTTGTAAATTATGTTTTATATTTTAACACCGTAATCATATTATATTTTGAAAATCTTTTTAATACTTTGTTTTAGTTGGGTGTAATCTATATTCAAACATTAATAACCGACGATGTACATTGTCTTAGGTTCACACGTGTAAACCTAAGTTGGAGCTTGAGATGCAAGTTAAAGCTTAAATAAATTTTACTTCCATTCAAAACTCGAAACTTAAAATATAACATATATTATATTTTAAGTTTCGAGTTTAAAATGGAAGTAAAATTTATCTAAATTTTAAATTTATCTAAAACCGACGTAAATTAAGCAATGTTCAATAAAATATTTTATTGAACATTGCTTGATTTACGTCGGCTCAACATCTGATTCTAACGTTAATCCGATTTCCCATTTCCAACATACATGCGACATCGCTCACAACGTTGTTTACGTCGCGATGTAATAGCGATGTAAACAACGATAAATCGAATGTTTACATCGCTATTACATCGCGATTCGACGTCAGTATTACATCGGATATAAACATCGTCTTAACATCAAAAATTGACATCGCGATTACATCGCATATTAACGCCGATCCAACTTTCCATTTCCTACGTTAATGCGATGTCGCACTCAATATCGCCTAAACGTTAAACCAACATCGCCGTGCCCACTGGGACTGTTGATAGGCTTTTAAAAAACTGGTGAACTAATAAAGCTTATTTTATAAAAAAAATGGAAAAATGCAGCCACACAATTTGGAAATTTGTGCGAGAGGAAGAAGATAAATTAAGTGAAGCAATAACATCGTCAGAAATTATATTGTATTTATACATTCATTTTTATATATCTTCCAAAAGTATATATTTACTTTAGTGGATAAAAACACGGAAATAACAGAACTAGATGACATATTCCAGAAATCGAGAAGCATAAAACAGTAACAAAATCATTTATATCTTTAATTAGCGCATCTGTCCGATGCTAAATTACACGATTTAAAAATGATGCAAACACTGCATATACGAGAGCGTTGAAGTACTTATGATTGGTATAATTTTAAAAAATCGCTTATAAAAAACAGTGTGTTCCCAATAACAACGACTGTACTCCAGTGAGCGCGTATCTATACATGAATATCGAGTCACTAAGTGACAATCTGTTTTATGAGCTATGGTTACTAAATGACATAGGTAATTGTAAAACCAAGAACTAAAAACTGGAAATTAGCAATCGAAAATTCTGGGCGCTAATACTGAAGAAAAGAGAATATTTAGAGCTAATGACGTTTAATCAAGTATTTTCAAAGAATTCCCGCAATGAATCGCTTTGGTTAAAGAATATATTTCAAGATTGGGTTTCGTGTTGTTGTATAAAAAAACCCGTCTTATCCCTGATCATGTGAAAGCCGAATTATTAGTTTGTAACATCTTAAGAATTAAATGCGAAAAATTTCGGACACTAGCAGCATGAAAAAGAAACATTTTAAAAACAGCTAGAAGCAATAAAAACTACAGGTTAAAAGATATAATATAATACAAGTTATATAATTATATAATATAATTATATAACTTGCAACTGCTTTAAAAAGGTGGCAACACTGCTTGTTACTCAAGCCCACATTTTAAATCATTATATGTATAATATAGCTTCAACTATTGCTTTAACTACTTTTTGTTTAGAGTTTATAAGGCATATAAGTTCGTTTGTTCACCAATTCATAAACTTCTTTTTTAAAAGCTTAAAACTGGACACTAAATGTTGTTTTACTTACGCCTTTTTTTAGTTGAAATTTAGAATCTAATACTCGGCGACAAAAAAATAAGTTCAGTTATTTTTTTTTGAGATGCAAGATTTAAAAAACAAATCATAATCAGCGATCGCCATTTCAACAGATAAAGCAGTCAAACATTGCTTAAGGGTTAAGCCTAAAATAAAAACTACTAAAATAAAGACTACTGCTAAATAGATATTACATCTCCTTAATATTTTTTAATTGTATTTCAAGAGCCAACAACACCGGGGGAGAGGGGACACTAACCCTCATTCTTTTTCAAAAGGACCGTTTTTTTTTATCCAGAAATTTCTCGATATAGACTTTTTTCAGAAATTGATAATTATTTCCCCTCCCCCGATTTTATTTGTTAGTGACAATTTATAGTAATGGGTGCAACAATGCCGATTGGTACAGGCCGATACCGATGAATTAGCCGTAAATTTGAGTTTAAACTCTTTTTGTTTTACTATTGAGTTAATAAAAATTGTTTTCATATATATATTTATTTGAAATCAGTTCTACCTAAGTTTAACTATATTCTAGAATTAAACTTAAAAATAAAATTTAATAAAAAATAAATCAACAATGACCAAGGCAACTGAAAATCCAATCTGGGACTTTTTTGATAATATTATCGATGAAAATAATCGTTCAAAAGCAATTTGTAAGTTTTTCCAAATAAAATTATCAAGAGGAGAAAATGTGGCAGAAAAATTTTTTATAAACTCACATTTCCTAATATTAAACTTTTCTCTTTGATCAGGGCCGACGAAACAGGCCAATGCTGACGCATCGGCGCACCCCTAATTTTTTGAAATAGTTTTAAATAAATTAAAATTGTGAACTATTTTTTTAATTTAAACTGTAAATTTAAAAGTAAATGTAAAATAAAAGTAATTCTGCATACAAAGACTTAAATATGTTGGATTCATATTCAAGTCCTGCTGGCTTTATTTTCCAAAAATTTGAATCCCATGTTTATATTATCATATTTTTAATGTGGCATCTATTGACAGTGCTCCCTGTATTGAACCAATACAAGTTGATTCCACTTTGCATGTAAAGTTGCATCACGAAGTCAAACTCCTCTTCCAAAGTAGTTTATGCAAAACTAATATTTACTTAAAAATATACTACAAATCATATAGGCGTATTTTTGTTGCAGTAAAAACCAATACTATATCAGATGAAATTTATAGTATCCAATATTATAAACCGAAAGGCAGGAAACCATATTCATCTGAAGTTCGTCGTATTTCATTATTGCAACGCTATACTTCAAAGCAAGCATTCATTTAATTAAAAGAAAAAATACATCTACCATCATTGTCTGTTTTAAAAAAATTAGCAGTTGGAGGAATAGAACCCTTAAAAGCAATTAGATCCAGACTGTATTTTAATGTTGCATGAAATGTATTTACAGAAATATAGTAAGTATAGTAACGGTAGATATGTTGGTTTGGATAAATATCTTTGTTTTTATGATTGTAAGTATAAAAAAATTTATCCCTTTTGTTCACAAACAGAAATAAATGGAGATATAGTTTTTTTTTCTAAGCGATTTACATTCCCAGTTTTGATAAGAAAATTTACTTTTAAATAAATATTTTTAAATGCTGATAATATCAGATCTGCTGCAAGAAAGCTCCCAAATCTTGGAGAAGAGGCGATCTTCGTGTTACCAATTTCTAGTTACATTTCAAAATGACCATAACTATGCATTGCAAATATCACATAATAATCAATCTTTTCTGATACATTTAATGATAAGACGTCAACAGCTTGTTTATATAAAAATACGTAAAAAATGCGTAAATAGTTAAAAAAATTTGATCTTTAAAAATAGACTTACTAAATATCATTTTAAAAGATTTTTTATGCTCTACAACTCTTTAAATAACACTTAGGTCTTAAAATGAAGTGGTGAATTGTTATTTAACAAATATGTATAAATTTAAATTATAATTAATAATAAGTAATAAAAAATAGTAGCCTATAAAAAATAACGGAATGCTTGAAAACATTGAAAGTTGATTTGAAGAAGACGTTGCGTTTTAATTGATCTCTTGAAACTTTTCAATCTTAAACTTTTAATCGAGTGTCGAATCATAAACGACACACGATTAAAAGAGAATCGAGTCAAATTTGTTCAGCATAAAAGATACTTTAAAATGGTATATCATATTTAAATACATTGTTTTTTACTTTTTGCGCACACATCATTATGAAAAAGGGTCCGAAAAAGGGGGTTCTCCTGTACCAAATCAAAGGGCATATAAATAGCCTAAGAGTCGCTAAATACCCTAGAATCACTAAGCTAAGTTTTAGCTTTATAAATGCTTTTTTCCCGAAAATAATCTAATTTCTATTGTTAGAAAAATAGAAAATGTTATTATGTGTTACAAAAAAAACTGTCGCGCAACTGGAAAAAATCTTTGATTTACTACCTAGAAACGAAACTACTCTTTACTCTAATACAACATTCAATTCAGGAAATTGTTGTTTTTAATGCTTAGCTTATTGACACGTTACTTTGGAAAAAATGATTAAATGCTTATATTCTTTGCCGACTGATTGATTTGCATTTTTTGTACACGAGAAAAGATTGGCACAAAATCACATGTTCTATTTCCAAACATTATTACGTTTTAAGAAAAACTTTTAATAAATCCAGGAAGTTATTCATTTTTTGTAATCGATTGATTATAATTGTGAATGATTTCTGATCGTGAGTTTGAAAGCTCTCAGTGTTTTGATAACACAAAAGGTTTGATATGTTGAAACCATTTATTTTAAATTGTCAAGGAATGGATGAAAAAGAATCGTAAACTTGAAGCTGAAAAAGCCATAAATAACATTCCTTGATGAAAATCTACTTTAATATAAATCAAAACTTAAAAGTCTAACAAAAAGAAATTTATAGTCTTGGAATGATCAAAAATTTCAAAAAATCTAAATAAACATGCACTCTGATGTTATCTCCATGCTGTGTTTGTTTAAGCAGAAGAAGGGATAAAGTTGCCAAACTTTGAAGTTACCAATAATGCATTAAATAAAGTTATTAAGATTTTTAATAATAACAAAAATAGCAAAAATGGACTCATTTTGGCCATGAACTACCTCAGTGCTAATTTTCATAGAGAAGTGGTAAATGCTATAATATTGGTTTGTATTAGTTAAGTGATGAGTTTGCCTTTATGTTAAGATCAAGAGAGAGCGTTAATCAAGTTATTCTATCAGACGACATAGCAAACCATATAGAAGAAACTGAAATACATCACAAAGATCATAACAATATTTCTTTTCTTATGCTTCGATAATGTTAGTTGAAAAAAAAGTAAAAAGCGAACTTTTAAAACTTTTTTATTCAATACCCTCATTAGCATAGGGTATATTAAATAAAAACGAAGTTTCTTATGTTCCCTAAAATCAAAGTTGGTCAGTTAAAGAATCAGAAACAATTATTTATTTTGTCGATTTGAATTCACCTGCACATTGTACTTACGGTGCTTCAAATAATTGTGCTCACATTTTAACAGTTCAATATCTCTCTGGAAATGTAAATATTTTAGAGCACTTTGAAAGAAAATAAAGAAATTTAACTTCACTTACACAATAAAACAGGCCTAAAGTTGAGAGAAGATCAGGCAAAACCCAAAGGAAACGTGATATGGATTCAAATTTAAAAGCATTGAACTTTTTTAAACTTTTACGTTTCCAAACAACGAAAATTGTTTTACATGTTTACTCGTTGTTTTTCATCCTTTTTTACTTTTTAGAACTGTCTCTAAACCATGACCAACAGAAAAAAGACTGCATTAAAGTTTCAAAACTTTCGGGTGATTGTGATTTAGGGTGAAATTCATGAGATTTTAATTTCTTTACTAATAACTTACCAAAAACAAAACTGTTTTTGAAAAATGTTTCTTTTTCCTTGACATGCATAACTCTTGGACTTAATGCTCACTTAACATCTTTGTACTACATAAGTGTTCAAAGCTTTTCTTATAATGGCACGAAAAATAAAAGAAACCAATAGTATATCTTCTTAATGGCAAAATAAAGTTGCAAACCATATATCTTATTGATTAATGCTTTGTGAACAGATATAAATTGCACTATAAAGTTTCAAGCTTTTTAGATTTGATTTTTTACCGATTATAGCAATAATATTATAACTAACACGATATATTTATATCTTATATTAAGAAAGTTATGCTTTTTTGTTTAAAAACATTTTATTATTAATTCATGCTTTGACTATTTATAGTCATCATCAGTTAGTATATGTTTGTTAAAAACCTTATAAAGTATAGTATGTAATTGTAAAAATAAACATTTTAAAAGCCAATAAATTGATAACAAAGATGATTAACTTTTTTATTCGTATATCGTTTTTATTCTCATCCTATATGAATAGTTTATTTAATTTTTAATTCAATTTTGTTATTAGCACAGTCAAAACTTGAAAGGCATTCATCACTATAACAAGTAAAACATCTTCTCTTAAGTGAAGATGGTTATAAATAAGAGAGTTTTTATCCCTTTTATAGTGTTCAATCATTTGTGTTTTTAATTAGCGAGAAGTTTCGTCAATACACCAGGATGTAGGAGATGTAAATCTTGTTATATTGGCGAATTTTCTCGCTATAGAAGGGATAAAAACACTCTTGTTTATAAGCATCTTCACTCAAAAGAAAAACGTTTTACTAATTTTGGTGATGAATGCTTTTCGACTTTGGATCGTGCAAAATTGAATTAAAAATTAAAGAAACTAATCATATAGAATATGAAAAACAAATAAACTGTTTTTAAATGAAATAAATATTTATATATTCATATATATATATCTGGAAACTAGACCGAGTAAATTGAATATTTCAACACTTGATATTCGAATAATTTGCGTGTTTTTTGACTATTTGATATTAGAATATTTCTTTCAATATATTCGAATTATTTTTGAAATGAAAAGAAGAAAAGAAGATAGCTTTGTAGGGAAACATAATGTAAATATTAGAATTAAAGAGAATATATTATTTTTAAAAAACTGAAAATACAAAAATTTTAAAAAACTGAAAATACAAAAAAAAGTTCTGAATATTTTCACAAAGGTTTAATGTGGAGAAACGAAAATACGTTTTTGGTATAGTTTTTATTTTGGGTGGCTATATTTTAGTTGATTTTTAAAACATAGTCGGTAATTTAAGTTGTTTTTGTAAGCAACTTAAATTACATACTACTGCTATATTCGTAAATTTATTATTTTATTATAAAAATGTTACATAATCATAATCAATACTTAAAATTATCCCATAAATTTAATTTATTTTTTAAAAATAGTAAAAATATTTCCTGATAAAAATGAAATTTCTAGCTGCCAATTATATAGTGGAAACTAAAGTTTGTGGGATTTTCTCGCGTAATTACATCTTATTGGTATATTTAGTTTTAGCCATGTCATAAAAATCCGAAACAGAAAAGTTTTTTAGAAAAAAGTCAAAAATTGGTAAAGTCACATAGAGTTAGTGCATTACGAACTTAGGATGGAAAAGTTCAACTACTGCTATAATAAACCATTTGAGGCTACGACATAACATATTTATATCTAAATCAGGATCTAGTAAAAACTATGTAGTAAATAATGTTTCTAAGAAAAACAAAAGAAAAGAAACAATTACCTTTTAGTAACTTGTTAAAAAAGAATCTTTAAATGAAATATTGTCAAAAGATGCGGCTGTTTGGGTGGATTGTTTTTATATATTAAAAAAAGATATTTCTGTCGAAGCCTTTAACGAAATTGAAGATTTGGTTAATCAAATTGGAAAAAATAGAAGAAGGTTCCACAGGAGGTCAGTACTCGGATTTCAACTTATATTTTGGTGAAGAAAATTAGTATATCATAACATTGAATACTGACTTTTATTAAACTATCACTATTTTAAGAGATGCTATAAGAATGTTTAAAAAATCGGCTACAAAGCATTCTATCTTGCAACAAAGTATAATTAAAATAATAGTTAAATTAGTTATTAAAATTAGAGCTCGATGGAATTCATTTAGTGTTATGATTCAATAATTTTGAATTTTATCCGAATGTATCTACAAATCCTTGATCAAACTGAATTTTGATCCTATTTCAGAAAATGATATTTTTGCGCAAAAAACACTGTTGATGTTCTCACACAAGTTGAAAACGTAGTTGCTAAATTAGTAAAAATAACACAGATCTCGTAACAGTTGAAGGAGTTTACAAATTTTTGTTTGAAAAATTGCAACTAATACAAACTAGTATAGCCAAAAAACTGATACATGCTATCAAAAGAAGAATCGACAAGAGGAAAGATCCAGTTTCTCTGACTCTGATAATTTATCGACAGAGTAGAAATACGCTAAGTTCTAACAATCATTTTAAATATTCCTCCAAAAATGCAGTAATTTCGATCGCTGTTAAAACTATGGAACAGATAAATTTAGAGATGATTATAGATGAGCATGTCAATATTAATAATGATGCTAACTCTTCTTCATCTGATACAAATAACTAAATAGAAATAAAATTACAAGTTAAAAAACTAAACTTTCATGCGTTTTTAATTTTTTAAACGTAGATACATTGGAAATATACAGCAAATGCGGAGATTTGCCTTCTATAAAAAAACTATTTACTAAACTAAAACGTAAACTAATTGTTTTCAAACAAATATTTTAAAATATATTAACTGTAATCGAAGAATAATTTCTTGCTTTATTTTTTACTTACAGTGCTGGCAAAAAGTCTTGCAACAAGGCACAATTTTACACAAATCAATGTTTCCACGCCAGTAGGCTCTGTGTTATTATCTTATATTTTTATCTTAAGGTATAAATATATTTATAAAGACAATTTTGTAGCTTAAACAGTTAATCATGGCTAAGATTCGGCAGCTTAGTAAAGAAAAAAAAGCATGAATTCAACGTCTTGCTAAAAGTGGTATGTCTCATGCAGACGTTGCAACAATTTACATGGTTGAAGCACTACAATTTGGCGTCTTGTAAAGCAGGTTATCCCCCTGTCTCCTAAAAAGAGGTCTGGATGTCCTAGAGTCACTTCACAGCGTACTGACCTCAGGATGGTAACAATGGTCAAGATGAATCCTTCAATAACCTCTGGTGACCTACAGAACAGCATACAAACACTTTCTAATGTCTCAAAGTTTACAATCCGCCACAGACATTCTGCGGAATTAAACTTACCTGCACGAAGGCCATTTAAGAAGCCATTAGTAACTGAAAAGATGAGAAAAAAGCGCATTGAGTTCTGCAAGAAGCATCAAGATTGGACAGAAGAGCAGTGGACACAGGTGGTGTTCAGTGTCCATGTTTCGTCAGTTCTCTGATGTTAAGCTTTTTGTTCGTCGACCTACTGGTTCTAATCCTACCAATCCTAAATACACATGCAAAACTGTGAAGCATTCACCTTGTGTAATGGTGTGGGTGTGTTTTTCTGCTCATGGCCTTGATTTATTTTTTTTGCCCAAAAGGAGAAACTATGAATACAAAAAAGTACCTCAACGTTTTGAATGAATCTCTAATCAATTTCATGATTATTCCTCAGTGCACAATTTTTAAACTTAATTCAGCACCATGCCACACTGCGAAGTCTGCGAAGCAGTGGCTTGAATAAAAAAACATACAGTTGCTTGATTGGCCTGGAAATTCTCTAGATCTCAACCCACTTGAAAATCTTTGCATGTTAATCAAGAAGCGTGTATCTGCTAAGAACTGCAGTTCATTAGATGGTTTAGAAATGCTATTCGTCATGTATGGTGTACAGACATTACATCAGGACTATGTGAAAATCTTGCCAAATCCATGCCCAAACGAATTAGTAAAATGATTATTCAATGTAATAAAAATAATTGAACTTGTTTTTAGTGAAAATATAAAATTTTTTGGAAGTATTATTGTTTTTGGAAGTAAATATGAAAAGTAATTATGATGTTGCAAGACTTTTTGCATTTGTGTACACATTGCAAACATTGATTTGTGTAAAATTGTGCCTTGTTGCAAGACTTTTTGCCGGCACTGTATAATAAATTCATATTGTCGTATCAGCATGAGCTCAAAAAAACTTGGAAGACCTGCGAAGGTTTTAAACAAAACTCGTATTAATAGTGGAAGATTTGCTGGAAAAGCTTCTGATTTACCCGTGAGTGATCTACCAACTTACAAACAGCTCATTCAATACGGTTACAAGATTGAGAAAGAATTATTTAATGGACAGAAAATTGACTCTGTATCAATCGTGACAAAAGTCAATGGTGACTTGCAAAAACTTTGGTATAGAGTCAATCCAAATCTACCTCTGATAAAAGATAAACCATTAAAAAATAAAATATCCAGACTATTTAAAAAAGTATTATCTGCAGAACGAATTCAATCTAAAAACCATAAGTCCAGAATAAGCTGGCTAGAAAAGAAACTGGAAACGTTGTTTGATTTGTCTGCTTGCCGGTGCGATCTCCCAATTATTGATGACTGTAAAGAGAGGTAAATATATATTTGTAAACATTTTTTAGTACATTTGTTAATGTTAAGTGAAAAAGATTTTGTAAGGGTTGATAAAAAGTTACTATCCTATTCCCCTCGCCTTCTACTAAGGTATTAAGGTAAAGTCTTTTCTCCATAAACTAAAGAATGTAAGCCTATATAATAAATAATTTCTAAATTGTCTTGATTTTATAGTAAAGTAATATACATTTAGACAAACCGGCTGTCGGAAAAGCGACTGCACAATGAAACACATAGTTTGTCTCTGTGAGGAAAGCAGAAAGGTATATCATGCAATTTTTATCAACATTTACTATTATAATTGATAAATATGGAGGGTTGGATAAAAAAGAGCCGCAAGTCTTTAGCATTTACTGCTTATTTACGAAGTTATGGTCAAATGATTAGTGATCATGAAATTTGATTCATTTTATTCGCTTTAAATTTTAATACTTTTAAATTTTAAAATACTTGACCTATTTTAGGTCCCCGTTCTGGAAAGAGAATATTTAAAGGATCAAAGATGCAAGATAGGACCAAAAGGAAGTTGGCAGTTAGGCAACGTGGACCAAGTGGAGGCAACTAGGGTTGCCAAAATGTATATTAGACAGGAAAAAGAGGCCACTAGAGAGCTAATTAGACAGAGAAGTCTTCAGACAACATCAAAACTCGAGTCAGACGGTAATTTTAGTGCTGGATCTTTAAGTTTAGATACAGCTGAAAGTGAAGAATTTGAGGAGCAAATCATAAGTGAAAGAAATTACACAGACTTATCTAATTTAGCCAAGGCTGCAATAAGGTATGAAGTAAGTGATGCTGCTGCAGCTGCAATAGCAACAGCTGTGTTAATTGACTACGGAATAGTAACTGAGAGTAAAAAATCTCAGATAGTAACGTAATATAAGATTTTTTGTGAAAAGGTACGAGTGGCTAATTCAATTGACACAAAGCATCGTCAAGAAGTTTCACAAATAAAAGTAATTGGTGTGGATAGCAAGAAAGACAAAAATTCATTAGTTTATGTGATGAAATACAAGAGTAATGGGGACCCTTTCTTTTATCGAACTACCAAAGATGAACATCACCTCACTTTTACTTGTGAAAATGACCCTTTTTCTGGAAATTATCTAACTCATACTATAATAGAAAATGGTAAAGGTGGTACTATGGCTTCAGCAACGTGTTTTGTGAATATGATAGTATTAAAAGCTTGGAAGCGATTGTTCTTGACAATACAAGTTCTAACACTGGTGTAGGTAATGGTTTAGTTGTCAAATTAGAAAAGCTTTTGAATCGTAGCATTCATTTAGTTGGTTGTTTACTTCACCAGGGTGAGCTACCTCTTTGTCATGTTATATCTGAAATAGATGGAAAAACTAATGATCCTAAAAAGTATAAGGGCCCTATTGGTAAACAAGCGTCTGATACATTCATGCATGAAAAACCATTGGTTCAGTTTGTTCCTATTGATTCCGAGATAGAGTTATATGTAAAGCCCAAAATTGTTGGCGATCTGAGTGCGGACCAGCGTAAAGTTTATGGGTATTGCACTGGAATAGCTAAAGGTTCCATTTCTGTCAAGTATGCTAACAGGAAACCTGGTCCAGTCTGAAACGCACGCTGGTTAACTCTTGCTTTGAGAATTATGATAGTTTATACAAGAACGGAGATACCTACACATGATTTCAACTGCATAACAAAGTACATAATACAAGTTTACTGTCCTATGTGGTTTGCCGTTAAAAGTTCAGCGCATTACAAAGATGCACCAAGGCTTCTCCATAAAACAATTCAATTAGTCAAGAAACAGGATAGCAGAATTCAAATTATTGTATTGAAAAATCTTCAGGGTAACTCCTACTGCTTCTCTCAAGAAAACTTTCTTTATGCTATGCTGCTAGACGATGAAAAAGCTGTAAGAGACCGTGCTCTTAATCAAATCTTGAAGATTAGAATATCCAGGGAAACAAATCCAGATTTCAAACCTAAAATCAAAGCTAAGACAGTTATGACCTTGAACTTCAATGCTGATGTTTGGACCGACTTAATTGAGGTTTCTTCAATACAAATTGAACCTCCTACGTCAACTTTTGTATCAAATGAATTACTACAAGCTATTCAAACCGGCAATAATTTTTCTCTAACTGATTTGCCAAACAATTCTCAGTCGGTGGAAAGAGCTGTAAAACTCACATCTGAAGCTTTTAAAAAAGTTTATTGGCGGGTAAAGAGAAATAAATTCATTCTGGCGAAAAACCAAAGCAGAGCCGAAAACAAGAGAAACGTGAAAAAATCAGAATATCGTGTAATTATCTCAGAGTAATTTTACAAACTTGTTTTTACAACAATTTTACAAACTTGTTACAAATGTAATATATTGTATTTAATGTATATAAATGTGAGTTTAATGTTCTCTTTTATGAAAAGGCATTCCTAAAATGTATTATAACTTCAAGCTTGGTGTTACTGTTATTGCTAATGGTCTATAAAAACGTTGAAGCAAGGGTGTTATATATATAAATACCTATGTTAACTCAAAAGACCCAACCAGAGCTAGCGCAAACAGATAGTTAATAAGGGTGTGGGGTAGTGACTTTAGCTAACTTAAAAACAAAAAGAAATAGGTACTTGATCTCTGATCATTGCCGAATAATATTATAATTAAAAGCTCACTAGCTTTAATAAGCTCATTGTTCGGGGAGGAGTGTCATACACCCATTTTTTAGACTCTAGCCCCAATAATTTTCCAACATCGATAGTTTTAAAGAAACTTTAGTTTCAATCGACTTGAAAACTTGAAAATCGGTTCATAAAAAACGATATTATATTTCATAAATATCTGCGACGGAAACTTTTTACAAACCCTGCCTCGTTTTCACATGCTGTTAGCCAATGAGATTTTAAAAACGAAGCGTGACATGTAAAAAGATTCCGTCGCAGATATTTTTGAAAAATAAGGTTTTTCAAAATATTAAATTCTTTTAAATATTTGAAAAAAACACACCAATAGCTAAAAACTTTAAAATGATTTCCCAAAATGATTATAGCTCCAAATTGAATAATTTTTTCGGATTTATGTTTATATTTATGGCTTACATAAATCCCAAAGTGAGCCTATATGTTTTGGAAAAAAAAGTATATTTAGACAGTGGCTTAGTGTACAATGTATACTGTATTGTATTGTATATGCTTGTATGTACGTACCTATGTTTCTATGTGAACGCGTGTACGTATGTATATATGTATGCGTACCTATATCTTTGTATGTTTGAGTACGTATATGCACGTATATGTGAGCATATGCGAGTGTGTATGTATGTAAACTCATATCTAACCTATTTTGCTGTCTTCATAACCAACCTGTCCATATTACAAAGTTGAAAAAACGGAATGAAGTACAAGAAAGAACTTTTACGACAAACCAAATCAGTTCAAATAGACAAGTACTTTTATTTAAATGAGATTCAATTTGCTATATTGAACGTGTTTACCCACAAAATAGAACGACTGTATAGATAAGTGTGTAATATGCAAGAAGAGTGTACCAACAATAAAAAAAATGCTATTATTAACGGAAAAATGAAAATTCCGTAATACGGAATAAATGAATAAAAAGTAAAGAGGAAAAATCATTATTCTAAAAAACTATGAACGTGAATATATAGTCAAAGAAATAAACCTTTTCTAACTAAACAAGAAATTCAATAAATTTAACCCAAGCATTAGATTACTACAAGCACCTAAATCACTATAAACATCCAAATACAAAAAATTAAAAAAAATATTATAAATAGTTTCAAATCCATACGGTTCTCTGCGACAAGACATTACGGTCGAGTTTCTATATTCTGTAATCCTTATTTGTATTGATATTTTTATTTATATATATATATATTTACATTTTATATATTATTTAAATGTAAACAATAAATATAATATAGCTGAAGGGGAACAAATAATAAAATAAAAAATTAAAGATTTTATTTGGATCAAAATCAAAGTATGCTTGCTTTTACTCATGTTTTTTATATTGAAAACATAATGATTTATATTAAATAAACTGTTACTTTATTAGGTTACTGTTTATAAGAGTATCGGAAAGATGTGAGTACAAATTTCTTTTTCCAGAGGATAAATGCAAATCTTCTACAAACAAGATATCAGGGCATCTAAAAAAGAAGCATAAAATGAGTCTTAATGATGCTAATTGTATGCAATCTTTTTTATTCGCTACTTCAAGTTTAAAACAAGGCTGCTAAAGCATTTAAACCAACCATTTTTTTGTACTTTATGTAAGCAATTGTATGATCGGCTTGATAAGCATCTTATAACGCAATATAAGATTGAAAATGATAGGTAAAATATACATTTTTGACAAATAATTTTTTTTTAAACCCATTTTTTGAAAAAGTTCAGATTTTGTTTACAATAATATACAGTTTTGTAGCGAGTTGTTTCAAGAAAAAATAAGTATGATTAAACAAGTATGAAATGAATTTATGTTTGAGAAAATCTCAAATATTGTTGATTTGATTTTTAAAACTGTGTAAAATATTATTTTATATTCACTCTAATACGTATATACTTGTAAAATATGCATGTACTTTGTATAAAGACTTTGAAACCACAAATACATTTATAAAATTATTTTTTATTTTTACCAGGAAGTAAAAAATTAAAGAAAGTTACGTCGTCTCCTGAGTCTAGCAGGCCTAGACCTAGAAACAAAAGCGTTAGTTCTGATCAGAATTAGTAAAATATATGCGTATTTAAAAAAATAAAGTTTAAAACAAATAACATTAGTTGATGGGATATATTTACAATTCTTGAAACATGCCAGTTAAAATAAAAATTGTGTTCCTGGACCAAGTGGTTTAGTGAGGAACAAACCATCAACTATTGCTGTTAAAAAACAGTACTTGAAACTGCGGATAGTAAGATAAGGGCTAAATTTAGTTCAGACTTTTACTTGTTTTACTCACAAAGCACTTTTTTCAAAAATCAGCACATGTAAAACTTTATGAAAGTGATTCTAAAAGTAGTTTTTTAAGTTCAATAATCACAAAGCCATAAAAGTTTTGGTTTTTAAAACGAGGTTTAAAACTTTTATTTTAGTAACTACAAATGTCTGGTTTTACATATTTGTGTTTGGTATGGTAGTGTTTTTCATGTATATTCATTCTTTGGTTTTCATTACTTTTAGGTAAAGAAAACCAAAATGTTTCCGAATAAAGCGTTAAACAGAATATCCTGGTAAACCAAAAAGTTTTGTCTACAATTGATTAAAAATGTATAAATTTCAAAACCTGACTTTTTATACACCTGTTACTTATCAAATATGGTTTTGTCACATCTCAAAATATGGTTAATTAAAACCAAATACCAAACCTAAGGCAATGTTTATATATGTGCCAAGCTTGATAATACTATTTGTAAAGAGGTAAACCCTTTGCAAAGATGTCTACTGAATAATTTGCTCTAAATCTACATTTAGTATTTTGAATCAAATCTACTTTCATAGAATTTTGATCCAAATCTACTTTCAGATTTTTATGCAGGACCAATTATTAAAAACATTAAAAATCAACAAAAGCTTGCACCATCATAACGAACACTCTATTTGCAACCTAGAAAACTACTTTCTAAAATGGGGTCGTTAAACAAATTTGTTGAGTTTTTCATGGTTTGAAAAATATTTGTAGGCATAAAAACAAAATCATCTTGTCACTCTTTTGCTGTGCATCAAAGAATTACCGGTTCCCTAAAATTATTCCTCTTGCAATTGGTACTTGATCTGACTTTAAAAGGCTTCATACCATTACCCTAGAAGTGTTTTCTTTATATGAAAACAGCAACCATGTGTGTTCTTTAAAAAAGATGTTCAATTCAACTAACATTTAACCTAATTTGAATACAGCAATCGATGCTCAAGATTACCTCATGGTTCTGATATGTTTCTGGAACGTGAGCGGATCATGAAACATCAATATAACATTTCAAGACTATTTGGATGTCTATAAAGACGTTGAACTTATTGAGGCTTATATTATGAGATCTGATAGATCATCAACAAGGCGTTCATGATATATGGAACAAAAATTATCCTCATTGACAAAGAGTTAAAGGAGTTGAACAGATACGTAAATTTTTACTTGCCAATTTTTTACAATAATGATTTGATAAAATCCTAATAGTATGACCACCAACATTATTCCATGAGACCAAAGACCAAGACTCATGAACCCTAGTTTATGGTCCCCGGCCTATAGAGACCAAACAGCAATTGGGCGTGGCTAGCCATAGTTTATGACCAAAGCCACGCCCAGTTGCTGTTTCTCTATAAAACATTTAATTACATAATTACTCCATAACAGTTTGGAATTTATGAGGTTTATTCATGGCAAAGAAGAGAACTATAAAAAGATAAAAAAAAGGACGGCGCTAGTAAATTAGTTGTTAGTTGTAAGTGCCTTGAAAGTATAATTTTTTGAGTCTGTTATCAAACTTTTTATCATACCTTAAAGTTTGAAATCAGGCTTTTAAGTATGGAAAAAAAGTTTTATATTTATAAGATATAAAACTTTTATTCCAAACTTAAAATGGTTGATTATGAAAATTATTTAATATGGTAAGTAATGTTCGTTATAGTTTTAAGTTTATATTAAGTACAATGAAAAATAGAAAAATTACTATATCCATATTAAACAAATGCTTTTGTTTATCCAAAGAAAACTTTTTAATTGCGATACATATGCAATCATGCCTTACTATGCTTATAATTAAAATATATTATTCAAGCTTTATTTTGTTGTTTTAATTGATAAATCAGAGAGAAATAAACACTTATTACAAAGGATATTGTAAGAACCATAAGCAAGTCAATGCTAAAAGAAATGAAATTAAAAGAAATAGCGGAAGAAGTTGAAATATCAGTTTCTGCAATACGTTCTATTTCTGATAAAATCAGTAAAGGACTTAGTGATGATGAAATCACATCAGAGAAAAAAAGGAAGACGCAACTCTTATGAGGAGACACTTAAATCTGAAATTCGATTGTTAATTGAGCATGATCCATCTCATACTTTAGCATCATTAAGAAACATTCTCATTGAAAGGAATATTAATGCATCTTTACTAACAATATCCAAGTATTTGAAGTCGATGGAGTTCGCTAGAAAACGACTTACATTAGTACCAAAAGAAAGGAACTCGCCACACAACGTTGATTTAAGACAAAGTTTTTGCAGGACTATTAATTCGATTTCTGACAGTAACTTAGTATTTCTAGATGAAACAGGCTTTAACTTACATACTTTTAAGCAATATGACTATTCTATAAAGAATACAAAATGTTTTGTTACAGTGCCAGCAAATCGTGGAAAGAATGTCTAATGGTCTATAACAGTCTAATGGTCGCTATAACAGTTGATGGTATTAACTATTATAGTTAATACCATTAATACCAACTTTTATAGCGTTATCCACTATCTTACAGCTTATCATATGGTATATGCTAAGCTTTAAGATGGATATAAGGATGGTGCGTATAATGGCGATATTTTTTGTGATTTTATAACCGACAATTTAAGACCGTATTTCCAAACGAATCCTCATTCTGTATTAGTATTGGATAATTGTGCATTTCATCGTCGACGAGATGTAATCGATTTGCTCGGCCAATCCAATGTTTCAGTTTACTTTTTGCCACCTTATTCACAGCAATTGAACCCGATTTAGGAATACTTTAGTTGTCTTAAAGCTAATTATACTTCTATAAGGTCGTTTCCAAAAACTAGCAATGAAGTTAAGGCTACTTTAAATTCGCTAAAACCAACAATTGCCATTGGTTTTTGCGGTTGGTATTGTAATATAAGAAGATGACCTTTACAAGGCATAGCAAGGCAAGAATTTTATTAAAGTGGATACTTTGTTATTTATATTATACCTTCAAATAAAATGAGTTTAAGTAATATTAAAAAAATACACTTTATTCTTTAGAAATTTATGAATAACTTTATACATCATAAACGCACTCTAAAGTAACTGAAATGTTTTATATTTTCTTAAAATTTAATTTAATGTTTTATAATTTTATAAATTTGTTTATTATTTTCTCACAACTTGTTTTGTATTTTCTAAAAAAAGTTTTATAAATTATTAAAAATGTTTTATATTTTTTTAAAAAATGTTTTATATTTTCTTAAAAATTGTTTTAATTTTCTTAAAAAATGCTTTCTATTTTCTTAAAAAATGCGGATAGATAATCATACGCAAATGTAAAGAATCGATGGAAGAATTTCAAAAAAACCAAGTTCCGTTAAACGAATGGAACCAAAGCCTAGTAACATACTTTAGAAATATGGAAGCAATTTAGACCAGTTTATGGACCAGTATATGGACCAGTTTATATCAGGCTCTCTACTCTCGGTGCAAATATCAAGCGTTATAGGTAAAGTATCATTGCAGCGCGGCATTAAGGATTTTATAGAGGGCTGTATTATAACCTGCTTACACTTTTGCCATACGATAGGATCACAAATAGCTTCGTTATCTAATTTCAATGAAATTGAAGGAGGCTACTGTGAAGCCTGTAAAATTGGATTTAACTTATTCCACCTTACCTTACGTATTGAAAAACGAGGCCATAATCAAGTCTCTTAAGATGGATGCACTACTGCAAGGTGCTCCGCTAAGTTTTAAAAGTATAGGCGCAATAATCACTTGCCTTCAATCAAGTATATTGAATTCTCCCAGTATTTCTCTAACTGCCGAATATATATCTGAAACAAATGCAGTTTTTGTTTGGAAAGATGCAACATGGCTTGCGACAATTGCCCCCAATGTCTACAATACAGTGATGACGACAACCAAGAGCCAGTGTCATTCGGGGAAGCATATGCAGTTCGTCAATGAAACTATTGTAATACATGTTAGATTCGAAAAGAAAAGAAAACGAAGAAGCGAGTCCGCCAGCGAAGAAGATGCGTAATGAGGATCAGGTAAAGCATATTGTTGCAAAAACCAATTTTAAAGATCTATAATTTGATGAAGTTATGCCAACATCAGAAACTCGTATCTCTCCCACTAATTTTTAGGATTTTACTTACTTTTTTATAAAGTACAAAATTACTTCTTACGCTATGTTATTATATTATTTAAATATGGATATGGATTTTTGTTTAATGTACACTAGACTCCCTCCTAATAATACGCAAAACATTATTTATAAATTTTTTACAAGATGTATGAGTATGTTTGAGGTTATTCTTTTTCACGATATTATGAGTAGATATATGGTTGATGACAATACTATAGTTACACGGTTAACAGGTTTAATGTTGTCGTATTTTAAATTTATATCTATTTATAATAATTTTGACCAAATGTGTTTTTTTGATTCCGTTTTCGATGTATTAATTATAAAAGATCATAAAAAAGCCACTTTATTTTAAGTTGGTAGTTCTAACGAAAATAAATCTTTTATTAGCCACCTTAAAACTTCACTATTTAGAGATTATGAAATTGGAGTTATTTTAAGCCCTAGTATTGATAAGTTACCTGAATTTTGGCTATCGCTATGTATATATACGCATATTAAAAGGTGTGTGGAGTTGGTTACACCGAATGTTATGATGGCTCGAGAATTTAAAAAAGTTTTTGGTAAGTCTTAAAGGTAACACGTCGTTACTAGGGAATGTAAAATAAAAAGACAATTGTCTGTACCAAAAATTCTTATTAAAATTACTGCAAATGCAACTAGTATTTCCGATGTATGGATACATGCATCATCTAAATAGGAAGCAAATAGAAATAGGTGTATTTATTTGTATTGAAAATCAGGTTGACCGATCGAATACCAGAACACTTTAACCCGATGTTAATGGAAAAGAAAACTGCAGTTATGAGTTGAATGTATCAAATTTATCTGAAAAGAAAAAACCTTCTACAAAATGTTATACAAGAGGGCATTATAAAAGGACTGGAATGCTATTCCGACGAAAAAGGCACTGTAATTTACCCAGGGGCGTGATGGCTTAAAAAAGCCGACGCGGGATTTTTACTAAAAAGCCTGTATATGCGGGATTTTCCTCTGTATGTTTGATGTAAAGGCCCATACGAAAAAAAAAATGTTATTGTATGTATATATAAATATATATATATATATATATATATATATATATATATATATATATATATATATATTTATATATAAATGTATGTATATATAAATGTAAATGTATATGTGTGTATATATAAATAAATATATATATATATATAAATTTTGTTAGTGTAATCTGCAAACAGAGTGCTCAATGTTCTTAAAGAACAGAGCAAAAACAAATTAGTAAAAATCCTTTCTGATGAACCTACTGATGGTGAAACACAGTGTTGAAAAAAACAAATATTAGATAAGTGTTTTTACTAATTTATATATATATATATATATATATATATATATATATATATATATATATATATATATATATATATATATATATATATACATATAATTAATCATCACTACAAACCAACAACTTAAGATAATACTATTTGTAATTAATAATATTGTTCGCAATACTTCAAAATAAAAAATAGACAACACGATGCAGCGACAACGTTTTTGTTTTGATTTTTTAAAAAAAAACACAACTTTACTGCAAGCAAATACGATTAGTATTTTATTGTTTAAAGAACATAGCCTAACACAAACTTAAAAATCAAAGATCATAGTTTTTTTTTCCTATGTAATGATATATATTTTATTGTATAATAACAAAAAAATTTTAAATTATATATAAATTTTTTTATCAAAGAAATATTGTAAAATCTTGAAAAATAAGAAATTCTTTTTATAGATAGTTTATGCTTTTTTTCAATTCAATGTTTTAATTTTTTTTAACATTTTCGTATAAACTCACGACAGCAAAAATGGCGACACTAAAAATGGTGCCGTTATTGACATAATTTAAACATAAAAGTTTTTATCACGTAGTTTTATTTAGCAGTTACTTAATTGCTATTTTATAGTTTTTTCATTTTAAAAATAAAACAAAATTAAAATAATGAAAATAAATTAACTTAAAGCTACGGAATCTTTATAGTTTATTTTAAACCTATAATTAATAGTAAAAAAATGTGTCGTAAATAAGTCAATTGTATAGGTGCAATATCAAACTGTATTTGAAAATATTTGCCGTACTCCCACACCTCAATTAAAATAAGTTCGATAAACAATATGGCTTTACGCTGATTTTAAAAGGTTATTAATGTTATATATATATATATATATATATATATATATATATATATATATATATATATATATATATATATATATATATATATATATATAACATAGTTATATATATATATATATATATATATAATATATATATATATATATATATATATATGTATATAACATAGTTATATATATATATATATATATATATAACTATGTTATATACATATATATATATATATATATATATATATATATATATATGTATTTAACATAGTTATATATATATATATATATATATATATATAACATTAATAACCTATATATATAGTGCGCAAGTTATTTTTAATTGATAGCGTAATTTATTGTTATCTTAAAAGTTATTGACATGTATAAATACTAATGAAATTTGACCGAGTGAGTAAAATGATTCGAGTACTAGATTTACTAATAAGAAATTTTTTGTTATAATATTTTAATATAGATTCAAACAATGCACTTAAAAAGGTTGTTTTTTTTTGTTCATTTATAACTGCAATGTATAATTTTGTTCAATTTTAATTGCGTGTTTATTAGTGTGCGATTTATCATTTTGAATTTTTTTTCCCTAAAAAACATGAAAAAACAAAAATCCGTATGGGAAGAAAGAATTTCCAAGCTGAAATAAAGATATTGCAATCGGGAGAAAAAACTCTACAGACGAGGTTTCTAGTCACAATAATCCATTTGACTTTTCAATTTCAAAAACATCGGACCATATTATTATTTAATCCCTCTAAACATTGGATAATATAGATGATTCAATTAAACTTTGGCATAGGCCAACGGGACAAGAGGTAAGTTTTAAACTTGTACCCATCCAATTCAACCAAGCTCTGTAGAGAATACAGTATTCAGAGGTTATAAACGCAACATCGATTGCGAACAAGATGAAACTGTATGTAGATTGCTAAGCTTTAACAAGAAGAGAGAGAGATATTTTTGCAGAGTATGTATATGTTTTAAAGGTAATGCTAACAAAATTTTTGTGACTGAATGTCCGTTAGACCCAACCGGAAGATCACATAAGCTATTAGTTGCCCACTCTGCAGCATTTGACGCATTCTTCGTCTCATCTTCAGCAGGAAAATCCACTCACATTCTAGACCAAGGCATTAAAACAGTTATAGACCGAAAACGTTTTGTTCTTAAAATCATAATAAAAGCATTTTGCACTCTTGTTATGCAAGGCCTACCATAACGTGACACCGAAACGAAAATGCTACCGCATTTTGAACCTTATTAGCGGCATGGAAAGATTCGAGCCTCGTTAAAACTTTTAATAACAGTGGATCTAATGCTTAATGAACACTTGAGGCAGCTGTCAACCAAAGAAAAGACATCGCAAAAACATAAGTTCGGTATAAAATCTGGTGCAGTTGGCAGAGAATCAAAAATTACCTGGCTTAGTAACGACACCTTTAATGCACTACTGAAAGTTTTCACTAAAGTACAAAAGCGAATTATCAGTTTAATAAATAAAAATGGTGTTTTTAGTATACAAGCTGATTCAACAACAGCTATAGCTCTGCGCAACCAGATGTGTCTTGTAATTCGTACCATTCAGAAGCAACATCAAGAGGAAATCGATGAATACGTTTCTTACATTTCATTACACAATATCATTGAAGAGAGGTTGATTGATGTGCGTGAAATAACTCGTGGAAGAGCAATAAATTTGTTTACAGACATACCTAGTAATTTGGATAAAACAAACCTTGACTGGAAAGCGCATTGCATTGCGCACTGTTTCGACGGTACATCAGTGATGACAAAGCTTGCGGTCCATTTTCGTGAAGCTATTCAAAATGTGAATCAACACATTTTGTGTCATTCTTATCGTCTTAGCCTTGCTGTTGTTGACCATTGTAGCCTCATTGATCATCCTTCCGTTCAGCAGCTGTTCTCTATGCTTTAAAACCTATTTTACTTTGTACACGCAGGTTACAAGAGATGTGCAGTATTTGTATATACAGTCAACGGAACCAAGCATAATCAGGGTGGAAGTAGAAAGCTGGTTAAGATGCTCACGCATAAGTGGCAAGGAAAATGCAAAGCTGTAACTAGTTTAACAAGTAGATTTAACAGTGAGGATGCCGAGAAGCAAGTTGATGATGGAATAATTTTTCAATTAATCTCTACTCTGGATTTAATTGCCGCTGACTCTGATTTCGAAGTGGAAACGCAAAGAACTGCCTTTGCGTTTTTTCAACAAGTTCTACGAATAGAGAGTATAAATTTAGCTTAATTATAATCCCAGATGATGTCTCACGGGATGAGTTAATGCCAATAATGCAGTTTCGAGATATTCCAGCGTGAATCAATTAATCTCTGCAACCCTGTTGAAATTGGAAGAAACGGAAAAAAAATATGGCCAATTCTGGAGATATGGTGATTCATATTGCAAGGTAAAAATATCAATATTAAATTTTTTTGAATTATCTTGTTTGATTACTTCATAATTATTTAACCTTGCTAAATGTATGGTTAGGACTATTATAATTCAGTGGGATTTACAACTTGAATCAGGTAAATCCAGTTTGTTAGAGGGTTTTGTGGTTGCTGTAACAAATTTATCTTTTAAAAAATTTTTCTTTTTTTTTTAAAATAGTACGGTTAACATTTTGTTTAACTTTCAGGCCTTAAACGCATCAAGAAAAATCTCCTTTTGGCTTTTCGTTTCGTCATCCTTAATTTTTTTATGTTCCTTCTTCAACTTTCCAAGACATTAACATTTTTATTTAAGAAGAATTATTATGTTTAACTGTTCGAGTTATATTATGTTAATTTTCATATATATATTTTAAGTTCCTTTGCAGCATTAAAATCAAGAAGAAAAAATAAAAGGGCTGAATAAAAAAATTTATGAATGTTATTTTTCATAATAGTAAGGCTATCACCAGACAGGCAATAATTTGCGGCCATTTAGAGCTTAGAAATACATAACAAGATAGGTGATGCGAAATCTAAATATGTAAAATATAAAATTTGCAATGTATAGCAAATCCGTAAATAAAAAATAGCAAAAGTAATAGTAAGTTCGTCAGAGATGAATATAAATACGTTAAAATACGTTAGCTTTTCTACTTTAATGTAAAGTAATACACTACAATTGTTATTGTTATTGTTTTCATCAAAACAATGCAATAGTTATTGTAATTTTATTTCATTAAAATAATACAATAGTTCTCGAATTTTATTGGTTTGTTAAAAATAAAGCAACACAATACTTATTGTAATTGTTTTTTATCTCAGCAATACAATACTAAAATAAAATTTGTTTCTATAATATTACAATACAATATTAATGTATTGTATTTTAATTGTATTTAATTTTTACAATTACAATTACAATAGCCCTAACCCTAGTTAAAAGAATATTCTGGTTCATATACATTCTGATGTTAAAATATTTGTTAACCATTCTATTTATAGGTACTTAAAAAAAATATATATGGTCTCATGAAATTAGATCCGGAAATCTCAGAGATGAAAAATGATTTAGAACGTTTACGTATAGCATACGAGAACGGTGGTGGCAGTGTCCGTATGAAACAGCTATATGCATTTTAGTCAGCTAAATGCCGAGATCGGCATTTAAAGAAATCCCGATCTCGGAAAACGCATACAGGACGTTCTTTAATATTCGGTAATATATTGACACACCTCTGTCAATATATTACTGAATATTAAAGAACATCCTATATGTGTTTTCCTAGATCGGCATTTCTTGACGCCTTTGTTAGTCTTACAAATTGTAACATTTCTTTGTCTGTCTTACAAATTAGCATATTTGGACATACAATTGTTCAATTGTACGTCCAAATATGCTAATTTGTAAGACTGACAAAGAAGTTGATGCATACAATTTCAACACATATATTGCAAAATTTCCCTCATTGAACAACATTGATTGGGTTAGTCATGGACAAGAACTCAAAATACTTTGACTTTATTTGAAAACTCAAGGCTCACGTCGAATCGGAATACTGAATGACGACAATAAAATGTAAGATAGCGATACAGAAAATTCAGATAACGAAGAACGCGTATTGACAGAAAATGACTACAAAACAGGAGCTCATAAAGATAAGAATTATCTTGTGCACCGATGTATTGTATGCACTTACTAAATTTTGAAATTAATTATGGTTATTTTTCCATACTTTAGATATATTCTGCAACGGAGAGCATTAGGTTGATCTTTGGCAATGAAAAATATGTTTTATATATGTCACCATATATAGTGTTGATATTGATGAGTGCGAGTGTATTTGTCGCTCTTAAACATGTAAATAACAAGCTAAGAAACAAATTGACGGAGAAACATACGCTAGATATGTTAATATGTTACTACAATGCGGATATTTTAGAGGAAATTTCTTTAGATAAGATTGTTAATACATTTTCAGCAGGAAGCTTTGAACGACGCCACCCTCTACTCGGATATTTTATTAAATATAGATTATATATTTAAATTTGAATTTGTGTATTTATATAGTTCATAATATAAAGTATCCGTAAAACATATCTTCTTTAAATGTACTTTTTGCACAGCCATCATTCTTTTTTTAATCTGTCCGAGGACAGGATATTACGAAGTGACTTCTTTATTTACATACAATAACATAAATTGTATAAAAATAAAAACTTTATTTATTTTAAAACAAGTTTATATCTGTTTCGAAACGTTACAAAAAAAAAAAATATGAGTTCAATACTTATTTATATAAAACTTAATTTTAAATTTAACACTAAAACATTTTTCTTAAATGAATTAAAACGCAATACAATTACTATATAGTAATTGTATTGCGTTTTAATTCATTTAAAAAAAATGTTTTGGGGTTACACTTTAAATTAGGTTAACTTAGGTCCAACATTAAAAATAGCTATTATTATTGCTAGGTCTGCGGACTTTCTTCAATTTAATTTGTCAACATAACGATCGTTAAAAACCGTTTTTGGGTTCATAATTTTTCTTATAAAAAAATATCATAATATAGTAGAATCCCGTTAACTCGGACTCTAAAGGGGTACCGTAACACGGGGTTACCTTATGCCTTGCGTTCCTACTTGAATCCACTTACAGAAAATTTGAATTTCATGCCTCTCCTGTTTAAACGTTTAAAAAGTGGTGCGTTACTTAATTTTTTAATTTACAAATGACTAATTCTGTTATGAAACCATATTGCTTTTGCCGCTCACTAAATAATTTAACTTTAAGTTGGATGTCAAAAATGAACTGAATTTGCTAGTGAAATTCACTTGGCAGAACTTTTATGTGGTTTGTTTTTATCGCACACACTACAGAGATAAAAAATCTCTGAGTTTGCTAGATTAACACTTAGTTAAAAAAATTAGAATATTTTTTTAACTATTTTTTTATTTTGCTGTGAGAAAAAAATAACTAATCACATTTAAATTAGTTTTTATGTAAAAGTGGGGTTACGTTAATCCAGACTTAAAGTAACCCCATATCATTTAAAAAATCTCCAATTTTTTAATTATATTAAATAAATATACTTTTTATTTATTTATTTCGGTGGTATGATTTATTTCTTTATTATCATTATTAATATAACAAATTAAAATATATAAATATAATAATATATAAAAATAATATAATAAATACATAAAAATAATGAATATATAGTATATAAAAAATTATTATCATTATTATTATAACAAATATAATAAAGTTAAAGTCATTAACATTTAATATAATATATATTAAAAATATACATAATATTATATGTTAATGACTTTTTTGTTGTTGTTCTTTGTCTGTTTTTCAATTATGCTAAGTTTCTGCTTTGAATTAGTTTTTACTTACTATTTGCAATATTCGTTGCTTTTCACAAAAGTTTCTTTACATTTTTTATTCATAAAATAGCATTGGAATAATTTTACAAAAACTGTATTTTATACTTTAAACAGTATTTTTGTTGTTGGTAAAATATATTAATTGATTTATATTTCAGCTTATGAAAATGCCAAGAATGTATTCTTGGAGACCGGGCTCCAGAAAATATGTAGATTATTCTCAAGAAAAGCTCCAACAGTGCCTTAATGCTTTTAATGAAAGCAGAATGAGTCAAAGAGTAACATCTAAACATTTTGACATATCTAGAACTACCTTCCAAAGAAAACTAAAGCTTAAACACAATGGACAACCAAGACATCCTACAACATTTACTGCTTTGGAAGAATCTGCTTTTGTTTCGCATATCTTGGCAGTGTCTGAGTTTGGATTCCCTGATGATAAATTGGAGTTTAGATTTATTGTAAAGGATTATCTCTCTTCCCAAAACAAACTATTTCACAGTTTAGAAACAATTTTCCACGACCTAAATGGAGTAAATTATTTTTAAAAAGACATCTTAAGCTCATCACGTGGTTGGCAGCTAATATAAAACGTAATCGGGTTGCTGTTAACGAAAAAACCTTAGGCGAGTTTATTGAAAACCTCTCCCAAGTTGATACAAATGTGCTAGGAGTAAATATATAAAATTATGACGAAACAAACCTAAGTGATGACCCAGGCCGCAAAAAAAATATTTGTCGTAGAAGTTGTAAATACCCTGAAAGAGTAATGAACTCATCAAACTCCAACATTTCAGTCATGTTTTGCGGCAACGCTGCTGGATGTAAAATACCACCTTATGTTGTCTACAAATCAGAAAATCTGTGGTCAACGTGGACTGAAAACGGTCCCCATGGAACTAGGTACAAAACATGGATGGTTAGATAGTGTTACATTTGAGGAGTGATTTACTGCTCACCTGCTTCCTATTCTGAAAAAAACAACTTTTAAAAATCTTCTCATTGGGGATAATTTATCATCACACATTTGTCAGAATGTTTTAAAACTGTGCCAAGTAAATAACATAGTATTTGTGTGTTTACCTCCTAACTCGTCACATTGACACAGCCTCTAGATGTTGCCTATTTTAGGCCACTAAAAAGTAAATGGGAAACTGTTTTGAATTCATGGAAAGAATCACCTGCAGGTAAAAAATCAACAACTCTTCCAAAAGGATGCTTTCCATCTGCTAAAAAAAGTGCTGGAATTAATAAAAGACTTCTCAAGTGAAAATTTAATATCAGGTTTTGCTAAGTGTGGAATTTATCCTTGCAATAAAGAACCTCTTGATAATCGGTTGCCACTGCAGGATAAATCATCTGTTGATCTAAACCTTATTTTACAAGCATTTATCAGTCATTTAAAGGACAATCGTGCAGACCTTAGAACTTCTAATATTAAAGCGCAAAAAGAAACTGAATGTTCCACAGGAAAAGGATTCTGTCCTGACTCAGAAGAATCAGAAGTTATGCCAATCAAAAATGCCTTCGAAGCACCCCAGAAACGAAAAAAAGTTAAATGTGATATCTCTAGTGCAACATCTAATAGTAAATATAAGTCTAGGCTACGAGCCTATTAATCTGACTAAAACAATTATTTTTAAACATGAAATATTTATATAGAGTTCTTACCTACTTACCAATTTAGTTATTTTTTTATTATAAACATTATTTTTTTGTTACAGAACAGAAAAAAGTTCATACAATATACAAAGTTTTACTGTATAATTTCTAATTTTTTTTTGCTTCAAATTGATCTGAGGACAATTATTTAAACAAAACAGAAGTATTTCTTTATGTATATTTTAAGTAAGTATTCGCTCTAAAATTATGAAGGTATTTAACTAAGTAATTTGTAAGTAAATGAAACAAAACAGCGCAACAAGTATACATGGCTTATAGAAACACCAACCCAGGGTAACATTATGCCACATTTTGAAAAGCTAAAAAGTATATCTGTTAATGATTCATTTTATAAATATTTTGAATAAAAAAAAATTGAAAAAAAATATTGAATAGAGCAAAATTGATCGTTAAATCTAAAAATTGCAATAAAGTGGATTAAAGTAACCCCATGTTACGGTGTATATTTTTTGTCCGACTTAGCGAATGTCCGAATTAAGCAAAGCTCTCCTTAAGTCGGACTTTTTGAAAATGTCCGACTTATTGAGATTTCAAGACTTATTGAATGTTCCTTGATATTTAAATATCATGTACATATATATTGAACAATATATTCTTATATGAAATATATATTTTTGTATGAATAATATATGCTATAAACGAAAAAATACCAAAATTGATGTTTATTTCAGTGACTCGCACATTTCTTTTTCAAACAGCTTTGAAGCATTCAAAGCTACTCTTCCAATTTCACCACTTTGAGTAAACATCAAAAAATTACCAAGGGTATCAACTGCATTACGAACTTCTGCAGTCGTTGGCTTTGTCACCGTTTCATCCGACATTTCGTTTCCTTCTTAATAACCGAAACGCCATCATCAATTGTAAACATATCTTCGTAAGTAAAATCTTCCGGAACAAGATCCTTATCACGCTGACGTAACTGATCAATTGAATTTTTTAATGCAGGGAAGTATTCTTCATCTTTGTCTGATACTCCTACTCCTTCTTTTAATCTTGCTTTGCGGAAGCAGTTATTAATAGTGGTTTTTGAAACTTCATTCTAAGAATAAACAAGAATTTTCATAACTTCAAGTTCTATGGAGATAGAAGGCATTTGTTTTTCGTTATCAATTGCATTTATGACCTTGTTAATTAAACTAGTTTGGTACTTACACTTCAACGATCAAATGACTCCTTGATCCATCGGCTGCAAACATGAAGTTGTGTTTGGGGGAAAAAAATAGAGTGCGACCGATTTAAGACTCTCAATATTCGGATGGGCGGTGCAATTATCAATAACCAATTCTACCTTACGGCCTTCTAATGCAAACTTTCTGTCGTTTTCTCTAACCCACTCCGCAAATAGTTTAGAGGTCATCCAGCTCTATTTTTGCGCACGGTAACGACATGAAGTGCTTCTAATTCCTTTAAAGCCATCGGGGTTTGTTTATATAATATAACAATAAAAAAGATCGGAAGTTTTTCTGTACACATGTTAGCTGCAGCAAGCCCAGTTAGTCGTATCTTGCAATTCTTACCTCCACTACATTTCTCACCTTTCAAATGCATACTTTTTTTTCCAAGTGCTTTATAATACAAACCGAACTCATCTGCATTGAATATATCACGCGAGTTATAACGAGGCAATATTGTCGGCAAAGTTGTCCTCCCTCCAAGAAACGGTCATTTCATTAGTACCATCTTGACTTTCACCTATAAAATATAAGAAAAGCAACTTTAAAATCAGCATAATTTATATTAGCTAGGGTCTAGGACTTTATGCAGTTTTTTTGCACTTTCTCCACTTATTGCTTATTGCGTGGTAATAAGCTAAAACGTGATAATGACTTTAAACAAATTAAAACAACAGAATTGGTTTGATAATTATAATTGGGGATGGAATAGATATGAGAGTTCCATGCTTATTATTATTTTTAAGACAAATTACTAAAAATAATGTAAATATCAATAAAAAAATAAAATTATAAAATACCTGAGATTGTTTTAAACGATACATTGTTTCTTTTTTTCCATCTACCTAACCATTCATCGGATGCTTGAAAGTTGTCACAACCAAGTTCTTTGACAAAATGCACAGCTTTGACTTTGAAAATGGTTCCAGACAGAGGAATGTTTTGGTGGCAGGTGTTTAAAAGCCACATATAACATGCTTTATCCAAATTCTCATATAGGGAGACACGCATCCGCACTCTTTTCGCAGAAGTTTTATTTTTTTCCGACTTCTGAATATATTTTGTTTTTTTCTTTTGACCATCCAGACAATGTTTGCTTTGGAATCCCATATTTCTTTGATATAGATACAGATGGTTCTCCTTTGTTGCGTTCTTTTAGTATTTTGTATTTTTCTGTTAAAGTTCTACTTGATAGCATTCTTTTAGCAACCTTCGATATTTATAGATATAGACCAGTGTCAAATGTAACGGTTGCAGAAAAAGGACGCCATTTACTAACATTCCTAAATTATTTACATATTACCTCATAAAGGTGTATATCAAGACTTTACCAAAGTATATAATATGGTTCTTCAGTAGTATTATTACATTGCATTTGATAAATTGTTTTAAAGTTCTCCTATCATTAAAATGGTAGTCAGCAGCATGAATATTGTAGTTTTCTGCACGTACAGGAGTACCACTGTTATTTAATACTAATACCAAGGAATTATCTTGACTAAGTGGGGCAGAACTTGGTAACCGTATAGAATCCGGACTATTAAATAAAACTGGAGAACCAGCAGGTTTTGAACCGGTAGCAGGATAAATTTCTGAATTAATTCTCCTCTTCTTTCCATTGGGCTTTCATAAGCCTAATGGAAATAAGAGGATTTATATCAATTTATATATATATATATATATATATATATATATATATATATATATATATATATATATATATATATATATATATAAAGAATTATGTATATAATTAACGTATATATACAAAAAGAAAGAAATATATCTGTAGAACAAAGAAGACAGTAAAATCTTGTCAACAAGCACTGTTTTTGTATTTACAATAAAAAATAAATTCATCGTAATCTTTTCATAGAACCCCTTTATATATTATTAATAGAATATAGATATAAAAATCATTTTTAATAAATATCCTATATGTTTGGTTCTCGAATTGCACTGCTATATCCAGTGTATTGTTAAAGATTTTGAGGTTGTTGAAAAATATTCATCATTTTCATAATTTTTATTATAGAATTGGCGTGTTAACGCCTAATTTACAGTAAATGATTCTGCACGCATGTTTTTGTAAGCTGCAAATTTTTTAAGTTTTAATTGATAGCTGTTAAAGCCATGATTAGTCCAAAATATACAAGTTTAAAACTTTGTTTACTGATATACGAACAAACTCAATACATCATACCTTTTATATTGAAGGTCTTAAATTGAATATATGTTATTTAAGGTGGCCAGGATAAATTTTTATCAACAAAAAGTCCTCCAAATCTCATTCTGCCTTGTTTTTTTTACTAATTTATTATTTAAGATAAGGTCGGCAACCTTAGAGTTAAGTCTTCTTGTATTTTTTATGGAGTAATATTTAGTTTGTTTTCTCTGAGTTAAGCGAGGGTTTGTTAGACCTGAGCCAATTATTTACTTCATTTATATCAGTCTTGATATTTTCTTGTTATCATTGTTATTAAAAAAAAAATTTGTACCATCAACAAACATGACTGATTTCAGTTTTAAGACGCATTGCAAAAAACATTTATATAAATCAAAAACAGAAGTGGACCAAGAAAAAATCTTTGGGGGACTCCACATTAAACATTTAATGCTCCACATTGCATATTACATTCATATTGTTATCTATTGGTTTAATAACTTTTAATCTAATCGTAAGTTTTATTGGATGCAATAGTCAACTTTATCAAATGCTTTTGATAAGTCAATAAACACTCCTTAAGTAACAGGTGGGTCTTGTACGCTTTCCTTGTTGCGTTGGATGATTTCCTCGTTGCGTTAACAACTACTTGTGGATGTTTTCTTTAAATTGATAACCAATAAGTTTATTCTACACGACTTTATTATAATAGCCATGATGTTGTATATGGACCATTTTTGATGAATTTTTAAAATACTTCTTAAAAATAAGTAAATCTACGTTATTGAGACTGTAACACGTGGTAAATATAAAACTAAAAAATGAGGTATAAATACTTTTCTAAATACTTTTCTAAATACTTTTAAAAATAAGTACAAATTTCTAAATACTTTAAAAAATAAGTAAATCTATGTTATTGAGACTTTAACACGTGCTAAATTAAAAAAAGTGAGTTAAAAAGGTGGTGCGGCTTTTTAGAGATAAATAAAGAAACCCAAGTTTTTTTATCAAATGAAATATTTTATCATTATATATATTAATAAAATATCTTCTTTTTAACCAAAGTTATTTTAATTCGTTTCTTTCCATTTTTTTTCAAAAAAAGTATCAATTATATTGAGGATTTATAAAGTCATTTAGATTAAGTTTTTTAAACCAAATGTCGGCTTGGAAGGCCGACAGAACATAAAATTGAAATATTGACTTCCTCAGAGAATAAAAATTGATATTATGCCAGCTTAATGTTCGTTTCAAGATATTTGTTCTGCAAACATAAAATGTAGCAAGCTGTAACTTTCAATTTAAACTATTATTTGAATGATAACTCTTTTAAATAGCTGGTGATTGTTTTTCTGATGCTTGAAATTGCTGATGATTGAAAGGAAAGAAAAAACAAAAGAAAACGTTTTTTCTAAAAAAAAGTTTCCTTTTGTTCTTCTCTTTCCTTTCTTGTTGAAATTATAATTTCAAGACATTATCAAAAGTCGCTTGTTTTTGAGTTGGCGTTAATTCTTTCCAAGTGTCTATACTCCTTCAAATAAATAAGTATATTTAAATCATGAATAACCAATTAAGCGTATTTATGATTGAATTAAAATCAGTAAAAATAATGTATCAATTGGTAAAATAATAACGTTAAAAAAATAAAAAATTCAATAAATAGAAAAAAAAGCGGACAAAAAAATAAAAAAAATGAGTGAGCCTTGGGCTTCATCTAGTTTTTTAATGACGTTGATCGTTATGGTTACACTGTTGCCAATTAAAAAAGAAAAACAAATGGAGCGAGAGTTTTGGTAAAAAAAAAAAGAAATGTAATACAATCTATTGCAAAAGAAAAACAAATTCAAGATATAATAGGCAAAAAATAAGATATAGACGTGCTGGAAAAAGTATAAAAAAATGGGTGTTGACGAAAAAAACTTACGTTTATTGAAATAAATGATACATTAAAATTATTAAAACTTAAAAAAATATATTTTTTTTTTCCACATATCATAAAAATACTTTTTGTTTAAAGTTCATTCTCTTTTTCGTTCAGTTTGATAAATATTTTTGCAATTCGACATTCTATATTATATATTGTTTGAGGCTTTGCATCTCATACATCATCAAGTTCTTTTAATAATAAGATATTTGGATTATTATAATTTTCAAACCATGTATTTGCGAAGTTTAATTCGTTTCTATAGTAATCATCAAATTACTTAATTGCTCTTGTCAAGAGTAATTTTTTCAAATATCTAAATGTTGGACAAAAGTTAAAGTTAAAGAGCTTTTGAATAATTTATCCATAATACTTTGTGGGCTTTTTATAATTTCCATTCATAATTAATGTTGTAATCAAGGTAGTTTATTTCATCTTTCTCATTTGAATTGTTTAATGAATAGTTATGATTAAGGCTATATGTCATATGGTATTTTCGTTTACTTTGCTGATAAAAAAAAACAACAAAAAAACAATAAACAAAAAAAATAATCAATAATCAATAATCAAAAGGCTCAGTAAACACAGGTCCATAGTGATCATCTGTTATTTTATAATTTTGATTAAATTTTGTTTTTTATAATATTCATATATCTGGGTGCGGATTTACAACACTTTCGTAAGTCTAAAATTTGCGTAAAGTTTCCGTAAGTTTTGCTTAAGTTGAAGGTTATGCTAAGTGGTATTCACAAACTTTGCGTAAACAAAAATTTACGAAATTCCTAAGTTTTTATGTAGGTTACTACTTACGCAAAAAGTCTAAAAATCGGTATTCACAACATTTTCCTAATAAGTGCTCTGCAAACTTTATGCAAGAAAAGATACGCCTGCAATTTTCTGACTTCATCATCTGATGTTATTTAAAAATGGCGTTTTAATTATTATTAAAGATTTAAGATTTTTTTCATTATTGGCATACTACAAAGCTTTAAGAAGCTCTATGAATAATTTTAAATGATAGTTGTATTATTGAAGCAAATAAAAAAAAAAAAGCATAATAACATTAGAAAATATATACATATATATATATATATATATATATATATATATATATATATATATATATATATAATATATATATATATAAACATATACAAATACATGTAACATATCGGTTAGTAATATGAATACCTAGTTACCATCATTCTTATTGATTAGTTTGAAAATTTAATTTGGTTGAAATGGATTTTCAATTGATTCAAGAAATAGAATTACAAAATCAACATTGGAGAACAGCTCAGCGAAT
Organism: Hydra vulgaris; assembly: GCF_038396675.1. Classification (NCBI taxonomy): domain Eukaryota; kingdom Metazoa; phylum Cnidaria; class Hydrozoa; order Anthoathecata; family Hydridae; genus Hydra; species Hydra vulgaris. The sequence goes on along the minus strand of NC_088920.1, from coordinate 15,131,536 downwards.
TGTCCTTAATAATTTGTCAGATGTTGAATATTGTCATAAATTTCGATTACCATAGCTTAAACTTTCAGAAATTATCATAACTCTAAATGACGATTTGTCTCCAATAATAGATAAAAACAATTCTAGTTGACCAGAAACAAAAGTGCTTATAGCTCTAAGATTTCTAGCAATAGGAAGCTTTCAAAACACTATTGGTAAGAACTTTTATTATGTATAAGTTTGTCTATGATATGTTAAACTGCAGTAATAATGCTAAAAAATATAAATAAGCTGATGTTTATTTAGAGATAGGAATAAGAATTGGCCCATTAGAGATAAAATGGAGCCAGGTAGTAAAAACGTCTTGCGTGTGCCATTAATTGAGCCTAAAAATGTTCTAATGCCTCTGCTTCATATAAAGCTGGGGCTCATGAAAAACTTCGTGAAGGCACTAGACAAAAACTCAGATGCTTTTCGGTCCCTATGCATTAAGTTTGACTTGACTTCTTTCCAAAAAACCTAGGTTCTGTTAGTGATGAACATGGTGAACGTTTCCATCAGGACAACTCGGTGATGGAGTCACGCTACCAAGGCCGATGGAGTGCAGCAATGTTCGCCGACTATTGCTGGATGCTTCAGCGCAACATGCCAAATTGTCAGCACAAACGCAAGTCTACAGCTAAGAAATTCAAACCAAACTAACTTTTAATTTAAGGAACTTTACGTTATACCCATGTATTTTACAAGTGTATTATATCTTAAACTATGTGTATTTATGTTAAGTAGTACTCTATTCAGCGATATATGCTCTACTGTAACTTGCCTGCGAGTTGTTTGCTTTAATACAATATTAAACATATATAAATGGTCAATGCCAAATATCTCAACAACGGTGGGTGATGGAGACAAACGGTTTCTATATTTGTAACCAGCATGTCTTACTTGTCTTAAAACAAGTGTTGGTTTCCAAGATGTTTTCCGAAAGTTTTTTTTTGTTGATCAGTGTAATTTTTACTTTAAATGTTTTTCCTATTCCTGCTGGTCCACTTAAAAAAACATGATTGTTGAGTGAAACATGTGTAACTTGCTGCTGCTTTGAGTGTAATTTTGTTAGTAATTTATTTTTTTCAAGAGAAAAAGTGGAAATATGTTTTTCAACATGAGCAAGGAGAGAATAAAATCAAATATGCATTCGTACTAGTCGTATGTCTTGTCGACAATTAATAGCTATTTTACACAAAAGAGACTGGAATTGACATGTCGATGCTCGTCGATGGCGGTAAAATATGTTGTATTATTGCAATATGTTGTATTATTGCAAGGTCGTATTAGTCCTGATTTTCATTCAAATATATGTTGTGAAGTCGAAAGAGGAATAGTCCCTAAGTTAGTAGAAATGAAGCGCTATATTGATCGAGGACACTCTATAATGGAGGTAATGAATAAAGAAAAGTTGATGTAGTCATAACCGATCTCTTACTATGTATGCTAATAGTAAACAAAAAGAGGAAGTGTTTGCATATATCTGTACGGTGAATAGATATATGCAAACACCTGGATATGGTAAGTCTCGTTTAGCTCTTGATATCACTCGTTGTTGTTTTCGCGAATGTCAACCTTTTTATAAAAAGAAAAGGCATGTGGTGGGATATGTATTCACAGGAAGATGAAGTAATTTGGGACGACTTTAGAGGCGATTTCTACGAGCCTCAAGAACTTCTTACATTTAGTGATCGCTGTGATTACAAAGTTCAAATAAAAGATGGTTTTTTAAATTTCATTTCTAAAATGATTATTTTCACATCCAACTATCCCATTGAATGATTGTATAAAGACAAACATGGTGCACCCTTTTAACGTTGTTTGGAATTTAAGATCAAGATATGATGGTAATAAGTTAGAATGTGCAAACGAAAGATTGGATTTTGAACAGTATAATGACAATGTTATTTATATCGTACAATAAAAGGAAAGATTCGGTCACAAATAACAAATGTTAATTAGTTGTGATTTTTCATGTTTTAATAAAATAATACATTAAATACCAACAATGACTAATTCTTCAAATTCTAAATATGTTTTTACTTGAAATTTAATTGTAAGCTCAGAACTATTTCCATTAGCTTAAAATATCGGCGGTGAAAATCTAATGAAATCATTATTTGCACATTCAACGCAAGAAAACCATTGGTAACGATCCACATCACTATTAAATAAATTTTCTTTAAGTTTCGGTGGGTTATCCCAGATATATCTTGTTAATTCGAGTAATGGCCATTATTGATATATGCTAACAGGTTTATCTCCGTAACATAATCTTGACAGTGTTTGATTGATCTCTAAATGCTAAATATTTTTTTACTGTATCTCTATGCGCTATCTGTATGTACTGCGCTAGTAATTATGTGTGTATTGATCTAAGTTTCTTGGTATGATGTAGGATTTTTCAAACGTTGCATTATTAACAAGGGAGGGCCATCTGATTTAATTCAATCAAGGTCCTTCTTCTTTAACTTAATTGATATACCGCATATCCTAAAATAACGAAATGTTGGCAATCTCTTGAAATGTGGTTCTTCTAATAAGCTTTTACAATTTATCATAAATTCAGTCATCTAATTATCTCCAATGATAGTTATTATAACCCCTTTATAAAATACTGTTGCATGTGTACATACTCTTTTTCTCTTTTTATCGTATTGGGGTGATCCGTATTGTCTACTTTTGCATTTACGTATCTTTTAGATTTTTTGGAGTATCTTTTAAAGATTTTTTAAGCAAACCTCCTTCATTTTTTAAATCTTTTAAATTTTCTTTTAAAACTATGAAATCTAGTAGCCTTAACTTACTTCTGGCGTGCCGTCTTGCTCTATATCTATCTTTATTTGAAATATAGTTCCAATAATTATTATAATAATTAATTCGGTTACCGTTACGCATCATTTTCATCTTCCAATGACAACTGCGCACATTTCACGCTTCATTAATTGTTTATACTAACATGTGTTTTAACAAAGAAATAAAAGCGCGCGTTTTTGCCTCTATTATTACAGGCATAAACAAAAACTCCTGACCATTTCATATGTCTTTTGTTAAAGAGCAAGAATTACTTGTTATTTACAACTCTCATTTTTTTAATAAATTATTATTATGGCTGCTAATACAAATTATCGCACTACTCATCAGTTATGTTCATATAATAATTCAGTTGACACTCATCGTGATTTTGAAACTTTTTTTTAAGAACAAGAATGGAAATGCGTTTTTTAAATGAAAGCAGGTTTTAATGGTACATTTTCGAATATATTTACGCACTGGTCGTTTATATTGTCGACAACTTATTACTCCATGAAAAGAATTGCGATTGGCATGATGAACTTGCGCGCCGTTGGAATTTTTAGTATGTATCAGCTTAACAAAAACAAAACGTATATTTAAGAGTATTTGTATTTACTTATGAGGAAAACCTGGTTGTGGTAAATCACGGATAGCCGTTCATAATGATCGTCATTCTTTTTCTGAAACATCTTCGTTTTACGAGACGGAGGGTTTGTAGTGGGACATGTATTCCCAAGAAAATGTTGAGATAAGGGACGACTTTAGAGGCGACTGTTAAGAGCCTCAGGAGCCTTTCAAACTTTGCGATAAGTACGATTATAAAGTACAAATCAATGGTGGTTTTTTAATTTTAATTTGCGACTTATGATATTTACATCAAATTATCATTCGGAGTGTTAGTACAAAGACAAGAGAGGAGAGCCACTTGAAAGACGTCTCGAGTACAAGTTGAAGATCAATGAATACGATGGTTTTTTTTAAATGAAAGGTTAGATTTTTAAAGTTACGACGTTGATGTTATTTTTAATTAATTGCTGTTAAACTCGCGCAACAAACAAATACGTTATTAAAACTGTGCATTTTAATCATATATATAAATACAATTATATTCCAATGTCTAATTCTTTGAATTCTAGATATACATTAACTTGATATTTAATCGGGTGTTCTCAGCTATATCTATTAGCCCAAAAGAATGGAGGCAAAAATCTAATCAAGTCATTATTAGCTGACTCTTTACAAGAAAAAACTCATTGATAACTATCTACATCACTATTGAAAAGATTTTCTTTAAGTTTGAGTGAATTATCCCCTACATATCTTGAATAATGGCCATTTTTGTTAAATTCTTATAGGTTTATCACCGTAAGAATTTATCACCGTATTATGTTGTTACAGTGTTAAACCTATAAGAATTTACAAAGACTTTAAAGACGTTTGTTGCGAGCCTTAGGAGCTTTTCAAACTTTGCGATAAAATATAACAAATATAAACAAGCAGAATGTATTTTAAGTAATATAACAACTCAAATTTTGTGAATATTTCATAATAAAAAAAGTTCTTTTAGAAAATATGAATTGTTAAAAAAATATTGAACATTATTTTCATTTTATGTTATGAAATTTTATTTTATTTGATGAAAGCCCTTTTTATATTTATTTAAAAAAATATTTTGACATGTATGTTGTTGCCTTTTTAATGTTGATACATTCAGTGTTAAAATGGCACTTCACACAGTTTGAATAAAAAAGATGACTTTTTCTTATTTTCAAATTTTTTTTTCGAATTAACGAAGAGGATATTATGACGATACGTTTGTTATTTGAATAAGGAACAGAGCCGTTAAAAAAAAGTGATATACTATGTTTCACCGTCAGTAGGTTCATCAGGAAGAATGTTAAAACATAAAAAAAATTTTAAAATTATAGAAAAAAATTATTTTACAGAAAGTTGGGAATTGTTATAATTAATTATGTAATATATGTAGTATTTTGCAACCAGGAAGTTGTAATAATTTCAAATTTTTCTTGTAAACAAGAAAAACTTGAAATTATTACTTATTTAGATTAAGAAAATTTACTGAATAAAAATTCAGAATTAATTTCTAAATGCAGACATTAAAATAAGTTCCTTTTAAAAAACAATAAAAACAAATGACCAGTCTAAATTTATCAAAACTCTAAAGAATTCTTTTCATAATTATCTAATTGTCTAATGTAGTTAATGCAACTTCCGGGTTAAAAAGTACTGCCGTTATTACATCATTAATTATAAAAATTCCCAACTCCCTGTGAAATAATTTTTTCTGAAAATTGAAATTTTTTATGCTTAGACATTCTTCCTGATGAATCTACTGATGGAGAAACACTGAGTAGAAGAAAGAAAAAATTAGATAAGTGTTTCTACTAATTTATATATTTATATATACATATATATATACACATGGGCGGATAATATATATATATATATATATATTCTTAAAGATATATATACATATATATATATATATATATATATATATATATATATATATATCAAGCAAAAGCAAACAGAAAGCTAAGTGCCAAGATGTTGCGTCTGGTTGCTGGTGGCCATTTGAAGCGAGTGTAATTCACGGACGAGAAGATTTTAACAATTCAATCTATCCACAACTCTCATAATCTTTTTCCTTCCTTCTCCCAGAATTGATGGTCAAAATTCATTACCTTAAGTCAGTGATGGTGTGGGGGCTTATGTGCTACCGGAAAGACCCCGCTCGTACTTATTGATTAAAATATGAAAGTTAATGCTCAAGTTCATCAACAAAGCATTCGGATAGATGTGGTGAAGCTGTGAGGCTCAAACCACTTCAAACAGTCTGGATTTACGCTAAAACAGGACTGGGCCCCAGCCAATGGAGCCGCGTCAACAATCGCTGTCTGTAATCAACTCTTTCTAGGATTCTGGTGTAAGGATGTTTGGACAAGTAATTCACCAGACTTGAACCCGCTCAACTTCTCAATCTGGTCGATCTTGGAACAAAAAATCTCAGGCAAAAGATACACAACAGTGGATGCCTTGAAGTTAGTTCTGAAGTAAGCTTAGGATAAAATTACCGCCTAAGAGCTTCAGACTATCATCGAGAGCTTCAGAAAGCGTTTGAAGAAGTGCATCGACGCTAATGGTGGAAACTTTGAATATTTATTATAGTTTTTTGGTTCTTTGAAATAAAATAAAATGTTGTTGCATTTTAATATTTCTTGCCAAAGATTTTATTATCAATTGGTTACATTAAAAAGTGGGACAAAACTCTTTCCGCACCCTATATATATATATAAATATATATATATATATATATATATATATATATATATATATATATATATATATATATATATATATATATATATATATCAATATATATGTGTGTGTATATATGTATTTATATATTTATATGTATATAAATATATATATATATATATATATATATATGCATAAATATATATATTTATATATATATATATATATATATATATATATATATATATATATATATATATATATATACATATATATATATATATATATATATATACATATATACATATATATATATATATATATATATATATATATATCTTTATATATATATAAATATATATGCATATACTTATATATATATATATATATATATATATATATATATATATATATATATATATATATATATATATATATATCTTTATATATATATAAATATATATGCATATACTTATATATATATATATATATATATATATATATATATATATATATATATATATATATGTATATTCATATAGTTTGTAACTTCTATGAGATAGGAATCTATCGAGACCCAGCTATAGTAGAATGACAATCAATTGAATGAATCGATGTTATTTTTGAACCGTCTTTAAAAAGCGACAAAATCTGGTAGACTATTCCAATAAAGTACTACACGATTGCATAAAAAGTTATGTCTGGCTGAATTCCTAGTAAACTCTCTGTGGATTTTGAATTCTGCACCGCGTAGACCACCAACAAGTCTTTAGTTCTGGTGGAAATTTTGTTGAAATATGACTATATATGTAATATTGTATTTTTGGCCTAGAAGAATTGTAAATTAATTACAACAAAAAACTGACGCTACTGTAGTATCTCCCTCCCCCTTTTTTATTGCTGATTATGAATCTTATAAAGACATAGGTCTGAAAATCTACAGAAAGTGCTCTAATTCGCTGTTGAAGTTTAAAAAAATACACTTAAAAACGCTAATATTCGCCATTTTTTTCATACTTGGTTATATATAAAATTCTTACAAAAGATGAATTTAAAAGAGCCTGGTTTCTATTAATAATGTAAATCAAAACTGTTAAAAAATGCTAAGCGCATCATTTTCTGATTTATCTCTGGCCCAAACCCTAACCCTGTCCTAATTTAAGTACGTTAAATCGAGCCAATCCCTATTTGTCAGTAGATGAACGTACATTCAATTAAGCCAATCCCTAGTTTTCAGTCGATGCATGTACATTTAATTGCTTTAATTCCTCTTTGTCAATCAATTTATGTACATTTAAAAAGCAAAATCTTAAACTAATTTTTAAGAAATTTATTAAAAATATATATAAAATACATTCATAAAAGCATTTAATTTAGTTAAAATTTAATTTTTGACGACAAAAATAACCGGTTTGCGTAAGTAAAAAAAAATTTTCTACACGATTGATTTCAAAATGTACACTTTGATGTGAAGCGTTTATAAAATGGCGAATATTAGAGTTTTTTAGTTTAATTTTTTTAACTTCAACAGCGAATTAGAGCACTTTCTGTTGATTTTCAAACCTATGCTTTTATAGGATTCTTAATCAGCAATAAAAAAAAGGAGGGAGTAGCGCCCAAAAAACTTTCATAAATCATTTTATATGCAATTTTGAAAGCACCTACTTTCTGAAAATTTAAAACTTTATACGTAAAAAATGTAAAAAGATACATTTTCCTTGTCAAATTACGTTGCAAACAAAATGCGTTAAATCACTTTAGAAGTTTTTGTTAAAAAATTTGTAAAAAGGAAGATAGATTTAACAGTGGTATGGACCATGTGGGTTCTATAACATTTGGTGTAGCAACCAATACGGATTGAGGAAAAATAAACAGAGTTTCTTAGTAAAGCGGTGCTGCAAAACACCCAAACACCCACAAGGAAACAAATAAAACTTGATAATTTTAAAAACTTGTTGTCTTCGTGATTGCCACACTAATCCAGCAATAAATCCAGCAAATAAACAAGCATTAATTATTCATTGATTTGAAACTATTTTATTTCTCTTAGATTAAATTTTAAATGTATGCAACAAATATGTTTTGACTTTTAGGGAAAAAAGAACATTTTAGAAAGCACATAATAGCGTCTTGGTGTTTTTAAATTAAACCTTTAAAGTTTCCGTGAAAGAACTGTTCGAGAATAGTCACCTTGTCACATAATGATTTTATCACTTATCCAATCAAACTCACTATGCACGTCTAGTAACATACGATGAAGTATAAAGAACATCAGGTAATTACTGATATGAAGTTTTGCAATTTTATGATTTTAACTATAATTTTAAATAAATACAAAAAGAAAGTTTTTTAATATAAAAATTTCATTTTTTACGCTGAATGGCAGTGGTTAAAGAATTATTAGGGGATATATATAACTTTAATGTTGGAGTTAATTGTCCTAATAAAGAGGCAGAAATTAAGCCTGAAACTGATGGTGTCATTTAGCAATTACTTGTGGCTTTGCAACATTTTTAATCAGAACCAATTTTTTCTTCACAATCACTTTTTAATAACTTCAGAAAGAAAGAAATTTTATTTTAAAATGGATAAACTAAGAATCAAAGGAAACTGGTTAAAAAGAAAAAATATGGAATTGAAGCTGTAAACTAAGTGTTAAAAAATCTTTTAGATTTTAATATAACACAGTCAAAATCCATTTGACTGTGGAAAACCAACAAAACATAATATACACGATCAGGTTATTATTACTATAATCAAGTTGAAGCAAAATTCGATTAATTACATTTCTAATGTTAGCAAAACTACTTACATTCTATTCAACTTTATAACTAAAATGTAAGATTGAGAAAACATGTACCATGTTGAATATTTTATTTTACAATATTCGATTTATATAGAGCAAATTTAATAGGCAAGTTTAGAGAGGCTATTTTCTGTACTTAATTAACATTAGGCGTTCCTCTGCACTCCTCACTCAAACCCAATATTTTAGATAGCATATTATTTTTAGGCATTGGCCAATACTTTCTTTAATAAATAGTTTATTACACTTAAGGTTTCCGTAATACAACTATTTCTTTAAAATCACTTAAATTTACTTTACTTGGAGACGCTTTGGAGCGAGTAATTTTTATAGTGTCGGAGCCAAATTTTAGACCTCGGCTCCAAATTATAGAGCCTAAAAATATGAGTTACATACTGCTTATAAGAAATTGCATCTTTTATTAAGTGGAAAGGACAGTTTATATATTTTATTTTAAAAGTTTTAAGTAGTTCTTATTTAAGAATTTCTATATAAAAATTTAATCAAAATATCAATGCATTTTTCCAGTCAACTTTGGGAAAATTTTTTCCTGCCTAACTTAAATGAAGTAGATTTATATTCAAGTCTTTTGGGAATTTAATTTTTTTTTCTTTCTAATTTTTAAAGTTAAGTAATTTACAAAATTTAAGGATTTTTGAAAGTAAACTTGCTTATTGTGTATTCTACTTGCTTAGAGTAAATTAATGTTTTAGTGTTAATGATTATTTGTAAATAGCGTCAGAATATTTGATGTCATAAAAGTAATGACCTACTTACTAGTTAAGAGTAATTTTAAGTCTACTCAAGACAAAAGGTTAAGCACAAAAACGGAAAGAAATTGCACAAACTGATGCCTGGATTAACAGTAATACTAGATTTATAAAACACAGACAACGCTAAGATTCGTATGTTATAAAACATATTCCTGTAGGCCACCGAAGCTTGAGATACTGATGCTGATATTCATTTGTTACCTCTGCCTCTTTAAAAGATGTGGAAAATTTATAATATCTTACAAACGTGGTCAGTTTGTTCAAAAATTTTATTGCAGAATGAATGCTAAGACGCAAGGACCTCAGAAAGTACATCTAATGACAAAAGGTTGCTCTGCTTCATCTTTTTATTTGTAAGTACTGACTAATATGTTGTATCCAGGCACAATGCTTTTAAAAACATACACAAACGGTATTATGAATGTTCAAATGGTATTATGAAACGGTATTAATAAACGGTATTATAAACGGTATTATGAAACGCTATGATGAATATAATATTGTTAATCAAACAATGATGAATTATAAAGTGTATCGATATCATTTTAATTTCTTTTCATTTTAACTCACAAAAAGTGTTGCCGTTAAGTCAGTAGGCTATAATGTTCTTTTTTTCTTTTTGAATTTTATAGAAAATTTGGCTTAGTTATAAAATTACACGACGTAACCAAACACCAACAGATAACTCCTTTTATTTTACTTTGCAGCGGGGTTTTTTTTTTATTATCATGGTTTGAATTTGAAGTCACTTACAACTTGCGTTTGAATTTTAAACAACGCTAAAGTTTAATAATTTGCATAGGCATTGCAGTTTTTTTTAATTTTTAAAATAATATGTGTAATATAGGATTACCATAGTACGGATTACGGATCTCGAGAAGTAATGATATGCAATGCTCTTTTTCTCGTTCACTCAATTCTGATGAATTCTGCAAAAATTATTGCGTTGTAAAGTAAAGAAATTTTTCGTAATCTAATAATAACAAGCTTATAATATCAGTAATTTTAAAAATACCCACTGATATTAATTATAAGTTTCTTTATTTACAACACATTCTATTATATTTCACACATTGATGCTAAAAATTTATGGACGGAGCTGTCTATTTTCATCTCAGCTTTTTCAATAATCTGCTCCTCGTAAACAATTTTTGTTTTCGAAGGAAGCACAATCTCTTATTGATTTGGTAATGGTTTTTTAAATGTCCTTGTAAATGATGCAGAGGCTTTACTGGTTAACATTCACATTACATTTGATTTTTCGAATTTTGTTAGAACCGATGTTGTTAACGAGTAAAGTAATCTTTGAATGTTACAAATTTCTTACTAAAGTTTTTCCTCTTTGACCTTTCTGTTTTGCAAAGTTGAAAATGGTATATTTCTACTGTGCAGTTTTGATTCAAGTTCATCAACTTTAAGATGTGAATAGATAATTGTTGTATTTTTACGTTTGTTTTTCTGCTAAGAGGACTTGACATAATCTAATTTGTTTTGTCTTTTAAAGTAATTGTTGGTAAACTGTAGTTTTCCTTTACTGGTATAGAAAGTCTCATAAATTCGAAAAAATTAGTTTCTTTTGACATAAATCATCTTTGACATTAATAAATCAATATCGTTATCACTTAAACCTCTAAAGTAAGCATTGTGACTCGTATTTAGTTTTTTACGTGTTAATCATAAAAAAATCTTTTGCCCTTGGATTTCAGTTTCAGTACGAACAAACTCTTGACATTAACAATCCCAGTTTAACTGACATGTGTTTCAATGGATATAACCAATCTCTACTGAAGGTAAAGAAGGGGGTGCTCTTAAACGATCATTTTAAGCATTTAAGAATGATAACGAGTTTATTCAGGATTTTTCTACTATGACTGGTGTATATCAAAAAATGGTGATGACGTCAATGAATCTATGAACTTTTTTTAAAAAACATTTAACGCAATTCTTGATCGTCATGCTTCGTACTAAAAACTGACCAAAAACCAATTTAAACTTAAATCTAAACCTAGGATCCTTAATGGAGTTGCAATTAAAAATAAACTAAAATTAGATCACTCATTTTTGTGCAGCTTGTTATTTGGTATGTCAGTTGGCACGCTTAATTGACGTCATCAATCTTAAGTTTGCTTCTTCCAATATAAGTTTGTATAAATGTAATATAAATCAACGTAACTTAAAACAATAACGAAATAACAGTATAAATGTTTATTACTACTTTCAGGGGCCATTCTAGGAATATAGGAGGGAGATTCTAGGAATAGGAGGATGGTGAACCCTTTGTGCCGATTGCCTTTTAAAACACTAACGGCAGTATTCCTGAAAGAAAGTTCATAAGTTGAAAATGACTTTTTTCGAGAGGGGTTGTGAGAGCCCGCCCCCTAACAACAGTGAAAACATTAAACTGCTTGTCTAGTTTAACATAGATGTTTCTCTATTACTTTTTAGATCATTTGCCATTTTTCTTATAGCGGCTTGTTTTTCTTCTACAATGCACATTGAAGAGTATACCGAGAAACTTTTATACTATATGCAGATACGACGATACTGAGTAAGAATTACTTGCAATGTTTTATTGACTGTCTGGAAAACGATTTGTTATTTATTAAATAAATAATAGCAATTTATCAGAAACTGTCTAAGTTTGTTAACATTTTTATTTATACTTCTTAATATTATATATGAATTGCTATTAAAATATTTTTCTTAGCTATAAATATAAAAAAATCATTCAAAAATAAACAATTAATTAGCAAAACATTAGTCGAACTCGTTCAAATTTTTTATTTTTTATTTAGTTAATGATTATGTTGAAGTTTTCGCTAGTGAATATGTTGAAATTTTTGATAATGAGTAAGTTAAAAACGTGAAATTGAAAAGCGTGCATAATAATAAAAAATATACTTTTTAAAAAGACATTAAAAATTATTTACATCAAGATTTTAAAACCAAAGTACAAACTTAGGCATGTTACAAATTAAAACTACATAGAATCATTTTAAAAAAAGTGATAAAGAAAAAAGTGCGAAGTGCATGTTAGATCAGAGTTGTTAGTGGGTTGGGTTGGGTTGGGTTGAGGAAGTATAACCCACTGATAACCCACGCCGTAGCTGCATTTCCATTGTATTTTCGCCGTTTCACCGTTATGTTTATTTCATTATTTGCGCTTAAGATTTAACGGATTTGCTATCGAATGACGCAGTTTTATTAAAGCCAACCGTCGAATTGACGTCAACACATCGATATCCAGGCCGCTGTATTAATGTAAAAAAAAATAATGTATAATAATTAGTGTAATAAAAAACTGCTCTTGCGTCATCGAAAGCATAATTACTTTCGATGACGCAAGAGCAGTTTTATACAGTTAGCGATTAGAGCGTTTTTTTCTGCGTGAATGACGTCATACAGCAAATTCATCGCTGAGTACGGCTATATAAACAGCATAAAATTAAATTAAAAGCATCATAATAATTCAAACTAAGCATGATGGCGAATGCCGATGAATTAGAAAATAAATTGAAACGTTACCCCAATAATTATTTATTCAAACCGTACGAGGCTGCAAAATCTGCGATTTGGGATAGGTTTACTTTAATATTTGAAAAGCGTGACGTTGCCGGCAATGGAGAGCCATCGAGTGTTGAATTGAAATATTTCTGTGCGTGTACCGTATGCAAAAAAGTGTATGCGTATAAGTCTGCTGATGGTCTAAGCTGCTTTGGCACAAAAAATCTCATAAACCATGCAAAATTATGCGGCACGAAGGACAGCAAACAACTGCAGATTCGTCAATGTTTCGCGTTAAAGTGTCAATTGACAAAAGATGACTGTGACCTTATGAAAAGAAAAGAAGTAGAATTCTGTGCTGATGGTTATCATTCTTTTCGATCTGTCGAACACGATGGTTTAAAGAGACTGCTTCAAACATGTGTTGACTTTGGCGCCAAGTATGGAAAATTTGACATCACTGACGCTCTAGTTAAACGTGAAACTGTAACGCAAGCTTCACGGCTACAAGCTGCAGAAATAAAGAAGAGAATAGACGCTATTAAGGAGCCTATTAATAGACGCTATTAAGGAGCCTATCGAAGATGGAACAATTTCACTGTGTCTCGACTTGTACACTGACGACTACAGGAAAAAAGCGAACCTTGATGTTCATGCTTCGTGGATTGACCGACAATTTTGCGTACAACATGCAGCGTTGGCCATTCGCCACTTTGGGACTGAAGCTCACACGGGTGTCAACATATCAACTGCGGTGAATACCATCTTCGCTGAATATGCTTTGCCAGAAAAGGATACGCCAGTGACAACTGACCACGGATCGAACGTCGTAGCAGCATTGAAGAACAATGTTCGACTTGACTGCATGTGCCACCGTTTACACACGGTCCTCACCAGTGCATGGAAAGACACAATGGCCGAAGAACCCGAGGCTGCTACCTATGAATCTGCCGTTTCTGACCTCTGTCGTTACGTCAAGCAAGCTACTGGCATACAGGTAAATGTTTACAACTCATGTTGCTTAAAAGTATTTTACCTCGTTCTGCGATGACAGTGTGTGTCTGTGTTAAACATGAACAATAATAATATGTTGTTACATTTTTATTGCAAAAACTACATTATTATATTTTTATTAGTTTGTTATTGTTGGTGCCGCTAATGCTATGTTGTTGTTGTGACTGTTGTTGTTGTTGTTACGTTGTAACTTATATATTGTTAATAATTATTATTGTAGGAACAACTACCAAAGTCACTAAAGCATGGAGGTGACACTAGACCGTGGATATCCATGTTTCGCCGAGCCGACTCTGTGGAAGACAGCTATGACGCACTCGTCGTTATTCTGACAAACAAGGACAAGCTATCGACAATCGCCAATGTCAGCAGAAAAGTTAACCGCGAAATTCGTGATGTGACTGACGGCATAAAAGATATATTTGAAGGTATGGAGAAGGTTACTGAACCAACTATGCAACAAGTAGTTCCGTCTTACTACCTACTGATTAAGCGGCTTCAACCTGCACCAGGATTGACAACAGCAGCAGCAACATTTCGGCAAAAACTCATTAAATACTTAGATTTAAAGTTTTGGACATCTATTAAAGCAATGCATCGTGTTTCCTAGATCCCTCTTTCAGAAATTTTGCATTTATACCTAATGTGACGGCGGCTGAAAAAAGATTTATGCGTGACTTGCTCAATGACGTCGATCAGTGGCTTCTGGCTGAAATGCAGCCCGCTGCTACACAAATTGCCAGGAAAGCAGCAGGAGAAGAATTGATGGAACAAGGTGTCCAACTCCAATTGGAAGCGCCAGCAAAGAAGAGAAGAACGGACCCGTTTGATGAGCTGCGAACAATGCAGTCAACGCGAGATCGGCCACAGACGCAAGACGCACAATTACATAATGAAGCAACAGTGCTACAGGAGACTTGCCAACATGAACTGTCCAGCTACAAGAGTCTTCGTGTTACTGCTGCGTGCAAGAATCCCTTAACCTTCTGGAAGGACAACGCAGCCGATTATCCCATTCTAGCAGCAACATCTCGCAGACTATACTGCATATCAGCAAGCTCTGTGCAGTCAGAAAGAGACTTTTCTTCTGTTGGGCACTCCATTACAGACACAAGGTCGCAACTATCACCGGCTAACGTAGAAGCTATCGAATTAGTACGCTGGGGAATGCGAAATGACATGTTTCACTAATATAGTGCTCATTTATGTTAAAGCTGTTCTTTGTTAGTTTGCTTACTAACACATATAGTGACAGTAACTGAGTAACAACATATTATTTGTATCTAATATGGTTGTATAGGCTAGAACGTATTAAAATGTCGCCAATTTAACGGTATAATTATACATGTTTGCATGCACTCCGTGGGTCAACCCATGGGTTGGGTTGGGTTCATGTGGCAGTGGGTTGGGTTGGGTTGGGTTCAATTTTCTTAGCCCACTAACAACTCTGTGTTAGATTCGGCAATTTTAAAAATTAGTCAAAGTTTAACTAAAGGGTTCTTAATCCATATAAAAACTAAATATGGAACCGATTTAAAATCAATTTTTACGGAGCATCAACTTTAAAACAGCATGAATCAGTTGAACTAGAGACTTAAATATACATCGATTGCGAAGACGAAGAAGTAATTCTATCAAAAAAGGTCAGAACAATTGACACGTTTTCGGTAAAAAAATTTCTATGGAAAAAATGGTATTGCGCATGGTTGCTTATGTTGGCTTTACATTGAAATAGTTTTTGCACATCTCAGATTTGCGGTATTTGTTTTTAAAGAGTGGTTTTCGGCTCCTTACTTCACCTGATACTATAAGATAGATGGTTATTAAATTCTGAGATTCTGAAAAAAGCCGATATAATGCAAAAATTCATATCACTAAAAAAGCAAAATCAAAAGTTAGACGATTGGACATTGCAAAATAGTCAGAGATACTTAAACTTAAATATACATATAGAGGCGAAACACTTTAATCTTGGTTACTGATTCGAATCCATGGATCGTGTAATGCATAATATTGGGTCAAGTTAGTTGCAGGAAGGTTAAATAGCTTCGATATTGACCTCCAAAAAAACATTTTCATGTCTTTTTGGAGGTCAATATCGAAGTGAAATCATGTTTAGCTATGAACAACTATGTTATGCTCATGGATTACAATATGCAGTTATTGTTATAATTTTCTTATACAAGAAAAACAACAGAAAAGTCGAAGAATCGTTAACTACATATGAAAATTGTGAATAAGATGAATATCGTAACACTGATGATGATGAAGTTATAAATAAAGAATATAGTTTGACAATAATTTTGGACCAACCACCTGCTGAATTGGTTAGCAATTACAAAGATCTCATGAAAAAAGTGAGAAAGGTTTTAAAAGTATTGAAAAACTCTCCTGTCAAAAATGATACATATTTACAGAAGAATATCCTACAAGAACATTGTAAAACTAGATCGAACAGTATGTTCGATATGTTAGAAAGATTTTAGAGACTAAAAGTGTGTTTTGAAATAGCCTTAATTAATGTTTGGTCAGAAATTCGTTTCACCCAAGAAGAATAGTTCTAAATCAATGACTTATTTCTTTGCCTGCCAACATTTAAGCTTGGTCTCAAACTATTATGCAGGAGAGAATCGAACCATGAACTTTGAGGAGTAGATTAAGTGATGATACTTTAATTAGGGTCTGTTTCCTAAGAGCGCATTTCCTACAATGATTTTGTCATACTTGATATTTTAAAAAGTAATTAACAATAATAGACGTTCTACGTAAAGTTAAAAGATGTTCTACGTATTTTAGATTATCTTTTTGTTCATTAAATGTTAATAACTATATTGATTTACAAATGAATTGTTTTTTGTCTTTATTAACCTAATCTAATCAATTTGATAACCTGAATATATTTTATCTGAAATACTTTAAAGAAAAAAATAATTTTAATTTTGCCTTTTATGTGCATAAGAAATCTACCAGTCCGCGCGGGATCCGCACAAATATTAAAAATTTCCGCGCGGATTTCGCGGGATTTATGTTCTTTAGAGCAATTCCTAAAATTATGTTTTATATGTAATTTTAGAAAATTTTAGCCAAGAGTCAGACGCGACAAACTTTGTAGTGCTCTTTTCTCCTTACAGTATCATTTGTTGAATAATTGGTTTTAATGTTTTATTTTTGTCAAAAATTTCTGCTATGAAATTAATTTCGAAAATATGTAGAAAACTTTTTCAATTATATTCCTCCACCTAAAATATATATTTAACTGTGCAACTGCAAAACTTCATTGAATACTTCTTAGTAGCAGGAACCCTATTTTTAGTAGCACTTATGGTGCATTATTTTATTTTCCAATGTCGATTTGCAAGGGTTCTTGATTATTTTACTTTATTTTAAAAACAATTACATTAACTTTAATAACAATTCAAAACTTAAAATGTTTTAAACTAAATTTTGCATTTAGGTGAATGCACTCTTTCTCTAAGTAAGTTTTGTAAACGGTTTTAATATCAATAAAATGTTTATGTTCCATTGACAAATAAAAGACTTCAGCTTGTCTAATTGCAGTGGAGGATGTTTTAAATTGACAGTTTAACAGATATTTCTTACTTTCTATAACAGAGTCATTGAAGTCAACAAGATCGACTGATTCATGATAAAATCGAGACTGAGATTTAAAAAAGACAGGCGTCCAAGCGCCAAAAAATAGATATAAAAAAAAATTATATAAAATAAAAGTATTACATTTCACAAACTTAAATAGAATAGTAACTTTTTTACATAAACGCTTTGATCTTCAAATCAAGTCATTTTTGATACTAGGGTGTATCTAGGATGTATCATTTTTGATATTAGGGTGTAGGGTGCTAACATACACCTCTCCTATGTTTTGATGGTTTAGTTCAAATTTATAGCATCTATTATTATCATTTCGCTAATGAATATAAAAAGACTTTTTTTCTGAAAAAAGTGTCCAGTTTCATACGGGTAAGGTAGTGGTTTGGTGCCCCTCCGTCTATCTGATACTCCTGGTGGCTACAATTGAACATAAATTTGCAGCCCACTCTTATGCCTTTTTTTCGACACCAAGATTTTTTTGTTTTGAAAAGAATTGGAAGAAAAACATTTTGACCAGCTTCTATATATCATATATATTTAATATATATATTCTGTATATATGAGTCTATATATCAAAAAATCGGTACTTAAACCGTCTTAACCTAAAAAGAAATTGTTAGATTTTGATAGTTTTAGCACCTTCATAATACTATTCTGATTTTCTTTTTAATAATATATAAATTTGTGATCCAATTATTTTATAACTGTTTTTGTTTCTTTACATCTTATAACCATCTTTCTTTAAATGTTGCCTAAATTTTACAGATAATTATATGCGTTACAATTGGGGCTCAGTGATATGGCTAACTTATGCCTTCTTTTTCCTCCAGCCGTTTGTACTTTTTTATATTGTTGTACATTGTAAACGTTTTCAACGGCGAAATAAACAAACTAAAAGAACTTACTTATTTGAAAAATTTTAAGGTATCTTAGTTCGACTTCAACAGAAAGACAAGTAAAATATTTGCTTTTGACTAAAGCCATGCACTTTCGCACCCACAACCCCCCTCTTTTTTTTTATTTATTACATATAATGAAAGATCGTTGTTTAAAATAAAGAAAGTTGGTATCCAGAATGTTTTTTCACCAACCCATGGTGCTCTAACTTTGACTTCCCTATTAAAACGCTAATATTCGCCATTTTCTTAACACGTTTTAACAAGTCTTAACACAAGTTTTAACAAGTCTTTACACGTCTTAACAAGTTTAAATTGAAAATAAAAAAAGTTTTAACAGGTCTTAACACGTCTTAACAAGTTTTAATTCCACACTTCCATGTTAACAGTAAATAGCCTAGTTTTGATTACTTAAAATTAAAACATTCCCGTAACAAATGCAGTTTTTAAACACAACTATTACAAATGTAGCCATTTTTTGTAAATAAAACGTTTTTATAATTTTGTAATTGCTAATCTCTCATTTTTATAAATCGATTAAAAATAGTATTCTAGCATGTTAAAATAAGGTTGACTAAGAAAATGTTTGCTAGCGGAGGTTAGACAGGATAGCTTGAAACAACTTCGCTCCAAAAATGAAATAAACGGTGCTCTCTAAAACGTTGCGCCCACATAAACTCTGACAAGTAGTATGGAATCATCTCACGGTTGATTGGTTTCATCATTGCTTTAATTTTCGCTTTTGCCCAACACCACATCGCTTTAATATGACTTGTTGTTACACTTGTTTCAGGGTCAACAAAATTTACACTGAGGTTAACTGTGCCATGTAAGTATGTGGGCGCTGGTAAGTTTATGTATGCAGTCCACAAGTCACTCCATACTAATGAACCTGGAAGGATCCATTGATGTATAATTGGCATTAAAGTTGCTGAGTCGCGATATGCTACGGGAATGAAAAATCCTTTCTTTGTTCCCGGCTCATAACCACTGAATATCCATTGTGTTTATGTTCTTTTGCAGCGTTTAACCGTACATCTCCAAATAATAAGGTCCGCAGCCCGTGAGTAATTTTACTGTATTCAAGGTTTGGCACATAAAGAAAAACGCATTGAATCTGCAATCAAACCAAACGCTCCGCACCAACGAATGGTTGCGTCCAAGTTGTTTGCAAATCTCAATCAAGTTTAGGTCAGAGAAATAGAATCAAAATCATTAAAATTAATCGAAGAGCCATGAAGTTTAGAAGGAGCTGATGTTAATTAAAGTACTTAAAGCGATTAAATACTGTTTTGTTTTGGGTTAAATTTTAAATCATGTTTTAAGCAGGAAGTTTTATAGGCAGTAATTTATCATTTAAGCTAGCAATGGTGTTTAGAATTTCATATTAAAAGTGTTCTAATATTGGCAACTATATTGCTAAGTGTTCGTTATCGTCATTTTTAGCATCCTATTTTAAAGTTAGGCCCTGCGACTGTGAAAACCATGTCGTTTTTAATACGACAAGAAAATCGCGAATGTAGCGTTTTGGTAGAAAAGTTTTTTTTCTTTAAGTAAAAGTTGGAGCTTTTTGAGTTAGTGAAAACACAAAATGGATACTGATTTTCTTCATTTTAAACAACGAACTTTCATAATTTGCAGTAAAAAGAAAGAGGGAGGGGGAGGGTGCGAAAGTGCGCCAGATATGAGTTTGTTTTACCTATTTGTTTGCGAACCAACATGACATCCGTAAATAGTTTTAGATATTTAAGGTAAGTTAATGATGTAACTCATTATGATAAAATTTATTTATTATAAGTTAATGATGTTAGTAAGTGAATAATTCATTATGATAAAATTTAATTATTATAAGTTAATGATGTTAGTAAGTGAATAGCAAGTAGTCATAGTGAGTAGAATGATGTTAGTTAGTGAGTAGCAAGACTCATTGTTTTTAATTTCATTAATGTCTTCTGTGAACTGCTCAGCAATATTGAAGCAGGTTATTTGACGAGGTGACAGTATGAGTATTACATTTTGAGAAGTAAACAATACGTAAGAAGATATTTTATGCTAATTTTTTAAATTATTAATAGATTTTGTTTTTTTCAAATATTAACTTCGCATTTATTGAAGCTATAGTAATTGGTATAATTCTACAATACATGTATAAACAATAGAAGGACTCAATGAAATTTTGCGAATGTCATAGTGCGAAAGTTGTCGGGTTTTGTCCTAGGCTCGGGTTTAATAAAAATTGAAAGTATAAAATTGAAAATGTGCAAGTCTAATTTCTACAACTTTTGGAAATGATTACTTATAACCTTTTGAAATCAGTATCAGTACTCCTGAAAATGATTGTGTTAAATACCTTACACAATCAGTTTAACTCCTAAAACGCACCGGAACTGAGTTTTCGTATTAGTTTTTCTTTTGTTAGCTATATGTTTATATTTTCCTTGTGTCATTATTTAATGAACTTAGTACATTTTTTTACAAAATTCACAATTGAATACTAAATTCATTTTCAAATATATTAAACTAAAGATAGGTACGTGGACTGATTTTTTTAAATTATTCAAATACTAGAATGTTATATATCATTAGAAAGCTCTCATATACAGTATTTCAAGGTGAAAAATTACGAAAATCGGACAATTCTATAAAAAGTTATGACGTTTTTAGTTGCAAATTTTCGATATGGATTTCTTGATAAAACTGTGGTCAAAAATATTTTTTTTTTTACTTAAGTTGTTATAACGTTGTCAATTCTTATTCAAAAATCTATAACTTGGTATCGAAAGATAGGTGTAAAAATGGGCTTTAATTTCAAACTTTTTCTAGGTAAATGGCGCATCAAGGGATCCAGAAGGGGTGCTAACCCACCACCGACACCTCTCAAAAAACACTTATTCTCCATAAAAGAGTGTCTTTTTTTTTAAGAAATTTATAATATTTATGAATAACATGATGGTATTATTTTATTCTACATTACTAGCGAGTGTTTCAGGTCTATCATAAATTTGGGTGTTAGGTTGCGGGTAAGGTTCAACACACCCTATCAAAATTTCATTCTTTTAAATATTGTAATATTTACTAAAATGAGTAAGTTATAAAAAAAAATATAACATTTTAATACTTTGAAAAATAGTAACTAGTGGTGTATAAAACTACCTTATTTGGAGGAGGCGTATGCCGCCCCTTCCCCTGCTGCCCTAAACCTGAAAAAAAATTAATAACAATTTTACAAAAAATGTTAAAACGCTTTCTTAAACAGAGAGACATTAGAATAAAAAACTAATGTCCCACATTTTAAGATGCGTTTGAATATCCGTTTTGTCCTTTAAAGAGACCGATTACCCACTCCAACTTTAACAAAAAATACTTAAAAACAATATGTATTTTGAACTAAAAAATGTTATCAAGTTTTGTGTTGTCTCTTAGTGAATGATTTATTTTTTCAATTCCATTGATGAATAAAATTAAATCATTTTTAACAATAGACACCACGTGAAGGTAAGCCAGAGCCGTCTATCAAAAAAAATTTGCTAGCCAAAAAACTTGCTGTACCATATTTGCAAGCTACAAAACTTGCTGTACCATATTTGCAAGCAACAAAACTTGCGGTACTCATTTTGCAAGCCATAAAACTTGCTGTATCACATTTGCAAGCTACAAAATTTGCGGCACTCATTTTGCAAGCCATAAAACTTGCTGTATCATATTTGCAAGCTACAAAACTTGCGGTACTCATTTTACAAGCCGTAAAACTTGCTGTACCATAATTGCAAACTACAAATCTTGCGGTACTCATTTTGCAAGCCAAAAAAATTTCTATACCATTTTTGCAAGCAACAAAACTTGCAGTACCTATTTCGCAAGCCATAAAACTTCCTGTACAAATGTAATGCATATAAGTTAAATTCTCCTGTTATAACATCAGCAACAAGATGGATTTTTTTCATCATATAATCAACAGCTTCAATATCAGTTTCATCTTGCTTCCAATAAGAAATAGTGTAAATTGTATCCTGTTGTCTCTGGTTTACTTTTTCTACTCTTCCATCATAAATAACTGTTTTTGAATCGTTAGCAACATACCATTCATGACAAAGTTTTCTTCCGACAATTCTTTCAGACATAACATCATCTAAATTTTCAAGTTGTTTGGCAGATAAGTGTTTATACAAATTTATAATTTCGCTGGTAGTTAATACACGCAGCTCATGCTCCAACTTTCTTTTTTGTTTTTCATCCATTTTTTGTCGTTTAGATGCTACTCTATCAGCAATCTTTGCTCGAATTTGACTGTGTAATAGTCGAGTTCTAATTCTATTTTGACGCGCCATGTAAATGGACCACTTAATTACTTTTTCTCTAGACAACTCCTCAAGATAATCTATAGTTCTATTCTTTTTGGATCTTAGTTTGCTAGATATGTAACAAATTGTTGCATTAGGGCATCGTCCTTTGAAATCGCTAAACATACCAATTAACTCTTCACTATCAACGTTGTGAAGCCTTGCACTAGCGGTCTCCTTAAGTTCCTCTGTAATATTAAGGGAGAAATATCTCTTATATTGACGTGTCAAAACATCCTTCACTGCTTGTCTTTTGACAAGCAGAAGTCATTTCAAGAAGTTGGTCATCAATGGGGAATAAGGCTGAAATAGGTTTCAATACATGTGCGTCAAGCATTGTCCCAAAAAAATCCTTCTTTCTACAAAATAACGCACCTGGATCTGATATGCAACAAGTAATATCTTCCAAAACATTTTATACAACCTGGATTCCAGTGACATGATCAAAACTTGCATTACCAGCTGATACATAAAACTTAGTCATCCATGGTCCACTGAGAAGTTTTCTAAACAGCGCAAGCACTCCCATTTGTTTTATAGCAGTTGCGTTACAAAATGCTTCTCGCAGAATCGGTTGTAAACTGAAACATTTTACTGTTCCAGTGGTCAGATAATGTAGAAAATCAGCATAGTGTTTCATTGAAATGAAACAAGTATGAAAAAGAATGTGCAAACGGTTTTCACGATACCGTGGAATAATACCTCGAGGTAGTTTTTTATTGTCTAAAAAATTTAAAAAACCTTGTGGATCACCTTTGCCATCTTTAAACCTCATTTTGTTCATTGCCAACACAATTTTGACAGCCATACAATCATATCCAAACAATTTGCAACGTTCAAGTTCTTGAGATTTCAAAACTTCGCGACATTTGCGACAATTGTGTCTAGAGGGTGCAAATGGCAATTAAGCTCATTTAAATTCTTCCCCCATGTATTACAAATTTTGGTAATAGTAAGATGGTTAACTGAGACTCTGTCAGACATTGTGTTGGAAATATTTAATATAATCGAACTACGACATTTATTAAAGGGAAGCGAGTGAAAATCTAAAAAAAATAAAGGCTAAATGATCAACTGCTCTACATATATGGCTTTTATAAGCCATATATGTAGAGCAGTTGATCATTTAGTTGACCTGACAGTTGTTTTCAGATGTGAGATAAACAGTGTTGGCATGGACACCCTCTTGTGCTGTTGCATCAAATCCTGCTTGCAGTTCTGCTATACTGCCAAGCTCACGAGTCATTTGGTCAATAGTTGAACGATGAGGAATATCAGTAAAGTTGATTCCAAAATATTGTCCAACTTTTGCAATTAGAAATGGAATATTACCTGTTGGAACATTTGCTAATAACATGCCATAAATTATCATTCTCATTTGTAATGGGTAACTTTTATCATCTTCTGACATAATAACATTTTGAATTTGGCCCTTTTTTATTTGGAACATATCGTTTTCAAATTGAGCGATAAACTTTTTGCATGCCTTATTATAAGTGTTATGTTTTAGTTTTATCTGCATTTTTACTTTTACTTTTGATGCCTTTGATTTTGCTTTAAGATTGCGAATTAACCTACTGTAATGATATGTTTTAATTTGTTTTTTTAGTTCTCTAACTTCCATCCTCAAAGCTTTAATAATATCTTCTTTTCTTTTGATGCTTTGCCTAAGTACTTTTAACTTATATGGCATGCTATTATATTTTGATATAATTTGTGTTATTTTTTTCCTGTGTTCTCTGGTCAAGCTCCTTAACTGAGAAGATAAATATGATAACCTTTTAAGGAGTTTTCTTTTCTTAGGGGTTACTTTTTCTCTAGATGTATGTTTCTTGTTTCATTTTCGAAGGATTTTACATGCAAGAAGGGTTCACTGTTGATTAGAAGTAAAATTGCAATATCTTCATAAAGTAACAGAACAGAAGACTCCGAAACAGTTGTCGATGAAGTACTCTGATTAGGATGAATTTCCTGGGTCATTGACACGCTTGGTGAATGGTATATAATAGTTTGATTACAGAAATCATCAAACTTTGAACAATCCCTTGCCTAATTGCTGGTAAATTTTTTGGCAACGCTAAGAACATTATAGAGTTAAAATTTACTAATATTTAAGCTAAATAACTCATTCACTTGTTTAAGAGTTTTTCCAACTGACTCACCTTTATTAGTAAGTGACAAGATTACATGTCCATTTTTACAGTGTGTAAATATTTTATTGCGCAAATTGAAGTTTCCAGCTAAATAGTGTTTCACTGCATCCGCAAACACACATCTACTATTTTTTGAACCCATAATTCCTTCTAAAGAATACAATTGAAGAGTTGATATGTTTTCATTTTAATTAAATTTCTTAAAAAGTATATAATATATTATAAATTGTTAACAATTGATAATACAACATGAAAATAAAATTTTTTAAAAGAATATACTTTTAAAATATCATACATACCTAATACAAACAAGTACTTGTTCAACTATGGTCCAACTAATATTTAAATCTGAATAATGCAAATCAATTTTTTAGAACTGTAAATATAGGCCCAGCTATGTTAAGATAAATTAATTTTTAAAAAAGTCAAATAAACATTTTACATCAACTAAAATAAGAAAACTAAAAAATACGCTAAAGACTCTACACATTTAATAACACTTCACATTTAAAATGATACTCATAAATTAAAACTTGCATTTAATATAGACTATAAAATTCTTATGACATTTTATTTGCATTTGAAAGTGGTAATTATCTATGGGTACCACTATTAAATTTATTTTATCACAAACAACATTGAAAACATGCAAAATATTTATTGCAACTACTACACTTGTTAATTATTAAAATTCTTTTTATAATTATTTTAGCAAAAAACTTAGGTAAAAATAAAAAAATACCAAGAATAATTTAATGTAAAAATTGGGACAATAAGGAAAACAAATTAACTAATATTGTATATTAATAAAGAAAAATAAAGGAATCGTGGCACCATGTTAACTTTTTAATTGTTTCTATTGAAGTTAACATAATTACTGCCACCATTCCGCCTAGGTCGACCTCTTCTCCCACAACCACTTGCAGTACCTCTGCTGCTATCCCCAGCACTCCTGTTGGGGGGATAATAGGGCCATCTAAAAAGAGGGTCATCTTTGCCCCCAAACCGGATCCAACGCAAATACGACCTGTTGCTGGTGGGTCCTGTAAACCCTGTAGGCTTCATATATAAGGTCTAAAAGCAAATAAATAATTATTATATTATTAACAAATGGTATTATATAACACTTAATAAAAATTTTTTACTTGTTAAAGTTTATCTAAATATATAAAATTATTGACTAATAAATCACTGATGCAGAGGACGATGAAACTAAGGTTAAAAAAGTTTTAAAAAAGGAAAATATAGCAGTTGATAAAAAAAAGGCATACACAAATAGAAAGTAAAATTTTTAAAACTTACCAATCGTACGAGATGAAGATGGTCCTAAGGTTAAAAAGTTGTAATAAAAAATTAATATAGCAAATGATGAAAAATGGATACAGATATGAAAAAGTAATATTATTTAGACATACCACTTGATGCAGACGACAATAAAACTAAGGTAAAAAAGTTGTAATAAAAAACAAATATCGCAATTGATGAAAAATACATACATATATTAGAAAGTAAAGTATTTAAAATATACCAATTGTAGCAGATGAGGATGTTCCTGAGGTTAAAAAGTTTTAATAGAAAATAAATATTGCATTTGTTGGGAAATGCATACACATATTAAAAAGTAATAGTTTTTAAACTTACCACTTGTTGCAGTTAAAGTTGGAACTAAGATCATAAAATTGATATAAAAAATAAATGTTGCATTTGATAAGGAATGCATAACAGGTTTTTAGAACTTACCAACTGTACCAGATGAAGATGCTTCTAAAGTTAAAAAAGGAGTAAGACACCGCAAAAAAAAAGAAGTTAAGCATTAAATATATTCACAGAATAAAAATTCCTGGTTTTCAAAATTACTAACTATAGCAAGTGATGGAAGGAGAGTTAAACAAAATATGAGTTAAACCTAGAAACACATGTTCAAACTTTTGTTACTATGATTCATAACAAAAGTTATAATATACAAACTTACCAATGGTAGACCTTGTGGATTCAACTAAAGGTAACAAAAAATAGTACGATAAAAAATAACACCTTGTAATTGCCAAAAGTAAGTTCAAAAAATAACAACTAAAAACTTAAAATATGAAGATTATATGTATATAAACAAGAAGCTAACATTACGAACGGGTATATACCTATGTAAACAATAAACATATATAAATTAGTATACATTAAGAAAAAGGTATTGACAATAATAATTATATCTTATATTTTAAAAAAACTTTAGAGACATTAAGTTAATGCAAAAATGTTATGGGAACTATACTTACAAAATTTTAAAAAATCTACAATAATAGTGCTAGGATCTAAACAAAAAGCAAATATTAGACATGTTTGTATAATTATTTAAATAATATTTAACGGATGAAGTAGTATACAACAGGAAAATAATAAAAGAAGATGAGTGTAATTTTTATATCATTTTTAAACTAAACACTAAAAAATATGTTTGTTAAGAATAAATCATTTTAAATTCGATTTGTAGACTTCTATAGAAATTAAAAGAAAAGAAGCAACTTATACAAATCATAAAATAATTTAATAATAACGAAGTATTTGTTAATATACAAATAAGTATTATTAATACTTATTTGTGTATTAACAAATTTTTATACTTATATGATGTTTTAATGAACCTGTAAAATGATACTTTTCTATTAATAAAATCAAAACAGTTTAAATCTAATAGTATTAGATTAAAACTGTATTATTAAAAAATGTATTAGTAATACATTAATCTTTTTATACTTAAGAATATCTTACCAAGATAAACAAAAAGAGTAAGGTTTTTACATTTATGTTTTTGTTTTAAAAATACTAAGCAATAATATAATTATGAAAAAAAAATTTTGCTTACTATCTGTTAGAGAGTCTATATATCTTTGTAAGTCTTTTTTTCCATTTTATCCGTTTTTCAGTTATCTGTTATCTAATAATATAAATAATAAAGAAAAAAAAATTGTTTTTCTAAGAACTGGCCCCCCTATCCGCCCCCGTATTTTTATAGTTCGCTGTTACCGAAAAAAAATTCATTAAAACAGAAATTAGGTACCAAAGGTTCTGCACTTAGTTATATATCTGCTCCCATTTTTTTTGGCTCATATTTAGCAGGTAAAAATAAAATACATGTAGAAAGTAGAATAAATAATTAAAAAAAGCGGGCTCAACATTTCTTTGATATGAAATTAATGTGAGAACATCGACTAAATTTTCATAGAAAATTGTCAGCAAAAAAATTTATAAAAAAGTTAGGCAACCATACCTAAAAATAATATAAAAATATTATTGGTATTTAAAGAATAACACATAGTAAACTATCTGTTCCCTTTTTTATTTCTTTGAGAATTGCCATGTGCTTAGAAAACGCATGTAGAAAGTTAAATTAATAATAAAAAAAGCGGGCTCAACATTTCATCTACCATAAATTAATGTGAGAACATATACTATATTTTCATGACCATAACAAACCATGAAAAATTAGTAACCATACATTAAAAGCCACATAAAAATCAAGATTAACTCTTCTTTTTTCAAAAAAATATCTAGGTTTATATATGTTTCCAAAAAGAAACACCACAAAAAAACGTTTGTCTGACGCTACCTAATAAAAAGTGAAAAAAACGTGGAACAAAATTTTAGCACAAAAATCGGCTCCGTAAAACGTGATTTCCGCGTACCTACTAAAGAATAGCGAATTTGATATAGCTTCCATTAAAACAAATGCTAATTTAAGTCCTTAAAGTCATTAAGGAAAGCAGTTATTGTAGATTCTCCCTCTCACTGAGTACTCTTCTTTACGTCTTCTTCGATTATCATTTACTACTGATCTTTCGCGGAAACCATATGTACCATCGATTGCTAATTTAGCATATGCTAAGGATGCTCTTTGTTGTGCTCGCCATTTTTTCTTTTCTGATTCCATTCTCAGCGCTACTGCAGAACCTCCCCTCATTTTTACTAATCGAATATGATAGTAAATTATATTCTGATTGAAAATCGTATAAAAACATAGACCTAAAAACCAACGGAATATCCTCTAATTCGACGTCGAAGTTTAAAAAAATGCCATTAAAAGCAGTAATAATCTTTTAATAATCTCATTCTTTATTTTTTGTAACTCAAGGGGCTAGATCCCTCTGTTTTTAAATTCTAAGTTATTTTCACACAAAAAAATGTGTTTCTAGGTTTTAGTTAAAACAAAAACTTTATTTTGAAAAAAAAAAAAGTGGTTTCCTTGGTAACCAAAAAATACCCCTTAAATGACCAAAAATGACTTCATGCCGTCTAAAAAACAAGAATTTGTGTACATATTTAGCATACAAAATTTTACCACAATATTCTCAAAAGGTAGGACTATGAAATGAGTTGATCAGATTTTTCATAACGTTTTGTCAAGATCACCTTAGCGTAATCAAAGATCATGGTCATAACTTAAATCGATTTAAGGTCTACTTTTTTTTAAATAAAAAATTTCCATTCCATTCATTTCGCAGAGTACAATATGGCAAACACTTCATGACAATTTCATATCAATATGTAATACGGTTCTCCAAATATATTAGACGGTGTGCTCAAATTTCTACTATGAGAAAAATACAATTTAAGTTAAATTTTTGAATACAATATAGTTTTTTTCATAAAAACAGTTAAAAATTAACTAAAGTTTTCAAAATCCACCAGGTACATACAAGTCACTTTCTTTTTCGATTATTTCTTCATTCTTTTTCAACTTCTTGGCACATAATATTTGCCTTCTTAACTTTTTAGCAGGGGTTATTCTAATTTCTGCTTTTTTTAATCTTTCGTTATTTAATGTTTTGCATCCTGCAAATAAATGAAAGCCTGGTTCCATATCCAGTTGCTTTAAAATATCAATAGATGCTTTTGTTCCAATATTAAAGTTAGTAACAGCATCATTTACACCAATTTCAAATTGTGTCAATGATGCAAATGTTTGTTTTGGTATGCAGTCCCAAATCATACCATTAAAAGATTCATTGTCATTTTGAGTCTTACCCTGCAAACATTTTTGTAACTCACTGTCTTTACTTAAATCCTCAAATATAGGTTTTACTTTCATGATGACGTTTGTTGGTAAACCAGGTCCTGGCTTCTATGTTGTTGTCTTATTTATTTTATCGGCATTTTTTGAGATAGCAACATGATGTAGTGATGCTAACACTCCAGCTTTCTTTTCTTTAAGTTTACCAATATTTTGCCTGATTGCAACTCCAACAAAGTTTTGTAAGCGATTGATTGTCGCATCTGTTAGACGCCCTCTACCACCAAGGCCTTTTTCTATTTTCTTTAAAGTTTACAGTCACGTTTCAATTCTTTTTTTGATAATGACCAACACATTCCAGCTTATCAATTTCTATATCAGAGTATGTATTTTTAACACTCATGTAACTTTTACTATCTCCATTACTTAAATATTGAACATAACGTAACTAGCGATTGTCAATAGAACGTTGAAAGACACGTTTTGCTCCTTCTGTCTCCATACCCCCAACAGAACCTTGGTAATTATACTAGCAAACATGAAAATTTGTCCATTTTATTTAAAAACATATGATCATAGAATTATAAAAAGATTTAATTGTTTATTTACATTAATTGCACTCTAACTTATAAAGTTACAAGCACAAAATATTACAATATCTACATTGTCAAAAAATATTTAAATAAAAAACTCGTTTGTTCGTAAAAAAGCATATCGTCAGTTAACTCAGATGTAAATCGACTACGATGATCTGGTGTCGTGTGCTTTATAACTGAAAACAGTTGCTCAACACTGACTTGGGATATGGGTAGCGACAAAGCGACTCGGCAAGCTTCCTGTAAAACCACAGGGAAATGTTTAATTGCTTTAAATGGGTTTAGTTTTAAAAATTCGTCTAAGATGGAGGAGGTATCTTTAAACATTGATCAAATTTCCGGAAATAATTTTAGAGCTTGTCGAAACTCCGTTTCAATTACGTCTAGTTGAACCTAATTTGTTCCTTTTCAATCTCCAGTTCACATAGCATAAATAAATTTGGTCGTCGTTTTGCGACTGATAGAGCATCCTCTTCGTTTTCTGAACCAAATTCGGCAACATGAACTGAAAAAGAGTTGCGCGCTACTGCGTTTTTAAGTTTGTCGAGCTCATTATTCCTATTTTTATTAGCCAGTTGAATCAGTTTGTAATTAATTTTCCAAAGTTTCCAAAATAGTATAAAATGAATCTATTGTGTATATAAACATTATATGAGGTGTTTATATATGTTATATAAAGTTAAATAAATGTATTTTGTTTTATAGTTATTATATATGTTTATACTATGTTGTTTCCATGTTTTCAAAGTGTGTGACTTGGCAAACGTGTTTGCCAAGATTTTGCGTAAAGTTGTTATTTATGTTACTAATGTTGTTACATTTGGCTTACCTTTATGTTGGTGTCTATTTTTAAAAATTATAAGTGGTTTTATTATTAAAACTTACTGCTTTTAATCATTCACTAAAAGCCACTCAAGAAAAATCATTTTGCCGTATATGCAATTTGTTTATATCTTAATTTGAATTTTTAGAACCATGAAGTACCAACATGATTTGTTTTCTAAAAACTAAACAAACAAAGCATGGAACAATTTTGAAACCAAACGTACAACATGCGGAAATATCATAAATACCAGATTGGCTGAACATGCTTTCGCGGTGAGTTTAGAATTAAGAAAATGCATGAATTAGAAGGGTTAAATGTGTGAAATATATGTGAATAATGTATATATATGTAATAAATAAGTGAAATACATTTATTAAAATTTGTGTTACATTAAAGTTTTAATATATATATATATATATATATATATATATATATATATATATATATATATATATATATATATATATATATATATATATATATATATATATATATATATATATATATATATATATATATATATATATATTTATGTATTATATATAACATTCTCTATGGACCAACACATAAAATTTTTTGTTTAATTATAAAACACTTACTAAATACTTCACTATATTGGTACATATCTTACCAAAGATGCTGCAAAAGTATTTGCCTGTGGCATTGTAAACTCTCAACTTTATTACTGCAACAGTCTATCTGAAACTTCTCAAAAAAAATTTAAACAAACTATAACGTATGCAAAATAATTTAGCTTTATATTTTATGTCTCTTTCCCTTCTATTTTCAATCACTCTCTGTATATATATACATACATATATATATATATATATATATATATATATATATATATATATATATATATATATATATATATATATATATATATATGTATGTATATATATACAGAGAGTGAGAGAGAGAGAGAGAAATAAATTTTATTCACGCTTATTGATGATAACTGATTCACTTTTTTTGTTTTTTTAAAGTTTAATGTTAATAAAAAAAAATTTTCAAACTATTAAGCTCTTCCTCAAGCTTTTACTTTCCCCATGTAACTAACAACTTTATTTAAAATGGCTCAAAATTTACTGGTAAAAAAAGAAGTTTTTTTTTTCTTTAAATTTCAATCATCACTTTTTCAGTGTACCACACGCGTAGGAAAAGAATTGCCAGCCTCCTTCATATTTAGTCAAAGTCAGTTACATCTACCCCTCCCCCTCAAATCCTGAACTCTAGCAGTTTAATACGTTTGTTTTATCCAACATATCAAACTGCTATTACATTCCAATGCCACTGAGTAAAATTACACTGTATATTTTATTAAAAAGTGTTCTATATATGTTCAGTTAAATATTTACAGTGTACTAATACATTATATTACTAATATTTCAGTTAATTATTTACACAGTAAAAAATGTTGTTGAAGTTAAAGGTATCACCTTTGGATTTTAAACCAGTAATTATTTTTAAAAATAAGATTGCAATGTTATTGTGTTTATTAGAAAAATAACTCAAAAAACAGTTTTAAGTTAGGATATTATGGCTAGAAAGTCTCACTGCACCTCAGCTGATGCTCTTAAAACACTAAAATGCTCTTAAAACACTAAAGTGTGTTGAATCTAGAGGATGCAAAAGAATAATCAATTATTCTTGAAGCTAAAACGGATCCGCTTATCTCCAGCAACGTCATTAAAAACATTTCAGTGTTGAATGTAACATTTATATTTAAATGCGTACAATTAGAGGGCGTTTAGTTAAAGCAAATTTATTTTCAATATCATTTAGAAGTGTGCCTTTATTGAAAAAAGACATATAAAAGCTAGAAAACAGGTTTTCCGTAAATATTCTGCAGACCACTAAATAAAGAGTTTGACCTACATTACACTAAGAAAATAGTGAAGTTTGGTGGTGGAACTATTATGGTGTATGGATGTTACTCATCATTTGGTATTAGTCTTTTTTTTAAACAGACATGACAGCTGATATTTATACTAATATACTCCAAGAAATAATACTTCCTTATGCTGATGACAACATGCCAATACTCAAAAATGTTAATTTTCCAAAGCATACGGCTTCCATCACTAAGAGATGGTTCCAAAATAATGGAATAAAACAATTAGAGTGGCCAGCACAATTGCTAGATTTATAAAGTTGTAAAAGACAAGGAAAAGCCTATGAACAAAAAGAATCTGTGGGAGGCTGTACAAGTATCATGGAACTCTATTTCTCCATTAACATGCAATAAATTGGCTAACAGCATGCCCAAAAGATTAATTGATGTTAAAAATAATAAAGAACACGCAACAAAATATTAACTAATTATCTTAGATGTTGTATGAAATAATCGAAACTTTTGCAAAAAAGTTGTTCGTTACATGGGAAAAGTGAAAGGGAACTGGATAATTTTTAAAAAAATACAAGAATTAACATTAAACTTTATAAAAACAAAAAAAGTAATATTATGTGTGCGTGTGTGTGTGTTTGTGTGTGTGTGTGTGTGTGTGTGTGTGTGTGTGTGTGTGTGTATATATATTTATTTATTTATTTATATATATAAGTAATAAATAAATTTCTTATTATTGAGGAGATTTGTTTTCTTTTGTTAGTAGGGCTGAAGAAACTTCAGGATGAAAACAAAAATTATGACGATGGCGAAGTTATTTGACGACTAGATTATCATTTTTCATTTTCTTTGCGAAATTCTGTTTTATTTTTAATAGTTATGGGTCTGATGCCACAGCCTAAAAATGCAATTATTAGGCTGATTGTTGGCCATCTATTCACCTTATTTTAGAGCAACTGAGAAAGCATACATAAATCGAAGAAAATTTAATTTAATTTAAATAAATTTTTTGTAGAAATTGTCGATCATCTTAAATTGTTTATAACTTAAATAAGTAAATATTTCTGAATAGGATATTTATTAATGAAAAAAATGTGAACAATTAATCTCAATATCTTAATAAAACTCAATATCGCGCAAATTTATTTTTTGATGAGTAAATATTTGTAACTTTAAATAAATGACTTTTTTGGTTTGTTTTAAAATTGTTTATGATATTGTTCGGTAAGTGGTAAATGTTGTTGTGTTATATATGTTTGTGTTAGGGTTGCGGGACTTTTGGCTCAAACGATTAGACCTTGAATAGAACGTAATAAATAATTTAACTTTGTCGTCTTTTGCAATGGAATGTAACAACTATATAGAAATAAAAGATTTATTCAACTTTTGTTTTGATAGTTTTTATTTGGTCAATGAAAACAGATATGCTATTCATTCAGTGTTGAATGTGTAGTGTAGTTGTGCAACACATTCAGGGATGAATGTTTAGTGTTGCACACTGTAGCTGTGATATTAATTTTAGAGGGGGGGGGTTCTTTTATAATTGCCCCGGTGCAAAAATGTAATGACCCGTACCCCTGAGGGTACGGGTTCCTGTGCTATGTTCTATGATTCAGCACTTTGTTTATTGAGCAGAAGCTAATTTTATCTTTATTGATTTTTTAATAGTGATATTATTTTCAGTAGTGATTTTAATAGTGCGATAACTATGAGTACCATAAAAAATATATTCGACAACGCAGAAGAAGGAGATAAATTTATTCAAGTAGAAGAAGGGTTAGCAAATACTAGCGAAAAAGTTGACATAAGTGAACCACTTTTAATTGCATCGCTTGTATCAGACTTGAAATTTAATGGTCTAAAAAACACAAGTGAACTTTTCGAAACTGCGTTAGAGTTGTTTGCATTTGCTAATATTAAAATCAATGCTGTTGAGGGAACAACTCAATGTTTCAAGGCAGACATTTCTGCATTACTTACAAATGAAAAAGAAGCTGAAACATTTTTAAATAATTACTGCGAAAGAAATCAAGAAGTATTAAAGGTTGCAGCATCTAGATAATGAGATACGACAACAACAAATTTGTAATATAACTGTTTGAAGTAATATCAATAGGGTAAAGTGACAAAACTCTGACCTTATCTTAACAATTTTATTTCTAAAAAGATGTTTATAAATAAACCTATTAGACAATCATACATTGTTAGAAAGATAAGCCTTTCAGCATTCGGGGTATAATTTTATTTATTTTTTAAAATGAAAATTGCGCAGACGAACACTACAGCCGTTTTTCAAAACGCCTTTACTTCAAAAAAAAATCGACTTTTTTACAAAAAAAGCTAATATAAATGATAACAAACGTTATAAAATAATTATTTTCAAAAAATTATTAAAAAATTCATAAAAATCACTATTATCTAAAACTGTCTTAAAAATAATATCTGCTTTTATTTATTTCTTTACTTTTTTTCAAAACGCCTTACGCATTGCTTCGGGAAAAATGATTCGACTACACTATGTTTTGAAATTCCTAGTATTTAATTATTGTTTTTATTATAACAATTATAGTTATTGTTATATTGTATTATAGTAATAACTATAATTATTATGATAAACCAATAATAATTATAATATAATTATAATAAAGCAATAATTAACTATTAAGAATTTCAAAATATAGTGTAACTTATAATATAACTGTTATTAATATAATAAATTATAATAACTGTTAATAAATTAATAATTGTTAGTAAATTAATAACATAGTCTATACACAGGGCCGTGCCGACGGAGATGTATGTGTTGAGGGTTGGAGATATTACCCACCCCCCACCCCCACCCTAGATTTTACCGACATAAACCATAAGGTTTATGTAGGTAAAATCTGGGACTTTCGGACTCTGTTGGTTTTCACCGACAGAGCCTCAGAGTTGGGACTCTGTCGATGAAAACCGAAATTTGGCTTCAAAAATAACCCTCCATTGGTAAAACTAGCTTTTTTTAGTTTTATCCCCACACTTCGTTGTTCGGTACGACCCTGTCCATACCTTTAAACTGAATGTTAACACGATGTTTGTAGTAGAAAATGCTATAATATAACATGAATATTTGTTACTATATTGCTTGTTTTGTTTATTTCATTGCGTTCATACTTATCTGAAAAAAAAATTTATTCATTAGCAGAATACAGAAACTAAAAAGGAAACAGGCTGAAATTTGGTCACTGATTGGAGTCACTTTACCCTAACTAACTATATTGACCCATATAAACATAGTGATAAGTTATCATAAATCGTTTATGCAATAATTTAATGATTACTCTCATAGGCATCTTGGAATTAAAAGCTCATTCAGTTTTTATAAAAGCTATCTCTGTCATCATAAAACTAGATATAATCCAACGACTAATGCTTCATCTATTTTGAAAAATAATCCTTCACGAAGAATCAAAAACACAGATTGTCCATATTCTATGACAATAAAAATTAAAAAGAATAAGGATGCATATCCCTGTCATATTATTCTAGAACATTGTCACAATCACCCTTTAAACTCATTACAAGTGAATAGTTTTAAAGATATATTACCTGAAACTGCAGATAAAGTTGTAACTCTTTTTGATAAAGGTTTCACACCAGGTAGTTTTTAATTACTTCATGAAATTTATATATATTTTTTTATGCATGTTATATTTTTATTGAATTTTATAAGCAAAAAAAAATAGCCCTACCCCAGGTATTCTGAAAAAAAGCATAATGTATTTAATTTTATTTTAAAAGGATTTGCTTGTAAAGAATACAATCAAAATCTACTATTTGAATGCAAAGATGAGCTTGAATATCATCGTTTAAGATCTGATCGTTCAATTTGTCTAAGACGACACGACTTTAACAGGTTATATAACTCTTACTGTAGAGAAAAAATGGATCTAAAAATGGGAAAGAAATGTTTGAGCATTTAGAAGAAAAAATAAAATTTTATATTGATAAGTTTCCGGATAGCGCTGTGCATTTCCAACGATACGAAGAAAATGATTTGACAACTACACCGCTAATCTTAGTTATAGTAACGCCATTAATAAAAAGAGTTCATACTATGGTGAGTATTTTTTTAGTTGTTATTATTTCGTTAAGTTTTGAAATTTTGATATTACTTAAAACTCTAATTATAGGAAACTCATTCTTCAGAAATAGTCTTTGTTGACTCTTCTTCAAATATGGACGCAAATAATCTTAGGGTTTTTATCCTTTGTACTCATAGTGTTGCTGGTGCTCTTCCTTTGGGTTTAATAATTTGTAGTGACGAAAAAACTGACACCTTGATAAAGGCCTTTGAAGCTTACAAAATCTTATTACCCGAAAATGCTTTTTTTAATAACGGTAATCAAACTGGTTCGGATGTTATGCTCACAGACAACAGTTCGGAGTTAAGAGATGCATTATATAACGTTTGGCCTTCTTCATTATTATTATTATGTACTTTTCATCTTTTGCAACAAGTTTGGAGATGGCTGTTCGATATCAAACACCAAATTCAAAAAGAGGATCGACCGGTTATTATGTCAAATTTTAAAAACACTGTTTACTCTGAAGCAATAGAGATGTTTGAGGTTGCTTTTTCGCAACTGCTTTGCGACAATATCATTAAAAAATACCCTAATCTAATATTTTATTTAAAAAATATATATGAAATGAAAAAATGTTGGGCATTGGCATTTCGTTTGACTTTACGAACACGTGGTAACAACACTAACAATTACTACGCGGCGCAATTTTTAGTTATGAAAGACTTAATTTTGCAAAGAGTAAGAGCATATAATGTTAACGCACTATTTGACAGTTTTACTGACGAATTAGACCAACATTATAAAAATAAACTGTTATCTGCCGCTAGTGGATCTTTTGATAGCTATAATACTTTGGTAAACCAAAAAAAAAGAAAGGAGTAATCGGATTTGTAAAGCCATCCACCGAGCATATTAGTACAATGTTACGTAATACTCAAAATATCGGTAGCAACATATTTGTTGATCCTAGTGCGTCTGGAAAAAAAAACTATACGTTATATGTGAATATTGGAATATGCGAATGTCGAGTCGGGGGAAATGGCGCTCCTTGTAATCATCAATATGTGCTATGGTCTAATGACATTTCAAACAGTTTGAACTTTATGCCAATATTCAACATTGAACAAAGAAAATATCTTGCTGAAATTGCGCTAGGGAAGAGTTTACCAAGAGAGTTTTATGAAGGACTCCGCACCGATAACAATATATGCAAAAATAATTTTGAAATAAATTTATGTATAGAGTTAAATGAAAGCACCAGTAATGTTGCTAACAATGTTGAAGCTTCGAACATTTGTGAAAAAGATGATACATTGAGGGACAAAGCTTTTGAAGCACTATCAAGTTCATTTGAAACTATACGTTCTAAAATCGCTGTTGGAGATAAATCACTTTTACTTGGCATAATAAAATTTAAAGAAAGAGTAGAAAAAATGAGTTCAAGTTTACTTACAACAAATTTACATACATTCGGTATGCAGCAAATTAGCCGAAAGAATAACTATGTATGCACGTTTTTGAAAAAATACCAAAAAAATAAAATTAATGTCCAGCCGGAGGCAGTGAAACGTCGTAAAACAAATAACGGGGGAAAAAGGGCTTTACAAAAAGGAATTAGTTTATTTACTATGTCCTTGAAGACACCATCAAAAAAAAGAAATCATAAGTTTGCTGAGAACGTTAAGAATAACGAACCCGTTGCTAAAAAAGCAGGACGCAGCTTAATGACTTGAATTAATTAATATATTAAAGTTCACTAAACAAGTTAGTAGTTTCACTGTTAACTGTTTTAATAATTATGCTTATCTGAGATAAATTTATTTATGAATATATCTTATACTTTTATTTATGAAAATGACGAGTAGAAAGTCATTATTTGTTGAAATCGATTTGTTGTTGTTAGACTCATAATATAATTTAAATAAAATAGTGAACCAAAAATAAAAATTTTGATGATGAAGTTTGATATTCCATAAAGTACAACAAGATTTAAATTTAAAATAGAAGTATGAGATTATTTGCTCTCTTGCGCACAAATAAGTATTACATAGTTTTATTACTTAATTTATTTAAGTTTTATATATTTAATTAATTTATTTAAATTTAATTAATTTATTTCATGATTTTCGTAAATTATTTAAAATGGGGATGCAGGCGAAAAAAAAAAGAAAATTCAGACATTTATTAAAAAGTCTTCCGTTAATAAAATAGAAAATTTCAAATGTTCATTTACAAATTTTCAAATAAATTTCTTTCTATATAAAAAAACCAACTAAAATTAACACATACACACACAAAAAAAAACGTATCTGTTTCAAAAATATAAAAACAGAAAAAAGCCCTATAAAGTATTTCATTTACCTCTTCATCAAGATAGGTCTAGTAGTTGGTTTATGTGTATTTCTTGTTTTGAATTTCGAAAATCAATATCAATAAAATTAATTCTAAAAAAAAATAATTAAAAAATATTAGAGTTTAACTCCAAGTTATAAATAAATAAATGTGTGATGTAATCCCAAAAAGAAACATTTTTAAACATACTACTATATTATATATTTACATAAAAGCACAATAATGTATACAAGGACCAATATGAGATTTATAGAAGTAAAGTATGTGACCAGGTAGTTAGCAAGATAAAGTGTGGGCAACTTTACCAGAGCCTTACTTTGCAATCAATTGTATTTCATAGGGGAAACCATATTACTTCATGTGAAAAAAGTTTATACTTTTTCATTACCTTATTGTTGCTAACTTTTTAAGCAACACTAAAAGCATATAGTCTTATGTCGATATAGAAATAAAGTAGAACAATCAAATCATTAAAGTTACCAAAAGCAACAATATTGACTGATGGACAATCAATTTTAAGTTCCAAAGAGAATGTCCGATAGACAAAGAAAAAAGCTGACAGACAAAGAGGAAAACTGATGGATAGAGAGATAGGCTGATGACAAAAGAGAAAGGCTGATGTACAAATATAAAAGCCGGTGGACAAATTGAAAGGCTGATGGATAAAGAAAGTGTTTAGTCAAATTGATCTTTAATAACATAAACTAAAGTGCTTGAGTAAGAAAAAGAACCATCATTTCCTTTTTTAGAAGAGGAACAAGAACGAACAAAGATAAAGATGATTAGGTAAAAAGTGGTTGTAACAAAATCACATAAAAGTAGGAGGATTCCAACCAGATTTTAAATGAAATATATGAATTTATATCTGACCCAAAAAAGTTACTATTGGCATCATTGCAAATCAAAAGGATAATAGCCATTAATATTTTAAAGATAAATTAGAAAACATTAAAAGAAATAAACATAATTAACAAAATAATTTCAATTAACAATAGATTTAAGAAGCTTTAATATTTACATAAAAATATTTTCAATCTATTCCACTTAACTGTTGAATTTAAACTAGGAATCAGGAAAACTATAAAACATTGTTTCTTTTTCGTGCCTCTCCGTTATGCTGTTCTTTAACATGTCTTTTTAAATTTTTGTTAGCACCGAAAGACTTGCTACAAGAATGGCATTCAAAAACTTTTCCGCATGACTTCTGATGCCGGTTAAATTATTTTTTTTTTTTAAATAATTTGCCACATTGACAAGAAATCCTTGCTTTTTTGTGTTGACTAGCAAGTTTCTTGTAATGCTAAAAGTAATATCATTACTATAAAAAATGGGTTGTATGGCCTGGTTGTTTTGAAATGGAATTACTCTTAAGAAAAGAAATAAAAATTGCACGTTTAATTCAGGAGCGGATCCACGATTTTTTAGTGTTTGAGTTAAATAACTTCCAGGTAAGTTCTATATTCCAAACCTTTGAATGTTCATACTTATGTCATTTAAAGATGTTTTGCAAAAATTTGCGCTGCAAAGAACTTGGGAACAAAAATACCCTAAAAATTAGAAATCTAAAACGTGGGAAAAATTAATTTTTTGAAATATGAATTCTAATATCCTAAACTAGGTAGAAATTTCTTTAAGGTAATAAAATTTCATTGAAAAAAAATGATTTGTTTAGAATTCATACCTAATTAAACAACCCCCCTCGTTTTGAGGGGGTTGTAAACTTTACATGGTTATACCTTCTGAATGCCATATGATTTTTAAACAAAAATTTTAAAATATGAACAACTTTTAGTCTTATTTAAGTAAGTAATTTTTCTGTTTGGAAAAATCAATTCCCTTCACGTTTGGGCGAATGATTTCTACTTTTTAGGGTATTTTTGTTCCCAGGCTCTTCGCAGCGCAATTTTTTGCAAACATCCTTAAATGACATAAGTATGAACAATCAAAGGTTTGGAGTATAGAACTTAGCTGGAAGTTATTTAACTCAAACACCAAAAAATCGTGGTCTGCCCCTGCAATTATATATATACATTTTTAGTACAAAAGTAAAATATTTACAAAACTATGTATTTGGCATAAATGATTTTTTCACACAATGTTCTTCAAACATTCAATTACCTAATTTGAAATTTTAGGGTTAAAAAATTTACCGCACACCTAAAAATTTTACAGTGCCAGGTGTCCATTATTTTAACATTTTTAATTGATATTTCGGTACTTTTTAATTATAAAATGATTTTTTTATTTATATATTTAAATTTCTCACCTTGAGATTAACTAAGTCACTTATTTTTAGAATTCACACGTTTAAAGGCATGGTTTTATAAACAGAAATGTAAAATTAAAAATGGCGGAAAATGACCAAATCAATAATAGTAGCTAAAATTAAAACATTCATTACTCACGAACCGTTAGGAGTTAGACGGCGTTCCAGGCCTCGCTTGCCTCAGTCTTTTATTCAGCATAAAAGCCTTTTTTAAAACCGCATGTTATTCTGTTTGAACTCTGATACAGAGCGGTGAGTTTAAAATTACTTCAATTTATTTATATTCTTTGGATATTTAGGCGGATTAAGATTCCTATCAATCTTTATATATTTAAACATTCCCTGTATACCACTGTTTATTGATAATTCTAAATTTAACTTTTATAACAACGACAAGCGGATATTTATCATCAAGAACACATTTTACATCCTCGTCACGATTTAAACCAAAGATAATATTTACTTTCAAAATGGTAAGCACACATGTTTTTATTACTATTCTCTCTTTTATTCTATTTGCAATTATATTTGTAGACAATTTATATGTAATAATATTTATATGTAAGGGGACTTATGTCTTTGTTTTTTCTCATTTTACTAAGGTTTTAAATATACAGTTATAATTTATAAATATGTACCAAAATGACTATCAATTTGTGTTGCGTGTCTGTGGTACATAATAAATGTCATATGTTATCTATGTGAATGCCTACATTGACATTCACAAGTAGATACACAAAGGCCCTGGTCAGAGTTGACCAAGAAAAGAGCAAACTAAGTCTAAGATAAACCATCCCATCACAAAGTACTGGTGTTTTACAAATTTTGAGCACGTGCTCGTTTTTAGCAAAGTAGTGTCCACAGGGTGTCGACCATTGGTCAGGCGCCAGACCTTCGAAACTCCTTGATGACAATTAATGGTCCTGATGAATGTCATCTTGACACTTCATGGGTAATTGGATAATAAAACACCTATATTTTAATCATATACCACTCAATACACCGATGATTGTCATTCTAAGATTTGCACTAATATTTCTAGAATTTACATTTGCTAATTTATGCCTATAGAGTTATACTTAACCCAAACAGAGTCATTATAACATTACTCTAACACCTATTTAACACAATAAATGTGTGAAATAGCCAGTGTAGTGTACATATAAATAATTTATGGATGCCTTGGAATATATATGTCCAGAGGGTATATGT
Organism: Hydra vulgaris; assembly: GCF_038396675.1. Lineage (NCBI taxonomy): Eukaryota > Metazoa > Cnidaria > Hydrozoa > Anthoathecata > Hydridae > Hydra > Hydra vulgaris. The sequence continues at coordinate 15,088,172 of NC_088920.1, read as the reverse complement.
GTGTGCATAAACATGCGTGAGCACATATATACTCAGGTGTTTGTATGAATATATACGTAACTATTTTTTATCAGTGAGTGTTTGTGCATATGTATGTATTTATGTATATATTTGTAGACAGATACATACCTATTTTTATGTATATGTATGTATGTATGTTTGGTATATATATATAGAAGGGTATGTATATATATACATTTAGTAGTTGTATGTGTACAGCCAAAATGCATAACCACTGCCCAGTACTACCTAGTTTCACATTAGGTGTCCAGTACTACATAATGTGCTTGTGCATATCAGGCTATACATAATATATGTAATGTTACTATAAATATACATGAGATTTAATACATAATTACTGTCAAATACACTAAAGGTACTACATCTAATATTGTTTTTATAGTCACTGCATCTTTTTACTATATATATTTATCATACCTATAACTCAAGCCACACCACACTAACTATATATAAAATGAATCAATCCACTTCAAATATTCTACTAGAGCTCTGTTACATACACCATCTGATAACTACTTAAAAAACGAATAATTCTACTCCAACTCTGTGACATACACCCATACACATCCCTCTATAAAAAATAAGTAATAACACTTAAATTATATCTAAATGTACACACATGTTATTGTTAATGTATCATTCTCACACTGTTAAAATACTATAATAATGCTAATAAAGAGTTATTAAGCTAATGAGAAATAAAAAAACACAAATTCACATTATTACTAGATACCAAATAACTTAATTTTGATAACCAGCTTCTAACTACTAATATTGTTTTGAAACTAAAAACTCATACTAAAGACACCGTGAATATAAGTAAACACTATCTCAACCATACTATACATACAGTTTGTTTAATTGACAAGAGGCTACCTGCTACCTATTTTATAAAACGAATAATTCTTCTCCACTTCAGATACTCCTGTTAACATAGCAGTCACATGACATTTTCACAGCTACTCTTATAACTTTTACATAATTCCATATAATCTTAGATTATTAGTTGTAAAATATATATATATATATATATATATATATATATATATATATATATATATATATATATATATTATTATTTTTAGTATATATATATAAGAGTTTGTGTTACTATATTAGTGGAATTGCGTTTAAATTTTCCAGATTATCTAGTTGCAATAGACTGTTATTTTAAAATACATGTTATTGGACTTCTAGTATTCACGTCTAACTTACGTTACTACAGTTTTAATGACTTTCAACCAATTTTATACTTACAACTCATACCATCAAGACATTTTATTACAGTAGAGACACACAAGTACACAGCATTGACTGTCTACATCACATACACATCTACTAGACTCAAAACAGTTCACAACTCTTACTGACCCTCGTTATACTGCAACAAAGCACTGCACTTATCGACACTCATTTCAACAAAAGTGACTTACAATTGTATGCAAGTTATACTGAGCCCCACTAAGTGTCCTCTGGCCCCAATGTCAATTCAGAAGTCTGTGGTAATCGTCCTGACAGGATACTCTGAGAATAGTCCTTTTGGGATAACACAATGGGATACCTTGACGAGATACCCTGGTGTATACCCAGAGTGGAACTTCTTTTGGGATGCCTGTCTCGGGCGAAAGTTGGAGGTCTTCTTGTGTTCATACTGTACCATAGGGCATGAATCCATACTGTACTCGAGACGTCCATGACACACTTAAATCGATAATGTATGTTTACCACCCTAATAATGCAGACCACATGATAACTACTTATAAAACGAATAATTCTGCTCCATCACAGATACTGTCTACACATTACACTTACGCTTGACACTAACAACGATCTAGTAAAACAACAGTAAATGACTCTTATGTATCTCGACTATTGTTTATTGTTATTGTTTATTTTTACAACATTATACTTATCATTTGTTTTAGTAATTTTCTACTTTGAGGCTCTTTGTTTTCCACTGGACATCTGTCCTTTTGTACTTTTATCTCACTCTGCTCAACTCTTTTTAATTTATTATTCATCCCTAAGGCGTTCACTGCTCGGTGCAGCTCCACTAAAATGCTTTGCATTTACAACAAAAATTCATAATACCACAAAAGGTTGTTAAAGCAGCATGCCCCTTTCCTATTTTTCTCATAGCAATAATGGATCTCATATTTACATCCGATTGATATTGCCCACGAGATTCATCATCAATTTCTTGGCTAGTGTAAACCCTTTTACTCCATGAGCAGACTGAGGCTGTACATGTAAACTCTAATAAAACAGACAGTCCTTTCTTTCTTGATAAATCTGTAGAAAGTTCAATACTCCTCGATCGACATTCAGGGCACATAGCAATTTCATCTATGATACTTTTTAAAACAAAGCTATCCAACATGATGTAACAGTGTGGAAAATTCGATTTGTTATTAGGTAATGAAGTTCGTTTTGTTGATACAGTTGTTGCTTTATGATTTAATAATGTAAGTTTCTTTGATGGAGTTGAAGCATTTAAATTACTTGTTAAAGGTATGTTATTAACAAGACTATTTTCCGAGTCAATGTTGGGTTCAGGAGCTTTAAAAAAACTTTTGCCATGAAAACGTCGTTTTTTGAAAATTCTAAATCCTCCTGCCTTTCGTCTTTTTCCAGCATCAAGTTTTTTATTTTCCATTGTTATTATTTTTTTCTAAGTTTGAATAATAATCATAATCATCTAACTGAATACACAAGTAGGACTTCAAGCACGAATCAAATAAATTATAGTAAATTAAGAACTATAATAATATATAAATACAAAATATATCTGCCAGCAGCAAAAGCATGCTTCTATTAAATCTTTTCGAATATATTTCGGGTTATACTTTTGGTTATACTTTAAAACTACATGTGGATGTCCTGGATTACTTTTAGATGCTTACGAATGATTAAAACAAGTTCAGGTAGGCTTCGTTTTTTAAATTTTTTTAAAGATCCGATTTTAATTTTTTTTTTTTTTTTGAAATTGCAAAGTTTATGCGATTTTTATAGAAAAAAAAATTATACCACCTATATCTTATGATAAATCATATATGTTGTAAATATTTTTTTGAAAAACAAATATCACCATCATTTTCTACGTATATGATATTGGGTAAAACAGTACAATTTGAAATTTTGAAAATTTTCATATTTTAAGGTAGACTACCTTAATGTCCTGAGATTGAAAAAAATTCTTTTTTCTTTTTTAATCGTAAGATTTTTTAACACGTCTGAATTAAGGTCAAATTTCTGACATAATTGACCAAAAATTCAGTTTTTCAAAAATTAACGTTTTTAATTTTTTTATCTCAGGACATAAAGCTGATTTTAGTGAAAATTAGTACAAAATTTCAATTCAATAGGACAAACGAAACTCCTGCCAGTAAATGCAAAACTATAAATCAGAGAAAAATGCAAATAAAACTTTAAATATTAAATATACAAAGTTATTGACATATAAAAACAGGTTTAAATCTCCATCTTTCATAAACTGTTCCCTTTTTATCGTTGTATTTATCATCAAAGCCTTTCCTAGTTGCTGTAAGCTTTTTTCTTTGATTTTTAAATTTTTCAATTGATTTTTTGTCCATTAACTTTACACGCAGACGATCGGTCTTTTGAAATCCATACTTGGTAAAATGTCCTGGATCAATTCCTAAACTGCGCAGAATATTCATCAAACCAGTTTCCCCATCATTAAACTGTATGACAGCAGATGCAACACTACTCTCTTGCGGGAAGTGTGGAGTTTTACTCAACACTTTCGTCCACATCAGTGTGTAGTCTTCACTCCTTTTTTTAGTATTACAGACTTTAAAAGACGGGTTAACATTTTAATGTCATAAGATTAAATTACTGTCAATTGAACTGAAACAATTAATACATACCGCAAATCAAAAAGGCAAACAGTTGTAATTAATTATTAAATTAAAAAATAAATATAAATAGTTATCTCCAAATACAAAATATACCAATAAAAGATCTCATAAATTAAAAAATAAAACAAGTAATTTGTCTTTAAATCCATCTGGGATTTAAATTCATCATACATTTTGAAAAAAAGTTATTTTGGTAAACAAATCAGCAACTATTGCACTTTTATAGTAATATTAAGCCCCATTTCGCTTTGATATAATATTCAATAGATATGCGCAACAGCATCGGTGGTGGGGTTGGGAGAAGCCGAACAAGACATTCAACCGTAAGCTCACTTTTCCTGTCTAAAATTATATAAGAAAAAAGTGAAAAAAAGTTAGACTGATATTTATTTGCAAGATTTGCAACAGTCCAAATAAAAAATATGACCACAAAAAGGTTTTTATAATTTTTTTTCAGGTAGAATATAATTTAAAATAATGTTAAAAATAGTAAAAACTTGATTATATTAGTAAAGCATAATTTAATTTAAAAGTTAAATTACAAGTTAAAAGTTGTAATAAATTACAATTTTTAACTGATTTTGAACTGATTATACGATAAAAATAATATATTTAAACTATAACCTTTAACTCTGCTACTAAGTTTTCTTAATTTATTACAAGTTTTAACTGGTAAAAGTTCATAATTTACCTTTACTAATTCATTTATTAAGGAAAACATTAGAGTATTCAATGACGGCTTTGATTTGGCATATTCCAAAATTTTTGGTTTGTATTTCTGCCACTCAGCAATCGCGTTTCTAAACAATTTCTACTTTGGAATTCTTTAAAAATCTAATAAGAATATATATTTACACACACATATACACAGATTAATTTTAATTATAATTTCATTATTTAATAAATAGTTTATAATTTCATTTTAATTTAACTGTTATTATATACAAAATGTACTTTAAATATCAATAGTTTTATTAAATAAATTTAAATATACTGATTCTGGCAAGTCTAGAAGTCGCGGGTACTGGTTAACAATTTTTGTGATCGATGGGAACGATGTGTTAATCCATGATCGTCGATGATTTCTCGTCATCTTCATAAGTTTATTTAGCTTTCTTTGTCTAGAGCATTTGGTCGTTGTTCGCGCAGTAATCGAATGGCACTTTAAATACATTACTTGTTGTGAGACCTATTCTATTAGTAGCATGACTACCCATAAAAAAAATAATTAAAATTGGAAACAAAGGGATAACAACTATTATAATGGCTTATCATCATCATTATCATTTATTAAATGAATGAACAGATCTAGTATTTTAATAGTAATTTATTTGACGGTGAATGTTTCCGCAGTGTAGTTATATCTCTACAATCAGAACGCCTGTTACGAATAAAGTATTCCATCTTTCCACTAAACAATTTTTTATCAAAGAAGTATCCCTAAAGATAACACAAAAAATAAAACACAAAGTTTAAAATAGCAGTTAATTAATAAATATATTACTCACATAGCCACTCACTGTTTCATCGTGTAAGATAGGAAAACAGTCAATAATTGACTTTGATAAGTCCTGCTTCTCAGTAACATTTGGCCTATCTTTTCTGAAATAAGGAAATAGAAACATTCTAGTTAAAATCCTATCAATTTTTTTCATTATATTTATACTTACAGTTATTCATCAGATATCGCCCACAAACTTTTGTTAGAAATAACATTTCTGATTTTTCAATCGGTACACCTGACTTTAACTTTTGTGTTAATCGCTGACCATAAATAGGTCCATGCTACTGCCTCTGCTCTGATATAATATTATCAATTCGCAGATTCTGATAAATTAATGGAATCAGCATGTAAGAAACATAATTTCATATTTTTTCATTTTAGAATATAAGTACAATAAAAAATATACCATGTCATCATTATTACTATATTGTGGTAACACTAGTTGTGGTGCAGCTATTGACACGGCAAACACTGTGGGGTGGCATTAACAACCGGAACATTAACAAGCGTTTGACCCCTAATCCGTTCCTGCAGTAACCTTCTTTCTGCCATCCGAAATCCTAATTGAATAAGGTCCGCTTCTGTGGCTAATAAAAATCACCATATCGTATAACCAGATTCTAAAATAAAACAAAATAATCAAAAAAAAAATATCTTTATATGTGTCTTGATTAATTAAAATTTGAATAATTTTCAAAATTTTTCTTTACAAAATAGTTTTTGTTTAGAGTTTAATTAGACTAAATCATTTATATTAAGTGTGTGTATTTCAAGAGGAACTCAACATCTTTTAAAAAAACACCTATTAAAAGAGAGAAACTCATACCCATTAAAGCATGTTGAATTTCATCAGGAAGAATGGACAACTCCAATACAGTGGCGAGTGTGTTGCTTAGACTCATGGTTTAAAAATATATAAACTAAATATAATGAAATTAATAATTCCAAATCAAAAATCAAAAATTCCAAATAAAAAAACTATTAAGTAAAAGCGTTTTAAAAAACGCTTTTGCTTAATTATTTAAACAAATGTAAAATATTGTAGAAATATATTTTCTACAATTTTTTTTCTATTTGTTATAACGAAAACATTAAAGAAACTTTAACCTTTATATTATTAAAAAAAACTAAAACCCAAATAATAAAGCCTTGCTTTTGAATGATCTATATAAAGCAACTTAAGTTTATACTACTTACACAAGATATTACAAATTAAAAAACATGATAGGGCAATCCAGTAAAGTGCTTCTTTTCAGTAATTGCGAGCAAACTATGACAATAAAGTGGATGATAATCGACAAAAATAGAAAGCTTGAAAATCTGATACTCTGATTGACAAAGAAATATTACTACATAAGAATGAAGGTGATAAGTAAAATTGTTTGTCGTGATAAGTAAAATTGTTTGAAGGTGATAAGTAAAATTGTCAATTTCTAAGACAAAATACCACTCCTCTCCTCTGTTCATATTAATTTGATTATTATTTGCGGTTGAAATAAAACATACAATTTTTCCAAAATTTGACAAGCCAGTCTCCTTATCTATATTAATTGCAATGAAATGTTCTTAATTGTATTCAACACTTCCTGCATGTAATCTTTTTGCAATAGCAGTTTCTTCACATGACTTGAAAAACAGTGTATTATGTATAGCATTATAAAAAGGAAGCAAATTAGTAGATTTAGTACTATATTTTACCACTGTAATAATTTTGCGAATGTGTTTGTTAAAGAGTTGTGACTCTAAAGCATGCTGCTGATGTCTATGTGCTAGAGTGTGACCAATATTGGTAAAATTGAATTTTTTAATTCGTATGAATGAATTTGAATTTTTTAATTCGTATGGCATACAACTCATATTAACAAGTGGACCGGACTTTGTTATAATGTTGGACAAATGGACAAGAAAATGATGCATTAGACGTAACCTTACTTCATTGTTGCAGTATAATTTGCTAAACATAGATAAATGATAGCTAATAACATTCTTCATATAAACAATCATTTTATGTGTAAAACACGGTGCAAAAATCAAATCAACTAAATGAGACTAGTGAAGCAGAAATTTCCAGTTTTTATTCTTTAGAGGGACAATTTTTCCAACAGCCATTGGTAAATACTTGAGCAGAGCCCACCATTGTACTGCTTTCATAGAGGGTGCAAGTACATGCCCTGGTTCTTGTATTTTGAAAATTTCTGCAGGTTTGAGTCTTTTCAATAGTTATTTTTCCCCAATGTAAACAAATAGCTTTATTAATATCTGGTAGAGTAAGGCACTTATCTAATATGACGAAACCATGAAGTATACAACCTAATTCTGCTAGCTCCTTCCAAGAGAGTGTGCATAATATCTATACACTAATTGTCTGTCACATGATAACCTTTTATTTTATTAAGTGGGCATTTAGTCTTTACACCCCTGTAGTGATTTTTCAGTTTAGAATTGTTCTTATTGCTTGCCCTACTTGCTACTAAATTGATCAGATCTGTTTGGTAGCTATGCACAGTACGCATCTGAAACAGTTTATCTTTGAATTTTTTTTGAACATCAGTTTTTGTTGCATAGCAGATTGTACAAAAGTGACTGCCATAGACTCAAGAAGTTCAAGCAAGCCATTAAGAGTCAAGTTATCACAAGTAACTTGGCAAAGACTCGCATAAATTGTACAACTACCTAAAACTGGAAATACTCCTTGCAATCCAAGAGTGCTTAACTCCTGTCTCTCATCAACAAATTTGCTTAAAATTGGTCCATGACCATAAATTGCAATATATCATGAGTGTAACCCATTGCTAACAAGTGCACATTGCCAAAACAAGAGTTAAAAACAGTAAAAAACACCAACGCTATCAACAGAGTCTTGACTTCTCAACAGATTGGTTACACCTACACCATCATAAAATAATTGGATCATTTGAGAAATTTTGGAGACATCACTAAAGAGGTAATGTTCTCTAACAAATTGAATAAAGTTTTTTTGATAGAAAAATATTGGAACTGATCATATACAAATTTGCTATGCCTACAATGAGACTCTAATTGTGGCATATAACAAATACCTTCAAGTTGAACCATAAAAGGATCCTTCAAAATAATCAATCAATTCAATTCAATGCAATAATCCTGGTAAATTTTCATTTCTCTTCCGATACTGGCAACCTTTACAAACTTCTATGAGAGTTTGAGTGTCAACACATTTACCACCACTTACAGCTGTAACAACGTCTTTGAGAGAAGAAAAACCACGTCGCTGCCAAGTTCCATCAACGCTTACTGTAGCATTTTTTATATCAGAGTGACCAATAGAAGACTTAATTGCATGTTGTGCATGTTCAGCAGCTCTTTTTATTGAATCTTGGACAACTTAAGTATAACACAAATGTATTTTATAGACAATGTCATTGTATTCATTTTTTTTTGTATTGGTGGTGGACTGTTTATTATGTTGCAAACTGTTAACAACATGTCCTTTTCCAATTTCTCGAAAGGCTATACACATTCTGATATTAATATCAAATGATTTCATACCTTGTTTTTTTTTTCTTCATTATGATTTTTGATTTGTTTCGATGTAAAAAACTCATTCTCCCATATTCAATTTTTTTCAGTACAAAACAAAACAAGTCGATGTGACAAACCTTTCCACCTCACCAGATTGTTATTTAATTTTAATAATGATTTGCACTTTGAAAATGAACCAACGATATTTTAAAATGTTACAAATAAACATAATGTAACATTCTGGATTTTCCATATTTTTATTTTGAAGAATATTTGAAGCACAAGTAGTAGGGAGATTTAGCTTTTTAGCAGAAGCTGATGGTTTGTTCGACAATACTTTCGTTGAGGTGAAATATTATTTGAAATATTATTTGAAATTGAAGAAGGCAACCCAATAGTATTTTTAAGTAATCTGTAACATTTACGTTTTTTGCATTCTAGATTTATTATGTAAAAAATATAACAAATCTAGATTTATTATGTAAAAGATTATTTCTATCTGCAGAACCCATTTTGATAGCAATTACTTTACATTTATGTTAGTAATAAAACTAATCAACAACTTCGTTCTTCCAGACTATGTCATTTACAACATAGAAAAACTAATAACAAAGGAGCAGCTACTGGTTTGAGTGTTAAGAATTTGTAAGATGTGGTAAACAATCCATGTTTTCTAACTTAAAATAACCGTTGCTATGAGGGTTGCTAGGGGAAGCAACCCTGCCCTGCTAAAATAAATATGTTTTCAGGCCTAAAAAATTATGAAGATCACATATGAAGATCTATATATTTTTATCCTATACTAATAAAATCAAAATTTTCAAAATACACTAATTTTTTATGATTTTCATATAATAAATAATAAAGAACAGTAGAGGAAAAATATTTTATGATTTTCATATAATAATTAATTAAAGAACAGTAAAGGAAAAAAATTTATATATTTTTTTTTTTTTCGGTCAAAACTTTGGGTCCATGGACCCTAAAACTGGAAAACGCGCTGCGATCAATTTTGCATAAACTATCGAGCACGGTATTTATGGAACAAAATTGTTGTTCCCAATTTTGATTTGTCAATTTCGTTTTCTGTTTTTAAAACTAAATTAAAAAACTTTATTCTTTCTACTGGCAATATATATAAATATTTTTGAAATGTAAAATTATTTTCTGTTTTTGTTTATTCTACATTGCTAATAGTTATTAAATCAATTGTATTTTTATTATTTTATATATACACGTTTGATATATTTTATATGGTTCTGGCGACAAGATCTTTTGGATGTTATTTCAGATACCAAGTTTATGTATTGTTATATTGTTATATTACGATTAATAATTGTAAACTTGAAAACAAAAAAAAACAAAAATATTTTTACAGCTTTTTAATATCAGATTTTTTAGAACTAGTTAACAAACATAAGTTCTTTTGGTAAGGTGAATGTGCATACATATAATAAGCAACTTCTGAAAATTTCAACACAATCAGACAAACCAATCTCAAGATATTTTTTGCGGTGTGCAAAAAAACTCATATACTGAGAAAAATAATAGTAAATATTTTTAATGAAAAAAAAAAAAATTTAATATATAAAAAGATCAAAAAATTACTAAATAACAAAACGACTTGAGCATTATTAAAAACACAGAAAAAAGAAAAATGTGAAAACTCTAATATTTGGAAAACATTTAACCAAAATAGAATATTTCAATCAATAAAAAAAGCTTGAATATAAAAAGGTAGTATACAATATATATAAGGCTGTATTTTTTAACGTAGTTAAAAAATACAGCCTTACATATATTGTATAACGTAGTTAAAAAATACAGCCTTAACATAAATTTAATTTTAAAAATAACAAAAAACTAATACCTAAAAAACTCCTGCTTTATAAGATGCACCTTGACTTTCATTTACTATATCTGTAAAACCTTTTCGCTGTGCACGAAGCAGCTTTCTTCTTTGTTTTATTGAGTCAAGCGACTTTTTTCTATCATCTTTATTCTTTCTTGGTCTATTTTGGTACAGTACTGATCAGCAAATGTACCTGGTGTAACATTTAAATATTCAAATATGTTCAATATACCAGAAATACCATCATTAAATGAAATTACTGCTAATGCAAAACTTATTTCTAAAGGGGTACGGCAAACAAAAATCTCATTAAGACAACGCTTCCAAATGATAGCATTAATGGACTCATTTGAGTTTTGAGTTTAGCCATATAAACATCTACTAAGAAGCTTGTCATCACTAAGATCAAGAAAAATAGGTTTAATTTATCCCTAATAATAATTGGTTTTTCCTCCTAAGCTTTTGTGTTATTAATTTTATCACACAGATATTTATACCAAGAGTCATTAGTTTGAGGACACATATAGTGTCGTAATTCCAAACTCAAAGCATCTGAGCAGTGAAACAAAACAGCACCAATTGCTTTTTTCATTTGGTAAACTGTTGAACCATTACTTTTCCGCACTGCAATACCATAATAATTTGAAGTTTATTAATCAACTTATCAGTTAATCAACCTTTACCTCTTCATGATTTGCCATCTGCCAACTTGGTTTTGTCGGTGGATTTGAGTTTACGTAGTCTATTACCAACTCGTTTTGCACATGTCCTACACATTCTAGTTTTTCAACAATTAAACCTCAGCATGTGCTTTGGAATCCCCGTCTCCAATGTTATGAGTAAATCGAAGTCTATAGATTTCATAAAACAAAACATAAAACATTGTTGTTAAGATATCGAAATTCATTTGCTGCATTTTTTATTTTCAAATCAGCTACACTTTGGTATATGATATCAATTTTATCTTGAATGTCATTAAATGCTTTTTATGCTCATTGGATGAGGTAAGTTCATTAGACCACAAAATTTTTCCAAACCAGAATGACCTTTTCCTATCTCTCTCATGGCAACAACAGATCTATAATTTATTTCAAATGGTGACATTCCTGGACCTTGCTTTTCAATCTCTTTGCTAGAATAAAAAGACTGTGTTTTTAAACATTTGTTGTACAACATCTTTGTGCGATTGTTTCCAATTGCACAAAGATGTTGTACAACAAATGTTTAAAAACACAGCTAAGCCTCTTTTTTTTTTCTGATAAGCCAGTTGAGATTTCAATTGAATTATTATGGCATTGAGGACAATGTCCAATTAAAGTAACAATTGATTTTAAAATGTCTGTGTCAATAAATATGAAGCATGAATGCAATTTAATTGAACCATAAGTTTTTGCATTACTATTTTTACTGCTAACACATGGGCTGTATAGTCCCGGGCCTAACAAAGAAAACACGGGTTTTTTTGTTCAAAATAAGCTTTATTTATCAAAGTAATCTTCATCGAGAGCAACGCAATCATTCCAGCATCGCTCCAACATTTCAATACCACTTTCGTAGAACAATTTATCTTTTGCTTCAAAATAGGCCTCAGTTTCAGCGATAACCTCTTCGTTCGTGTAAAATTTCTTACCGCCGAGCATTTTTTTCAGGTCTGCGAACAGCCAGTAGTCTGATTTGATTTATTAGTGTTTTGATTGAGTTGTGACTCGGTGCGTTTTGATGAAACAAAATCTTTGCCATATACGGTCGTTTTTTTGCAATTTCGACCATTAAACGCTCCAATAACGCTATATAATATTCGATGTTGATGGTATTTCCTTTTTCAAGATAATCGATGAATAATACACCACGCACATCCCAAAATACCGAAGCCAAACCTTTTCCAGCCGATTGTTGTGCTTTCGGGCGCTTTGGACGAGGTTCACAAGTTCACTCAGATGATGATTGTTTTGATTCCGGAGTGAAGTGATGGATCCATGTTTTATCCATTGTCACATATCGACGCAAAAATTCCGGTTTTTTACGTTTTAACATGGCCAAACACTGCTCAGAATCATCAACACGTTCTTGTTTTTGGTCAACAGTGAGCAAACGCGGCACCCATTTTGAACAGAGCTTTCTCATAGTCAAATGCTCATGCAATATAAAGCCAAAACGTTCTTTTAATATATTTACGATGTCAGCTAACTCACGCAACTTCACTTTTTGATCATTCAAAACGGTTTTGTGGATTTTTTTGATGTTTTCTGGTGTTACCGCCTCATTTGTTCAGCTGTGTTCTGCATCATCGGTGTCTCTACGACCACGTTTGAAGTCAGCAAACCAACGTTTTATTGTTGTTTTTGATGGAGCGGAGTCACCATAACACTTTTCAAGCCATTGCTTCGCTTAAACGGTATTTTTTTCCCATCAAGAAGCAGTGTAAAATTAAAACACAAAATTGTTTTTGATCCATTGTTCTAAAAATAAAAAAAGTAAAGTTACTATTACCAAAATAACTCACAAACTAATGAATAGAATATAATGAAATTTTAACAGCTGTCTTTTGAAGGTTAGTATTAACTGAAAAAATTGTGACTGCAATAAATCTTGCACTATCTATGTGTTAGGTCCGGGACTTTTCAGCCCATGTGTTATGTGATAACTTTTTCGAAGATGTTGATGTCAAGGGTTTTGATTGAGCTGAGTTAGTGATTTCCGATTTAAAATTTAAATTGATGCTGATTGTTAATGCTGTAAATAAAGTAACGCAAGGCTGATTTTTCTTTAAGTAATATATGTAAACATAGTAATCGTACTTAAAATGTATGGCTTAAAATGTAAAGGATAATAAACATGAAACAGTTACTGGCACTAGTGTCAAAAACTAAAAGTAAATGGCGCAATACTCTAAAACACCTATTTTCTATTATAAAGAACCCGTTGCTAAGGCCGTTGCTAAGAAAATTATTTAACGACACTTTGAAACTTGTTATTTTAGAGCATTTTAAAATTCACTCCCTAATGATCTATATATGTTTGGAATGTAGAATGTTTGGGCTTCCAGAATATGCAATTTTTGAGAAAAATTTTGAATATACCACCTTAAATAATGAAGAGCTAGATTTTATTAAAAAAATTTTGAAAATTTAAAATTTTTACTGTAAGAATCGAGTTTAAATATTTTTTCTTTTTGACGTAACGCATAATTTTTCGCTATTCTCGTCAAATATTTTTGTTAATTATTTACTTTTGGTTGAAAATCTTTTTTTCTATAAAATAGTGCATCTACCTTCTGCCTTTAAGTATCAAAAACTTTTGAAAAATTGCAATCACATATACTTAAAGTATAACATTATTAGATGTACTTTATTGATTTTAAAAAATGAGAAAGTTTCCGAGTTTTGGCAGCGTAAAGGTGTTTTGTAGCTAAATTTTAAATTTATATTTACATCAACTTTAGAACATATAAAGTATAGGGGAAACCGGGGCTAATTGGTCGCAGGGGTAAGTTGACGAATTGCGTTTATCTTTAAAGTCTTTCATCAGAAAGTGACAAAAATGACACAGAACCTTCCTAATTGATCATTTCATCATTCGCTATAGTATTGTCAGGATTCGCGCATGCGCATGGGAGATATTAAAACTTATGTATTTTTTGGACAAAAACGTAACTTTCGGAACACCGCTTCCTTTTTACTTTACAAAGAAAATAGTTGGTCGTGGGGTGGGCCCACCACGGGGTAAGTTGGCGCAAAATTTTTGTAAATAAATGAAAGCTTTATCAGTTACCCAAATTCATACTCTTTAAGACTACACTTTAACATTTTCAAAAAAAAATGCTGTTTGGGCTTCAGAGCTCATTGAGTAAAAACCGAGCCAACTAGCCCCGGTCTACCCTATAATAGTCCATAGGCATAAACAGTCAAAGAAAGATTTTTTAAAAGTTTCTATGGAATGCATCATATTGTTTTGTTATTCAAGTTTTTTTTTAATAATTTGAAATAACAAGTATATACATATATATATATATATATATATATATATATATATATATATATATATATATATATATATATATATATATATATATATATATATATATATATATATATATAGGGTAAATTAATGTTATTTCGCCCATCATTCAATCTCGCCCACCATCTTTGATTGCTTATATGTCCGTTAACACGCACGCTGCATCATCACAAAGACATTTATTTAGAGCAGCAAGCCAACATTTATCAGCATCATAACAACCAACCTCAGAGCAACCGTAAATAAATAATTACACAGGTCAACAGCATTTTTGGGGCCAAAGATATTTCAACGAATTTAGGGTAACTTTGGGGTGCTGATTCTGAATATGTCATCAGTTTTGCCAGATTGGCTCAAGTTTTTGAGATTTTTTGTGAAATGTGTAAAAAAAAAGACGTAATTTGCTACACGCGCATTAACTTTATTGATATTGTCATGAATACAATAAATTAAACAAAGTAAATGTTGATTATAGTTGCTTTTAACTAGTTTTAGAAAGTAATCTTCAAAAATGAACAAGACATGAAAGATAGGAGACATTTAATCGCTGGAAAAGTGCTTTTTATATGATTTTCTTCTATGTGAGCTATTCGGGCAGTCACGCTGTAGATTCCAGCAGTAATCAGCCATCATATGTCTGTCCCATCTGCCTTGGTACCTTTCCTCCATCACCATAATATCCTGATGAAATCTCTCCCCTTGTTCTTCGCTAAAATCTCCAAGGTTTTTTGGAAATCTGTCCAAGTGACTGTGAAGATAATGCAATTTAATGCTCATGTGTACACCCAGATTTCTAAATCTCAACAGCATGTTTTGTACCAGTTCTTCATAATTGTCTGCCTTTTTATTTCCCAAGAAGTTCTTCACTACCAACACAAAACTACACCATGCAGCAGCTTCAATGTCATTCATTTCCTTAGGAAAATTTAAATCTTTAATGAGTTTCTGAGTTTGAGGACCATCAAAGATTCCTGCCTTCAATTTTTCGCTACTAAGACGAGGGAAAGATCTGCAGATGTACATGAAGCAATTACCATCTTTGTCTAATGCCTTTACGAACTGCTTCATTAATCCTAACTTTATGTGAAGTGGTGGTAGAATGATTTTTTTCCTGTCCTCCAAAGGTTCGTTCACTATGTTTGATGCTCCTACTGTCAAGGTGTCCCTTGGAGGCCAATTCAGTTTCTCCCAGTGCTGATGTTTTGCTCTACTATCCCACATGCAGATGAAGCAAGGAAGGATACTTTGTGTATCCACTTTGCTGTCCAAGTAAAAAGTTGATCATTTTTAAATCAACACATATCAGCCACGAATGTTCATGGTAGCACAGTTACTCCAAGACCATTTTGACATTTTTGTATTGTTCTGCAAGTTTAGTTGAGTAAGCTACTGGAAGAGATGCACACTGATTGCCATTGTTCAACAAAACACATTTCAAACTCCTTTTAGAACTATCTATGAAAAGCCCCCAGTCTTCAGGACGATATACTTGTAAACCCATTTGCAGCATCAGGCCAGGAATATCCTTACAATATACAAGTAGGTCATCTTCGCAGAAAAATTGAAGAAGTGCTTCTTCTCTGGTCCTGTAAGATGTAATTTTAGTTCCAGGCGTCAGACAATTTTTTTCACTTGCACTTTTCAGATGCACTTTTTGAGAGGTTGAGGTCTCTTATTAGATCGTTGAGCTCCCCTTGGGTAAACTGTGTAGGTGTTCTGAAACTTCCTTCATATTCTGGTTCACTTCCAGAACTAATGCTTAGCTCCATACCCTGCATTTCATCATCATCAGGTGGGGAATGGTCAGGTAACGTGGCAAACACAGGTACAGGCACATCTTCACAATGAGGAACAGGCCTTCTTGCAGATTCCATGTTAGGATACTCCCATTTTTGTTTCTTATGCTTATTGAATCCTTGCACTTGCACTGCACAGAAATAACAGTCATCATGATGATTTTTTTGCTCTCTCAACACCATTGGAACACCAAATTTGAAGCTTTTTCTTTGTCCTTTGCTCCATTTTAGAAATAATTAGATACATGCTTTGCACACTATGTGTGGTGCCCAAGACTTGTCTTGGTCCCCAAGCATAACCCCAAAATAGGCCAAATACACTTTTTTTATGAAGTCTGTTATGTTTCTTCTATGTTTTTGCAGTGTATATTCACCACAAATGTACAGAATGAGTCTGGATCGTTAAGACAACTTCTTCTTGATAAGTTCATGCTTTTCACTGGAAAACAGACAACAACTTAAAGTTAGTGCAAAAATCAAGCTATGAACAAACTTTTAGAACACTAATCAACAAAAAACTATATTGAGAACTGCTCAGTTCAAGTACTAATCCCAAGAAATTAATGAGATGATGCGTCACATTTACCAACAACTGCTATAAATAAGATACCAAAAATATCAAAAACTTGAGCCAATCTGGCAAAACTGATAGCATATTCAGAATCAGCACCCAAAAATACCCTAAATTCATTAAAATATTTTGGACACCAGTAATTTTTTTTTTTGTTGTTGACCTGTGTTATCACTAAAATAAAATTTTTTGATTTTTGCTAAGTTTTTTGCTACTTAATTTGCCGAATTCAAACCAGCTAATGCAATTCTACCGAGTTAGTTATTGTGCATTTTTGATTATAATTTTATTTTGTTCTCCACATTTTATTCTCTAATTGTAATAACATTTACGATCGTTTGAAATAGTAGAATATGCATAAAGTTGTTTTCTGCATAACCTCCCAAATTAACTTAATCTCGCCCACAGAATAAATATAATATCGCCCAATGCATTCAACCTCGCCCGGGTGGGCGAGAATAGGTGCAGCATGTTACATTAAGACATATTTATGAGATTTAACTCTTTCTCTACCAGCAGTAAAAAAAAAAACTTTCGCTGTGACTCCTAATATTTTTCGGTTAAATTGGGATGACATATTTAACCGTCTGGTCAATAACCGGGTACCCAGGTATCCATTCCGGTTTCCAAAGTAGAATTTGTTAATGTTCCTTTAAAATATTTTTATGACTGCTCGGATCCCCAAGTTGAAGTTTGACACCACTTTTTCGTCAAAATTTTTTGGAATTAATCATTCAATAGTAGTTATTAGCTATCAAACTCAATACCTCCTTCGTTCAATAACCGGGTACCCTGGTACTCACTTAGGTTATTTTATATGAAAGCCAGGTACCCTGGTACTCACTTAGGTTATTTTATATGAAAGCCGGGTTTATAAACAATAATAAAACTGTTTCTCAAAGTATTTTTTTTATTTAAATACATTGCCATAAAAAATAACAAAGAAGTTAATTATTTCACACACTCCTCACATGTCGTGGTTGAAACACAATGCTCATCACAAATAGGGAACTCGCATATCAAACATGGTTTTCGAGTTTTGCGACGTTTTTTAAATTTGCTGGTGAGACAAACATGGCATACCCCAGTAATCTTTTTCCTTCAGATTGAATCGAGTTGTACATGGGGTGTAGAAGATTTAGATGCTGTTCGTTGCACATATGGATTTATAGCTCGACCAAAAAAACTTTCAAATGCCACTTTAGTAGTAAACTGCCTCATGATTTGTGGATTATGCGAACGTTTTTCAACAAATGGAGTACACAGCTCTCTGCCCAGTTGCCGATTAAACAATAGTTGCACATATGATTTTTTTGGAAGCACTTTATTATTCTCGTAATAAAGGATATATGCTGCAAGGCTGTAAAAAAATGCTAGACGCCATCTTTGAGTTAATCTTTTAGTAGTATATCTACCAAGCATTTTATCCATTGTGTCAACACCAGCTTTTGACCAGCTGTAAAATTCAATAATTTCTAGTGCATCATCACAGATCTTTGCTACCTGATGCATTGATAATAGCATAATCACTGCTTTGTTTTTTTTGGACACATAACTGCACATGGTTACTTCTTCATGAAAGCCAAACATGGTGGATAATTCTTCTCGGGTTTTCAATGCAGTCATTGCTGGTGGAATACACGTCTTATTTTTCTTTAAAGTGCCAACAATTGTTAGATCCCAGGATAGTAAAGATTTTGCCAATGACAGAGTTGTGAAGTAATTATCTATTGTGATGTTTCTACTGGATCCTTTGTATTGTGCTACCAAGTCTTTTACAACTTTCTCACCAACATTTTTCTCACGACCAGCACTCCAGTGTAAATCTGACCTGTGAGAGGGTACGAGTTTTCTGCATCACATATTCACCATACTTTAATTCTATACTTGGCTGTCTTTGATGGAATATATTGAGTTAATTTAGTTCGACCCCGATATGGGTAAAGTTCCTCGTCGATGGTCAGGTGCTCTGTCGGGTTATTATGTTTTGCTAAATTACTATTAAGCATTGTCCAAATGTCTCGTATTGGAGCAGTTTTATCAATCTCTATGCGTTGAGCACGGTTATTGGCATCATCAAATTGAATAAAACGAATGATGTTCCAAAAAAAATTGATGCCCATTGCTGCACGATACAATGGATATGAGTACGACTGTCACATATCCCTTGAATTGTCAATATTGAGTTGTTGGCGCCAGAGGTGATCAAAATAGCCAGGAATGCATAAAATTCCTGAAGCTCTAGATTTTTTCACACTAGTTGTTTTTTCCCTGGATTTTTTTAATTATATGTTGTATATGTTAAGTTTGTTTTTTTATTCGTATGACGTATAATGATATCAGCCATTTCTGGAGTGAAAAATAATTTGAATGTGTCTAGAATTGACAGCATGTTCGTATTTTTTTACGTCCACATCTCTGTCGCACAATATTATGCCTTGCAGCATGATGTTCATTTTTTGGTGTCTCAGTCCACTTAGTACCATCTTTTGCTGTCATAAGTGGCCCACTTTGACAGCAAAAGATGGTACTAAGTGGACTTTCTAATTCACTTTCTTCATCTTTGTTGTTATCATCTTCTATTTCACTTTCTGCATCTTCGCCGAGTGCATTCTCATCAACTTTTTGTAAAAATATATACAATATATAAAACATTATATTTCATAATCATTGTTGCATAATAGGAAATGGAATAGTAAATTACCAGTATCATCAAAATCCGAAGCTGCTACTTCACTCTATGGTAAAAATTCATTATCGTCACTATCCAACACGTGGCCATTGCCAGATTCTTCCCCATCAAATATTTCGAATACATTTCTATTGAAAAACGTTTTTAGTTTATTATTTTACTTTTTGATTGAAAGTACAAAACAATTTATTCAAAAATAAAACAAGGAAATTACTCATTACCATTGAAAACATGATAAATCCATCGTATTTCCATAAATCCATCATCCGTTGTATTATTCATCACTCAATTTATTTACTTATAGTATTATTACTTCCTAATAAAGAAAAAAAACTTCTCTTTTTCACAAAAAAATTTGTGAATTATTATTTTGTTCTTTTCACTACACATTAGGTGGGTACCCGGGTATCCGGTTATTGAACGAATGGTGAAAGTTTGGTTATTGACCGTACGGTTAAAAAATAATCGAAATTCAAAATCATAAAATTTTGTAAAGATATATTAAGGACATCATGTTTTTGATTGCTTACAAAGAAGTATATTTTATATGTATTTTTATTCTATATACTATTGAGGAAATTATTTTATAAATTAATTACTCTTAATTCAACATTGGCATCATCGTAAAATTGAACCCCAAAATTATTTGATAATTGCTTTGACAAAAAATTGATGATATCCACGTTAGTTTATATTTGATTGCCTTCAAAACAATGCGCTATCTGTTTGAAAACTATCAGTTTGAAAACGGCTTTGATCTTGCTTGCGACAACGAGTTTGACGTTTGCACTGAAACGTTTAGTTTCAGTGCACACCACGTATATATTTCAGTATATATCTAAACATCAAAATCAAGCATTAACAAAAGAAACAGAAGTTACTGAAATCAATTGTTCTTCGGTTAGTGTTAAACTATTTTATTTTTGCTAATACTACTATACAATAAAAATCATTTTTTTAAACTTTAGCTAGCAACTTTGATGCTCATATTTTATGTACAAATTGATAAAAATTCCGAATGAAGTATACAATTTACTAACTTGCATTTCAATAGTATTATTTATTGTTTTCTTAGGAATTCAAATCATCAATTGTTCTACAAAATAATTTTTCAGACTTCGATGCTTCGAAGCTGGAAAGGTTGCTACTCTTCTAGAACAGTTACAAAATGGTACTGAAGAAGATTACGCAATTCACAGTTTGCTACAAAATGGTACTGAAGAAGATAACGCAATTCACAGTTTGCTACAAAATGGTACTGAAGAAGATAACGCAATTCACAGTTTGCTACAAAGAAACGCTTTTATTTTAGAAATAGAAATTGTTGTTCCTGATAAGCAGCTTGCATATTTGGTCAATCCAGTTAAAGAAAAAAATGTTGATTTCATTGTGAATAGTTTTAGTAACACTCTTACTAAGCTAAAAGAAAATAAAATCTTTGAACCACTTATAACACCAAAATTGAAATATGCTTCAGTTTCAGATTTTCCATTTGCAAACTCATCCTACCCTGGTAAGTCAATCATTTCACGAAGTGATCAATATTTTCATAGCAACAAAGCAACTTTTAATAAATTTTAAAGTAATTTAAAATCTTTAAATATATTTAAATATTAGTACTTTTATTGAATATGTGTTTTTATATATGTGCAGGTGATGGAGATGATGATGTCTTGGCATATCCTAAGGCCACCGCACGAAAAAAGGTACAGACAAGGTCAGCTAAAATACTTCGTTTTAACTTCTCAAGAAGCATTCTCAGCAAAACTGAAATATCACTAGGACAAAATCGAAAGAGAAAAATGCGGAACAACCGCGACTTATCAATGCTGCTAAGCGACTCAAAAAAGAAAAAAACGTTTTGACTGAGAAATGAAAATTAGAAAATTGTGCCAACAAGTCTACAGCAACAAAAAAAAAAAGTTCAATTTACTATTATCTTTATTGCAACCATGGGTTGGTCCCGAGAACAATACTGACTAATATGTACTAAATATTTTAAAATCTTTTTCATATAATAAAAAAAGCATACAATTTCGTATTATATATACGAAATTGTATGCATTTTATATAAACTTTTTTATTTTTGTTATTTAAGAATACTCTAATGGTCTTATGCGCGTTAAGACCTAATGGTCTTATCACAAGGCACCGCCACTAGGACATAAGCAATTAATGAGTTGGTTCTCCATTTCAAGCCTAACCGATAACATTTAATTGCTTCGAACAGGATTCGAACTCGCGACCCTTGTATTACGAGTCCTATCCAGATCCAGGTCAAAATCTAGGGAGGGGTGAAAGCAGTGGCGGACTTTTGGGGCCTCAGGCAAACCTTTGTAATGGGGCCCCCCAAGTCTGCCTAAATCACGGTTAATCAATTCTGTTCTTTGAGGTTTCATAGCCCTGCGCGTTGGCCTAGTAAAGAGTCAGTGCTTTTCATGCACGGATTCATTAATAGTACTAGGTTTTGAGCTGCAGACAATACCATAATCCATAAACTTGATGCGTCTATTCAGTTCTGTAATGGACATACATTTGACATCATGTATCACATGATAAAGAAACAATTTAACTTCACACGGAATATTTCCTTCAAAAATATCATGCAAAAATTTCCTTCAAAAATATTATGTCTGCAGAATCATTTGAAGCAGGGCACAGTGGGCCAGTAGGTGGACAAAATGGGAAAAATTTTAGTTGTCTAATCTTGAAAACCTATTTAATTTTAGTATCTACATATATTAGGAGAAATCTATTGATAATTTATTTATATTAAATCCCTTAGTTACCAGGACTCTAAGCATTTGAATTTTGAGATAAAATAAAAAATAAAAAAATTTTAAATAAGTAATTAACGGTGACATCAACGTTGTGTTATATTTCAATTACATCTACGTTTTTGAAACAAAAAATTAGTACATGTTATTCTAGAGTATTTAGAGATAAGAAAAATCAATGTGTGAAATAAATTTGTTATAGCATGTTATCTCAGTTATACTTTGAAAATCACAGATTAAAAAAAAAAATTTCTTAAGAAACTTATTTTTTGCCGCACAATAACTAATAATTACCACAATTTGCCATGTGTTGTCTTATATTTATTTGAGCTATATGATGCTTCAAACGAGTTTTAATTGATTGCTCGTCCCCTTATATCCCCGTTCAGATTTTATGTATGTTTTAACTTGGTTGCTATGGTACTAAATTTTGCATAGCAACAACTCATTTTTACATTAACGTTGTTTTAACAGTATTTTACTTGCGCTAAATACACAATATTGGGGGTATGTATTAAAATGAGATTCAGAATTCTTATGAGGTTAACTTTTTTTGGTTACTATGGATACCTTACTTTGCATAACATAGCAACAACATATTTTCGGTAGTTGTTAGTAATTTAATTACTAACACTGACAGTAATTTAATTACTTTTAATTTTAATTACTAACACTTGTAGTAACTTAATTACTAACAAGTATTAGTAGTCCAGGCGGCATATATATTATAACATTTTACTTTTAAATACAAAATACTTGTTACAATAATTATTTAGATATGGTTTTGTTAAATTTAGACATATATTAAAATTTATTGAAGATATATTAAAATTTATTCAGCCAAAATTTGCTGATTTTAAAGACGTTGATTTTAGACATGCTGTTCAACGATTTGTTTACTTGTATAAAAAAAAGTGGAAATCTGCAAACTATACCGTGAAAAATTTTGAAAAGAAGTTTGTGAACTGGCTTAATGAATATTTAATTGTCAGAAAAAAAGACAATGAACCAACTGCAAGTAGACGTGGTCGAAAACCAGTTGCATTTGATAATAGTTCTAATAAAACTAAAAAACGGCGTGTATCTTGTTTAATTGAATCTCATTCATCCAATGAATTATTTTTTGCTGCTAATAAAAGATTTAGAGATGAATCTGTTGTTATTGCTGCCAAGAATGTTTTAAATATATCAAATACAGATAAAGCAACTAAATATTCAGCAGACGAAGCACTGGCTTCAATAATTGATGCAAGTCTGACAAAAGCTTCCTATCAATTGATTAGAAGCGGGGCCTTGGAGAAAGAATATAACATCTACCCCGCTTACAATGATGTCAGAGATGCAAAATTGAAATGTTATCCTGCAAACATAACAGTGGAGGACTATTCAGCTTCAGTTCCTTTAAAAGATTTAATGACTCATACTTTGCAAAGAATCTGTGCAGTTCAGGAACCTGTGCTAAGGCACTTGGTATTGAACGACAAAGCAATAAAAACAATGACACTAACGTGTAAGGCTGGTTTTGATGGTGCTACTGGCCAAAGCATTTATAAACAAGTTTTATCAGAACCCGACATTAACAGAGATTTAAAGCGTGAAGAATCATTATTTATTACTTGTCTTGTCCCATTGGATTTGACTGGATTTAACAACAGCAACGAAAAGGTGCCTATTTGGAGAAATCAAAAGTCGTCCTCCACAGCCTATTGTAGACCCATAAGATTTGCATACAAAATGGAATCCAAGGAATCTGTGATTGAAGAAGATCAGTACATTAAAAGTGAGATAGAAAGCTTGGGTATGATTTTATTAGAGGTTTGCGGATCTTCTATTGAAGTGAATTGTATTATTGAACTTACAATGATTGATGGGAAGGTTCAAACAATATTATCTGAAAAAAATAACTCATACCAATGCTGTTCAGTGTGTGGTGTCTCTCCAAAAAATATGAATAGTCTTGATATCCTTAATATAGATTATACTAACAGAGAGTTCAAATATGGTCTTTCCAGTCTTCATGCCTGGATTCAATTTTTTGAGATGTTATTGCACATTACATATAAAAAAGAAACAAGAAAGTGGCAAGCAAGATCTAAAGAACACAAAGAAAAGGCATCTGTAGCTAAACAAAAGATTCAGACTGATTTTATAAACAAAATGGGACTTGTTGTTGATTTCCCTAAAAGTGGTGGTTCTGGAACAAGTAATGATGGCAATACCTTAAGGCGTGCTTTTGCAGCATATGAACAAACAGCTGAAATTCTGGGTATTGACCAAAACCTTATATTCAGATTTTACATTATCTTGGTAACGCTCTCTTCAGGATATGAAATAGACTGCTTAAAGTTCAAGGATTATTGTTTTGATGGTATTACATGGCTCAATCCGTTCACAAAGTATTGATACATGGACATGACATAATTAAAAGCCTTACATTACCCATCGGACTTATGTCAGAGGAAGCTCAAGAGGCTAGAAATAAAGACTTTGAATCTTATCGCGAAAATTTCAACCGAAAAACATCCAGAAAAGCAACAAATACTGATCTTATCAATAGACTCCTAGTTTCCAGTGATCCTGTTATTTCATCATTGCGTAAATCAACATCACACCAAACAAATCATAAAGCATTTCCTTCAGATGTTTTACAATTACTTAAACAATCTTCAAACGATATTATTGTTTTATAATTTTTTGATGTAATTTAAAATTGATAACGTTTTCTTGCACTATTTTTTGCTTTTATTATTCCTAAAACATTATTTACCTAAATACTCAATTTTATTCAATATAGGTGGGTCAAATCTCCGATAAGATATTCAAATATCAATTTACGACTTTGTAACTAAGGAAAGTATCCGGTAACTAAGCAATAAAAGTATCCATAACAACTAAATTTAAAAAATTATCACTTTTGTAAGAAGTGTGATCTCATATTGGTACTCATGCCAAATTTAGTGAATATAGCACTTATAAAATATCTGCAGATAACAAAAGTAGGTTGTTGCTAAGCAAAATAAAGGTATCCATAGCAACGAAATAAAAAAATATTACCTTCATAAAAAGCGCAGACATCATATTAGTACTCATACTAATTTTAGTGAATATAGCTCTAATATTAAATTAGTTATGAATTTTGTCCAGTAAAAGTGCATTCTGGCCCACTGTGCAGGGTGATAATAAGGCAATTCAGTTAAACAACGAAACCATTTAATTCCACAATTCTTATTAGAAATTTCCCCACTTTGCATCTGGTGAACTTGAGAGTTGTATAAAATATTGGTTTTTAGATCTTGTTTGTCTTCTTTAAAAACGTGCTGGATGTCAACTTTTTATATCATACACATGTCACATGGAAATAAAACAGAACTAAAATTTTCCATATATCCTTGTATAGGGAGCAGACCTAAGTTGTCTCCAACAATTTGGGTTAGCAAAACATCTAAAGTTAATTTTTTTGCCTTCCATAAAAATATCAAATCTTTTGTCATGAAGTTTTTGCAATTCATTTACAATCACTATTATCACTGGCTCTGCTGAATATTTCTTTATGTCTATTGCATGAGTTAATGCTAACATATGAATATTGTTTAAGGATAAGTTTGCTGCGTGAGGAAAGTTCTTTATCACAAAATAAAAAGCACCAAGTTTATGAATGCCTGTTTTTGATCCAAGAGGATTTGTGGTCTCTACTTCATCGAAGTATATTTGAATAAACAAAGGGAAGCTTTTAGGAAATTTAAATTTAGCATATGCCATTAACTTTTTACCATTTCACCACAAATCTTCAACAAATTCAATATTAGATACTTGATCCACTTTTAACATACTCATGGCTTTTGGCTGTAGCAACACAAGCTTACTGTGCTT
This sequence comes from Hydra vulgaris, assembly GCF_038396675.1. Classification (NCBI taxonomy): domain Eukaryota; kingdom Metazoa; phylum Cnidaria; class Hydrozoa; order Anthoathecata; family Hydridae; genus Hydra; species Hydra vulgaris. The sequence continues at coordinate 15,061,690 of NC_088920.1, read as the reverse complement.
TCAATAGCTATGTAACAAAACAAATCTTTTACTTTGACTTGTATTTGCTTTTTAGACTTTCTGTCACGTTTTGTATCCCATCGTTCACCCATTGAATGTGGTACTGGTTCAACACAAAGGCCTTTATTTTTCAATTATGATAATATTCAATGTTGTGAATCAACTCTACTAAAAGGTGTTTTCCATCTGTTAAACTCTTCTGTTAAGTTGTCTATTACATGCTTCTCACACCTACATGTTTCCAGTACTGAAACTATTTTACCTAGTAAATAACTAAGTATGTCTTCAATTAGGTTTTGTGAACAGTTCGTAACAAACTCTGAAGTACTTAAAGGAATAGAACCTAAAGACATTAATGCCATAATAAATTTTAATGCTGTTTGTGATATTTCGTACTCATTAACAATTTTTTTTTATTTTCTATTTTGGCTTAGAAATTATGGTTGGGATCATAGCTGAAATATAATATGCACTGCTTCCAGGGGACTTAGGTTACCTGTTTTTCTTCACAGTACTACCAGGTGAATAAAGTAGATTAACACTAAACAAAAATTAACATTGTAGCCGCTCCTAAATTAAGAATTGGATGGTTTTTTTATTTTTAATAGTGATAATATTTTTACCGTCTTAACCTTGTTGCAACCTCATATTTTTTCTCACATTCTTTGTCTATTTTAATTTTACTTTTACCTTCAGAATTAGGTGAACAAGGCTCAAATAAAAGATAAATATTTCTCAAGTGGTTTACGTAACAAGCATTAGTTGAAAAATCTTTGGGGCAAAGTTAACAACACATTGACATCCTTAAACAAAAGTAAATAATAATATCAATTTCACCTTTTTGCTGCAATGAGAGACTGATGCTTTATTGCTTGACCCATTTTTATTCCAAAACAATGAAACAAAACCGAGTTCATTTGCAAAAATCTCCGTCAATATCTTCACCTTTAAATATTAGGTTTACGAAAGATAACATTTTCAAAGTTATTTCAACTAGTTAAATTTATTTAGTAAAAACTTACTCGACAATCTAGCTGTTGTTTCCACAGAAATTCCTTTTGAAATCAAATGATTAAATAACTCCTGAGTGTTTGAATTTTTTAACATTACCAAGCACATACTTTTAAAAAGCGAAAAATTAAGATTAAAAGTTCAGGTTTTTACAGGTTCGTGCGTTTTGTCTAAAGTTCAGGATTAATTTATATCAACGGTAACTGTTCATCTAAATTAATCCTGAACTGTTCAGGCAAAAGGCATCATGAGAACGCAAGGATCAAACTTTTAGTTGCTTCGCCTGAAGTTTCAGGCGTAAAAAATAGCCTGAAAAGTTCAGGCAAATTTTACCGGAGTTTTTTTAAGAGTGTATATATATATATATATATATATGTATATATATATATATATATATATATATATAAATATATATGTATATATATATATATATATATATATATATATATATATATATATATATATATATATATATATATATATATATATATACCCTAAAATGTCAAATTTAGATTTTTTATTTTAATTTTAAAGACCGAAAAAAAATTTTCAATTATTTGATAGACTGCCTGCCCCAACTGAACGTTTAATTTTATTTTTAAAAAATAAAATAAAACATTCAGTCTTTTAATAGAGTAATTCCACGTCAAAACAACCAATTTTTTTTTTTAAATGCAACCCTATGTCTTTAGATTTTTTTTATATTTTTACCATAGTTAGCACATTATAAAATAAGATAAATCCCAAAATTTCAAGGTCTAACTCCCAACGGTTTGTGAGTAATGGTTGTTTTAATTTTGGCTACTATTATTGTTATGGTCATTTTCCGCCATTTTTAAATTTACATTTTTCCTTATAAAACCAAGTCTATAAACATTTGAGTTCTAAAAATAAGTGACTTAGTTAATTTCTAGGTGAGGAATTTGAATATATAAATAAAAAACTCATTTTATAATTAAATAGTACCTAAATATCAATTATAAATGTTAAAATAGTGGACACCTGCCCCAGTAAAATTTTTAGGTGTGCAGTAAATTTTCTAAGCCTAAAATTTCAAATTAGATCATTGTATGTTTGAAGAACATTGTGTGAAAAAATCATTTCTGCCAAATACATAGTTTAAAAATTAAATGAAAAATATTACAAAAAAAGCAAATATAGCATAATTCGCTTATCGCTGTATTCAAAATAAATAAAAATGATGCATATTAGAATTGATATAAAATTTTTTATAATATATCCATTAAAAATTATTGATTTACAAGTATATTCTTATTAATTTTGTTAAAATCTTTTTTTGAAAGTTCATATTTGTCTGATATTATGGTTAGTGCACTTATTAATGTTATTACATTGGTGATTGGTATCCAACAATAATTATTCCTTTTCGGCCAGAAAAACTGTTCAGATGGACCTTGTGGATGCATAAACTTTATTTTTATATCATTATATTCTTCATTTTTTTCTTCAACTACTGCAATTCACCAAAACGAGTCATATGTACATGCGTAATATTTGTATTAATTGCCATTTTTCTTTTCAAATCTTTTTCCAAAGTAGTGAAAATGATGGTTACAAATGTTGAATAGTTCTTCACAAGCACGCAACTCAGATCTCCATAAAATGTTTTGACGAGTATCAGTGTCTAGGTCATGTAGTAAAAAAACCTCTTTACTTCTAGAATATAAGGTTTTATGGCATTCTGATATTAAAACTTTACCAATATCACATGAAATCATTTTGATAATGAATTAAAAAATGTTATACTTGCAAATTTAAAAATGCATAAGTATTAATTACATTATTTATGTAGAACTAATTGCAACATTTAAATTAGATGAATATGTCTGAATTCAGCAATTAAACTTATTTTTTCAGCAATTAAACTGATAATTGGAAAAGACAAGGAACCAAAGAACAAAAAGGAAATAAAAAATACATTAAAAAAACTTTCATAACTTGAGAATCACTTAGATTTAGATTTAGGTAGGAATTGTCATTTTTCCCTAAAGTACTTTGGCGAAAATTGAAAAAAAAATCAGAGAATTTAGGGTTGTATGGCCTGGTTGTTTTGAAATGGAATTACTTTTAGGAAAAGAAATAAAAATTGCACGTTTAAATCAGGAGCGGATCCACGATTTTTTAGTGTTTGAGTTAAATAACTTCCAGGTAAGTTCTATATTCCAAACCTTTGAATGTTCATACTTATGTCATTTAAAGATGTTTTGCAAAAATTTGCGCTGCAAAGAACTTGGGAACAAAAATACCCTAAAAATTAGAAATCTAAAACGTGGGAAAAATTAATTTTTTGAAATATGAATTCTAATATCCTAAACTAGGTAGAAATTTCTTTAAGGTAATAAAATTTCATTGAAAAATAATGATTTGTTTAGAAATCATACCTAATTAAACAACCCCCCTCGTTTTGAGGGGGTTGTAAACTTTACATGGTTATACCTTCTGAATGCCAAATGATTTTTTGACAAAATTTTAAAAATATGAACAATTTTTAGTCTTATTTAAGTAAGTAATTTTTCTGTTTGGAAAAATCAATTCCCTTCACGTTTGGGCGAATGATTTCTACTTTTTAGGGTATTTTTGTTCCCAGGCTCTTCGCAGCGCAATTTTTTGCAAACATCCTTAAATGACATAAGTATGAACATTCAAAGGTTTGGAGTATAGAACTTAGCTGGAAGTTATTTAACTCAAACACCAAAAAATCGTGGTCTGCCTCTGCAATTATATATACATTTTTAGTACAAAAGTAAAATATTTACAAAACTATGTATTTGGCATAAATGATTTTTTTACACAATGTTCTTCAAACATACAATGACCTAATTTGAAATTTTAAGCTTAAAAAATTTACCGCACACCTAAAAATTTTACAGAGCCAGGTGTCCATTATTTTAACATTTATAATTGATATTTAGGTACTTTTTAATTATAAAATGATTTTCTTATTTATATATTTAAATTCCTCACCTTGAGATTAACTAAGTCACTTATTTTTAGAATTCACACGTTTAAAGGCATGGTTTTATAAACAGAAATGTAAAATTAAAAATGGCGGAAAATGACCAAATCAATAATAGTAGCTAAAATTAAAACAACCATTACTCACGAACCGTTGGGAGTTAGACCTTGAAATTTTGGGATTTATCTTATTTTATAATGTACTAACTATGGTAAAAGTATAAAAAAAATCCAAAGACATAGGGTTGCATGGTCTGGTTGTTTTGACATGGAATTACTCAATATGCGTTTTAATTACTTCCTTCCACTACTTTAATTACTTGTGGTTTAATTACTTCCCGCAATTAAATTAATGTGTTTTGACATAATCTAGATTCAATTTTGTCAGTTTTAATCTCACAAGCAAGCGAAGAGCCAATTTTTTTACCACAAGCACGTTTTCTCAACCGATTTTTTGCTAAAATTTTGATTCTCGTTTTTTTACTCTTTTTTAGGCAGGGTGTGGCAGACGTAGTTTTATCGGGGGTTTTTTTAAATACATATATACACATAAATACTTTTTTGAAAGAAGAAAAACTAATTTATGCATTGTTTCTAATCTTTTTTATCGATTATTTTGCTACTGAAAATTTGGTTGATGTTCTCACATGAATTTGTAGTCGAAGAAATGTTGATAATAATAACAAATATTTTATATAAAAAAAATTGATAAAAGAAAAACCTTATTCTTTTTTATGTTTCAAAAAAAAAAGGATAATGTTTCAGATTAAAGCTCTTGCTTTTGAGTGGATTGTTAACTGATAGTATCTGTTAACAATTTTATTAAGACATCTCATATAAACAAGTATACAAATCAGATACTTCATTGGTTTATTCCATACTAAAGACTTTTCAGTAATCTCAAATATAATAAAAAATAATATGATTATAATCTAATACTATTTTGACAAGTCAGTCAGCAAATGTAGACTCTTTAACAAGTTAGTTGGGTAATTTAGACATTGAGTCGGCAAATGTCGATAAGACATTTCAACAAAACAAGGACTTTATTTTTTTTTTTTTTAATTCGGCAAAAATTGTAATGCCATTCCTCCCCCCTTCCGTCCACGTGACACCTACTCGCGCCGGCTCTGATTTCAATCAATATAATAAAGTTTATATATAAACAAAGTATATAACCATTCCTAATGTTAGTTTATAGTTGATAAATATATATTCTTTTTTTTTCCACTGTTATGTTTTCATTGTTTCATTATTTATTTTCATTGTTTATTATCATTGTTTATTTCATTGTCAATTTTCATTGTTTATTTTCATTTTGTTAATAAAGTTGTTTTATACAGAACTTATTTGACGATTGTGTCTTTTGTAACTTACTGTTGACAATTTCATAGTGTTTTGTGTAATTGCACAACTTTTTTTTATCTTTAGTCCAACCTACACAGCCTACCACTGGTATATTAGTATAGAATAACTTTTACTTATGAATATAGAGTTACAAATATAAGTATGTTTGTTTTGGTTTAATTTATTTCACTTTCTTTACTCGTTACTTTATATCTTCACTCCTTTCATCAGTTGCTATGGTAATTTTAATAGCTAGTACCTTTTAATTCGCTTTGTGGCGAATGGTGGCATACACGGTTGTTAGATGCCACTATTCTTATTTTTTTATCAAAAATATATATGTTATATCATCAGGCTTGTTTTCCTTTTTTTTTTTTCAGTTTTTACAATTATTAACATTTGAATTATTTATTTTAAATTTATTACCCAAAATAAAATAAAAATAAAAAAGAGTAATAGTTCCAATGAAATACTTGTTTTCAATGTGATTAAAAGTTGTATTATAAAAAAGTAATCAAGTTGTATCTATAAATATTTACTTTTAAATACAATAAAGACTTTTGAGGATTTCATAGCCCATATTAAATACGGTGTTTAGTTATGTGTAATATTTTATTGAGTTAATAAATGTAAAAAGTTTTTAGCATACTTAATTTTTTTTTAGGGTGGACTCAAATCTGCATATTGTAATGTAGTAATATAATTTTGTAAACTGACGTCTCTCTTTTTAAATAAACGCAATCTATAACCGTTTTTAAATTTCTATTGACATTTTTTTTTTGAAGTTTGGATAAGGGTGGAGGGGGCTTTAGGCGTGGCACACGCCGCTTTAAATAATGTAGTAAATAATCCTGTATACTAATTTCTATTTTTTTAAATAAACTCAGTTTAAAATCTTTTTATAAATCTGTTTCAATTTTTTTTTTAGATTGGATCTTTATAATTCTTTTTAAGGTTAATATTGTTATTAGTAATATGCTAACAGGTACAAGATATCAAGTTCATCAATTCATAAGACAGCCTGGTTTATCTATGTCTAATGAAAAAGACAAGTCTAATTATCGTATTTTTATTTGTGAATACTTTTCTCAATTTAATGCTCAATTTGTAATTTTTTTGTCAAATTATTGTAAACGTCAATCTTTAAGTTAAAGAGTCGATGAAAACTTTAAGTAATCTTAATCTCCAACCTAAGAAAAGACAACTAAATTATGAAAAAATCAGGATAATAAAAACACTCTAAAAGCTCTAGCACTCATTAGATAATAATATGAGCAAATCTGATTACTAACACTTGAGAAATAATGCTGTAAGTAAAGGTTGTAATCTATATCCTGCACACAATAATGTTCGTGCTGGTAAAGAACAATGTCTTTCTTAACAAACATTATGGACTATTAATAGTTTTTTTGGAAAAATAAACTTTCAAGTATTAGTCGTTTATACAGCAATACACCTAATATAGTTTCAGAAAAAAGTTATCGATTGCATGAATGACCTTGAAAGGCTAACATTATGTTTAATGGATCAACTAGCCAAAAGATTTATAATGTATCAGTTGAGAAAAAAAAACAAAGTCTTTTAGAAGAAGCTATTTTATTTATTTCAAAGCTGCTACAGCATTATCTAAAGCAACTTCTCAGTGTTGTTCAGTTTGTGAATGCAATACAACAAAAATGAATGATCTTAATGAATCTAAAAATGTGACATAGGTCTCTGGTTTAGACTTTTACTTTTCCATGCTTAGATTAACTATTTGTTTTCAGCAATAATGATTATCCAAATATGTTTCTAAATATTTCATGTGGCTTTCCACAAGGTTTCTTTTTGGGACCACTATTATTCTTGATTTATATAAACGACCTAAATTAAGCCTCAAATTTAATGAGTACGATGTTGGCTGTTGACACTAGCTTATTCTTTTCCGATAATGACGTTTACAAACTCTTCTATAATATAAATGATGAACTTAAAAATATATTCAAATGGTTTAAATGCAGCAAACAAAGTCTTAACATTTAAAAATCAAGTTGGGTTCTTCTGCACCCAGTTTCAAAAAAAGCTTGTTTACCCCAAACGTTGCTAAAATTATTATTGATGATGTTGAAATAAAAAGAATAATGTTACAAAATTCTTAGGTGCTTTTTTAAAAAAAAAACACCTAAGAAATTTGTAACATAATGACTTTTTATTTCACAAAACATCACATGGAAAACGCATATCGACTACATAGGTACAAAAATTTCCATTGATTGGAATTTTATATAAAACTAGAACATATTCATTAGGGTGGGTCGTACTTTTAAAATTTTGGATATGGGAGCGCGCGCAACATTTTTTTTATGTATTAGGGTATTAGAAGAGACGTGAATAATTTTTTTTTTCTTAAAAAGTTCATCTAGTGTGGGCGCAGGGCGTTTGAAAAATGTCAGTTTTATCTTATTATATTGGCATTTTTCGGCCTTTTTTATATTAGCCAAAGGAAAGACAATTATTAAAAAACAATAAGACATAATATAGACATAAAAAATTATATATATATTCGGTGCTACTTTTCTTAATGCTATACAAACACGATAGACGTAAGAAAAGTTGGCTACCATTATGGATTTTACAAAAAATATCTACTTATAAATTTTAGAAATGGGAGCGTGCGTAAAATTTTTTTTATGTGTTAGGATATTAGAAAAGACGTGAATAATTTTTTTTTTCCTAAAAAGTTCATTTATTGTAGGCGCAGGGCGTTTAAAAAACGACAGTTTTACGAAAAACTTTTTAAAAAATTAGTATACAAAACTTGTTGTTGTTATTTTCAATGTGCGTAATGCTACTAGTATAAAATGAGGTGAATCATGAAACATAGTCATCAAACTTTGTGGGCTTTGGACTTATATCCTCTCTTCCATTATTATTAAAAACCATTAAAATTATTTAAATACAGGAAATGGTGTAGGATTTTTTATTTTTATAAAGTTCCAATAGCTTATTTGTAGGATAATTACTAAGATAATAGTTTCCTGACGATTTGCGGTTTAAACGAGTTTTATTTATTTATGATCACTTTGGCATCCTAAATATTGTAATAAAAATGTAATTAACAAATTTATAACATATTTATAAAGGTCGTTTTTTTTACCTACTACAAAAAGTACCAGTATTTCTTAACAAACATAAGATCAATTTCATTGCTATAAATGGCTAAATCTACTCGAACTCAAACAATGTTAAAATGCCCTAAATTGCATGAGCTATTCGGTAATGGATTCGAACTTTGTTTATCAGAGCTGCCTACGCTAAGAGATTACGGTATGGAATTTTGTTGCGTGATAGATCAGTTACACATTTGAATACATGATGTATGTGTATACAAATATTTATTAAAATAAAAAGTATTTGGATGTCAGCAAATTCTACAATCCCGTTGGTCTCAGAAAAATACGCAGTCGATAAACTTGTCCTTGAATGGAAGATTGCAAAAGACATTAGAAAACTGAGAACTACAAAAAAAAGAAATATGTATACGGACAAGCTTGATAAGTTATTTGACTTGACGAAATGTAAGTGCAACATCTTTAGCTGTAATGAAAATGGATGCAATGGTTGTCTTTTTAAAGCTCATGTAACTTGCATATGTCCAAAAGTAGCAAAGATACCTTTGCAAGAACTATTTTTCCTACAAGCTCAAAGAAATAAATTGGTCACAAAAGTTCTTTACAAATAGGATTAGTTGATATACCAGAGACACATCGGTTAACAAGATATTTAGGTAGAAAAGAATCAGACTCCGAAATACCTGGAACACTTAGTGAGGATGCAAGTAAATGCTAAAATACTAAAAATATTTTTGTCAATTTTTGTTTAAACTGTGAATTAAAAAGTTGAGTATAAATTGATTATAAATTTTTTTCATTAAAATTGTTTAACATAATTTATTTTCTCCTTTAGCAGTAGAATTTCAAACAACAGACGATTCGGACATTGGCAACAAAAATGCAGATAATACAGAAAAAGTTGACTTCAGTTTGAAAAAAAATTACTTAGATATTACCAGGGTTTCTCAAGCAGCTATTAGGTATGGGGTATCTAACAGAGCTGCAGCAGCCATAGCTACTACTACTTTAGCTTCTGCAAAAGATGCAAATTTTTTAAAGAAAAATACTGATATTTTCGTTGATCACAACAAAATAAAACGAAGTAAGACTAAGTTAATGAAAGAAATCCGAGGTAGAGCTGAAAAAGTAGCGATGAATGATAATATTCAATGTATATTTTTTGATGGACGAAAAGATTTAACTAAGTACATGAGAGAAGAAGAAGATGGAAAATTACACCCATCGGAAAAAAAAGAAGAACATTATTCAGTTTGTTCTGAACCTGGAGGAAAATACCAATTTCATTTCACTAACAATTCTGAAGAAAGAGTAGAGAATGCAGCTGAGCAAATAGCTGATAATATTTACGAATGGATTGTGAATCATGATATCGGAGACTATTTAGTTGCCATTGGTGCAGACTCAACAAATTTAAACACTGGTTGGAAAGGAGGTGTTATCCATTTCCTTGAACATAAATTAGATAAAAAATTAATGTGAATAATTTGTGCTCTTCATACAAATGAACTACCTCTCCGACATCTAATGATTCAGCTTGATGGAAAAACTACGTCTAAAAATAATTTTTCTGGTTCTATTGGAAAACTTATAGGTAAGGCAACTAGCTTCAAAGTCAAAGATAGCATAGTAAAAATTGAATTTCCTAATGCAATAATAGAACTTGACTCTGAAGTTGTAAAGTCGCTATCAGATGATCAAAAGTATCTTTATAAAATTACCCATGCAATTAACGCTGGGGATTTTCCAGAAAATCTTAAAAGTAAAGAAATTGGTCCACATTCGCATGCAAGATGGTTGAGTTTTGCAAATAGAATATGTTTACTTTGGTGCTCCGAAATCGTAATTTTAAGTTGAAGAAACATATAATCTGCAACTTCTGGTGGAGTTTATTGTTGGTATTTATGCGCCACTTTGGCGCATAAACACTAACAATAAACTCCACCTGTACCTTGTTTTTCTGTTCATGGGCAAGCTATTGAACGATGTGTCCAAGAAGTCACACGAGCTTCTCAATCGGTATTTGGAAAAGATAGAAGAGATGGGTTCATAAGAGCAACATTAGCACATCGAGAAATCATGCCCGTGAACCACTCAAAAAAAGATCTTTTTAAATTAATTTAAGCAATATTAATTTTTTGATGTTTTGCTTTGATTATTTATGATCACAGTAAATAAGTTGAACTTTAAATATATTGTATCTTTTAGATGACATTTTATATATTTTATTAATGACTTTATGAAGAGTAGCATCCCAAATTATGTTTTATTTTAATGTCTATTTTATACCTGGTTGTTTTTTGATGATTACATCGCCATAGGCTTAAATAAAAGGACAGAAAAGTGCTAATTTGATGCATTTTTAGTAAAACTATCGTTTTTTAAATACCCTGCGCCCACAATAGATGAACTTTTTAGGAAAAAAAAAATTATTCACGTCTTTTCTAATATCCTAATACATAAAAAAAATATCACGCACGCTCTCATTTTTAAAATTTATAAGTATAATTTTTTTGTAAAATCCATAATGGTAGCCAACTTTTCTTACGTCTATCGTGTTTGTATAGCATTAAAAAAGTAGCACCGAATATATATATATATTTTTTTATGTCTATATTATGTCTTATTGTTTTTTAATAATTGCCTTTCCTTTGGCTAATATAAGAAAGGCCAAAAAATGCCAATATGATAAGACTTTCGTAAAACTGACATTTTTCAAACGCCCTGCGCCCACACTAGATGAACTTTTTAAGAAAAAATAAATTATTCACGTCTCTTCTAATACCCTAATACATAAAAAAAATGTTGCGTGCGCTCCCATATCCAAAATTTTAAAAGTACGACCCACCCTAATATTCATGTAAAAAAAGTCTAACTCATTTTTATTACTCATTAATTAATAGTTCTTTAAATTATGCTCATGTTGCATGGGGAAGCACTAAAAAAAGTTAAAATGTCTTTTTCGCCGTCAGAAACATGTGATCTGTTTGATAAATTTTGCGCATCGATACACTCATTCCAAACCATTTTTTATTAAAATGAAAGTTCTCAATAATATTGAGCTTAATGTTTTTAATGTTTTGTGCTTTATATATGTGTAGAAAAATGACATAACTTTCCCCGTTTTCAAAGATCTCTTTTGTTTGAAACCAATAAATAAGTTTACACTTAGAAACGATAATTTTATATATGAGCCTTTTTGTCGAACCAAGTTTGATCAGTTTTATAGTGCACATCGTGTACCCTCTTTTTGGAATAAAATTGTTTTATCCAATTTCGACATGCATTTTACTTTCCCATTTTCAAATATAAACGGAAAAATTTAATTATCTTAATGGATGATGTATTCAGAGTTTTTAATTGTAATTTAATAGTTTCTATAGAACTTTTATTGTTAAATACGTTTTATTTTGTTGATTATGTTTTAATGTAGTTCATATAAAGACGCTTGTAAAAGGTTCTGATGATAAGATCAATGCGATCTTCTTTCAGAAACCTTGTTTGTGTTTGTGAGAGTAATTTATTTACGACGACATAAAATGTAAACTAAAAAAAAAAAGAAAAAATATAAAAAAAAAAAGTTTATTCAGTCACTTGTTATCCATAGTTTCATTATAAAATGGTATGTAAAATTTAAATGTTTTTTTTGGAAAAGCAAAAAATGAAAAATTTATTGTAGACAAAAGGTTATAAAATGAGCAAATTATGCATTTTTATACTTAAAATTTAGTTAGATGGACAAATTTGTTGGAAAAATTGAACCCGTTTTAGAAGTTTTTTCAGATTCTATATTTTATGTAACCATTCTTGACAATGGGGTAGGATGAGGAACGGAGTTTAATATAATTTAATATTTAATATAATTTCTAATATAATTTATTTAAGCCTGTTGACTTCAAGTGTATATTGTTAGTGGTGAAGTGGGAGAGAAGCATGCAATATAAGAGTATTTTATACCACTTATCTTAAACCCTTCCCAAAGTTATGTAATTAGTTAAATAACTCACATAAAATAGTTATTAAAATCATTATTATAACAACTTGTAAACTAAACGCGTATTTAAACCAAAATGTCATAATGCGTTTTTATTTCATTTAAAAGAAAAATGATAGTAAATGGAAAAGTATTACGAATTTTATTTTAACCACGTGCTCAGACATGCTTAATAGACCTCAATTGCTACACTTGTAAAATGATACTATCTAACTGTTTTTTAAAAGACTTTTTTTTTTCTTTTTTTAAACCTTTTTTATCAGTAAAACCATATCTGTTAGTTTAAAAAATATATTTAAGAAAACGCGTTAAAAAAAACTTCTTTTACTTTTGCTTTAGCGCAGGTTTTACTTTTACTTTGAAATCAACGTAGGCATCAAACCTCGGACCTTATGATTCTAAAGTTGAATTGTCCCGGTTTTTACGTAGGAAAGCAAAGCGCTAAACTGATTAAAATTCAGATTCTCGTTGTGCTCTGCTACAAAAAAAACCAGGACAATCACAACCCTAGTTTAAACATAATTTGGCATCTAGCTATCTGTGTACACCACTGGTTTTGTGTACGCATAAGCTTTGATTCGTTTTTTATACTCTTTAAAAAGATGTATGCTATAAGCGAATTATGGTATAAACACTCTGCATATTTTTGAATTTTTTTTTATCCCTTAGGGATTGCCATACGCAGCGTTATTCAATGCGGTCATCCTTTTACTGGTTTAGTTACGTAAGTATTGGCTAAACAAATTTAAATTAATAAACTTTTAAAAGTTACTAAAAGTTAGTTAGGAAACGTTTATATGCTGATACATAAATAAAAAAATCCCGAAGTATCAGCAATTTTTCTGACAGGCAAGACCCCGGACTCCGGGTAAAAACACGGGTCTCCGGACTCGAACTTTGCATCCCTGATTAATTTAAATAAGTATTTTAAGATAAGTAACAGTTTTCTAAGTCTACAGTTTCTTTTTCTTTAGTTAAGAGAGTGACATAAGACTTCCTGACTTTTTTCGTAATATTACTTTTTCCGACACCAAAAACACTAAAAGTTGACCTTAGTTTGTCGACAGTTAAAAGTCTGTTCTGCTTGTCATCTTCATTTTTGTATCTTGCACAAACTGTTGCATCATTCGGAATGCTTGTTCAGAATGATCGATGACGGCAATTAACATTTTGATAAAGTTTTCAAAATTCTAAAACGAGAATTGGGCGTGCCAATGTTGGGGTGGAAGTGATAACCAGTCTCTCACTCTCTGATCATCCAACCCTATAAATGAAAAAATTGTTGAATCAAGATACCATGTATGCTGGATTGGAGCAAACTTTCTTATAACATTTGATCTCATTGATTGTATGAAGACGAAAAGCAAAAGCAGGATTTGCTTTTTGTGCTTTAAATTACCTCCTTGTGTAAAATCAAGTTACTGACGAGTTTTAAATCATCCTGTAGACTATGTTTTCATGTAAAAATTTTAATTGCTTCAACAAAAGCTGTGGTTTAAGGGAGCATAAAACTCTTACCTAAATACTTAATATGATGAACAGCTTCAGTTTTCTTTAACTTGAAATTTGCAGAAGGGAATAAATACTGCATATTAAGTTCAGCCAACTTTCTTCGGTTATTCCTTGTATTTCGTTTTTAGTAATATAAGTCTTAGTAATCAGGATCGTCAAATATATGTTTGAACTTAACGAATAAGGGGTTTTCAGTCCCTACAATATTCTCTGTTATTATTGTTTTACAGAATTGAACCATTCTAAGCTGAGTAATATATAATAATTGTGATAATATTGTTTGACTTTTCGGGCTCAAGACTAATTTTTCTAAATATATTATAACCTAAATGTTTAGGGTACAATAAATTTTATACCTTAAATGTTTAAATAAAAGGGTTAGGGGGGCTTAAGAAAAATTTTCTTTTTATAAATGTGGATATTGAAGATACATGCTAGTAAAAGTAGTACTTCTTTCCTCCAATCCTTTATAATTAATTCTTTTTTAGAACCAGTATCACTTAAAGTTGTATAAAAGCCTCCATTTAATGGTCCAAAGCTCCATTTAATGGTCTGTAATTAGTGTAATTAATTAGTGACATATAATAGTGTATTAATACTTTATTTTATAGTGTATTTCCTTTATTCGAATAATAACTATCATCTAAATATGAAAGCTATTTAAAACAATGTAATTAAATTTTACCAATTGCAAACAAAAACCAGATTTGCCAGATTTGTTTTGAGCTAAAAAGCTTGACAAAAAAGTAACAATTTTTCCCATTGATTTTCATAAATATTTACTCACCATTAATATCGGAGTTGATCAAAAATGAGTAACAAACTATTATCATAGGATAAAAGCAATATAAAGATGAAAACTAGACAACCAATTAGAGGTTTTCCTAAAATGAGTTTTTTCAAGATCAGCTATAAGGTTGTTTCACAACTAAGAGTTTGTGATTCTAAGAAAATAAAAAAGAAAAATGAGGTGTGAAATTGTGTCGTTGATGACATGAAGTGACAAAGATGATAAATAATTATTGACTACTTGGAACTTTTCAAAGTGGAAAAAATTTATTTAAAGAAAAATTATTAAATGGATTTTTTTCAACAAACCAGATATTTTTCACCTGTGGTTCTTTCATAGATTCACAGGCGAACAGTAATTCATCTTTACAGTGAAAAGTTATTTTATAATGTTCATCACAAAATAATGCAGAATAATTGAGCAAATTGTACACTTTGTATTTAAAATTATTTAAAGAACTGGATTTTTTGCTCAAACTCTGGAGATGTTCCAATCAATGACTTTGTTCTGATTAAAGGTTATCTTAAAAAATCAAGTTGATAAAAAGTGGTAAATAAAGCATTGACTGTTGTAGGTGTTACAGATGGCATACTGTTAATAGATATTGATGACTTGCATGGTAACAGGAAAAAGGATACCACGGGTTCTAAATAAAAAGATATTACTCAAAAGCTTGTATATTCTCGTCATGCTTGGTTTGTCAAAAACTCCATTACAAGAAAGAAACAGTTTTTCGGCTTCAAAGGGTATCTACTAATGGTTTGAACTTGACGTTCAGACAAGATTTACAAATGACATAATTTCAATTTGACTCATCTACTTACTTAGATTAACTTTTACTTGGGCTACAACTTATATGTTTAAGGTTGTTACATGGTAAAAAAAATATTTGTTGATTTCTAACTTTTTCTATATACCAAAATTAGTAGCAAGACTAAATAATGCTTAATTTAAAATGCTGAAATTAAAATTTATTTAGCTTTTTTAATGCTGATTCAGCATTAAAGGCAGAAAAATCAATAAAAAAGAAAATTACATTTTCTTAGCTTTTTTATGACATTGCAAGCTAAAACTTACCGCATTGATAGATTATAGTGTAATAAACAAAACCTTACTAGAAAAACTTAAAATAATAGTTATTTTTAAAGTGGCAGCACTTTTAATTACAAAGGGTATTTTCGATGCAA
Organism: Hydra vulgaris; assembly: GCF_038396675.1. Lineage (NCBI taxonomy): Eukaryota > Metazoa > Cnidaria > Hydrozoa > Anthoathecata > Hydridae > Hydra > Hydra vulgaris. Next base: position 15,045,763 of record NC_088920.1, on the reverse strand, counting down.
AAACCTTTAGTAAAATATAAATATATTCAATTGGAAATAAGTTTAAGGTTAGTTCTAGTAAGGTATTACAGTTCTACCTAAAAAAGAAACAACTCTGAAAGTTTGAAGTTAGTTGCATATCTAGTTAAAAAGATATGAATGATTTGCCTTTTAATTGAGAAATTGATCAGCAAATCATTCGTATTTTTTTAACTAGATATGCAATTAACTTTAAATCACAAGTAAAAAGTACAATTACGAAATTGTAAAAAGCTTAAATTTATAAAAACAATATGTTAATTAAAAACTTTATGCACTCATTTTAACTAACAACATTATCAGATTTAAATCTTTGGTTTTTAAGTAGTTTACAGGCCCGTAGGAGCAAAAATTATATTTTGGGGGGCAGTGCTATTTTTTTAGTCATTTTTTCTCCAAAATAGCCCCGGGCCCCGAGAAGTCTTTTCCGCCACTGCGGGAGGGGCAATAGGTCAAATAGTAGTAGTTCAAAATTTTTTGTCATAGGAACTTAGGTACTTATGCCGAAAATACGAATAACAAGTTAGGTCTTTTCTATCCTTTTGTTTCTTTTCTATCTTAGTTTGTAATCGTTTGCTTTTTTCTAAAAACTAACTTCAAAATTATTTATTTAAAAAATTATTTGGGGGAAGGCAAATTCTTCTGATGTCCAGCGTTGCTACAGGCTTGGTTAAGTAATTATACAAGCTCAAAAATAAAAAAAATATTTAAAATTTAGTTCTTAAATGAATGTATCAATAAAAAGATTGGTTGCTATGGGCGTAACTACGTATTTTTCTCAACTTATATTCAATAAAATTAATTTTTTAACTATTTTTTGTTATTAAAATCATATCATGTTATACATGGTTGAAAATCCAGTTAAGTTTTGTAAAAGGTTAGCTAATAAAATAAAAATTAATTTTTTTAATGGAAATTGCTAAGTTTTTACCATATAACCACCTTAAAGATATGGTCAGAACGACCATACCTTAGAGATATGGTCACTCTGACCATAATTTCTATACCATAATATGTTACAGCAGATATACGTCTCATCAACCACGTATAAAACATCGCAATAACTAAACTGTATAGATTTTATTCATAAATTTAAAAAGCGAGAAATTTGTATTGAAAAAAATGTAAAACTAATAAAAACATTACGCACTTTTTTAAATAAACATTTAAATATAAAACACTTCTGAGTGAAGTACAAATAAGTAATTATTGACGTCATTTAAGATTTATTTATATTATGATTTTTTTGTCAAAACCAACTTAAATTTCTACATTTTAGTTGAGAAAAGAAACAAGTCAACGAGCACGTAAAATATTTACTCAAAGATATTTTTTTTAAATCTTAGAAGGTTAACTACGATAGTTCTTTTATTATATTTTTTTTGCTTTTTCGTAATCTTTTTAAAATATGTCATGTCGTATAAGTTTATACTGCTTTGAATATATACTGTACATTATTTTTTCAACTGTTTTCTTTCATTACAAGCGTTTTTTTTTTTTACTTTCTAGATCTATTCGTGTATGTTTAAATTAATTTTGAGATTTGTTCGTATAAGCTAGAATCAGAACAGTTTACCTAATAGACCTTTCTTGTTACATATTTTTACCTATTTAAATTTAATTTTACCTATTATAAAGGCTCTAAATTTTGATAATTTTTAAGTTTTCCTTTTTTTTTGTAAATGTTTGAAAAGTTTTAAATTACAACTAATTTTAAATAAAGTTGTTTTAAGAAACTTGTAAATTTTAATTTTTAAAACTCGCAAGAACTTCTTTTTGATAATAGATTTTTTGTTTGTACTACTGTTGATAAATAAGATTTATATAAGTTATAAATATAATGAGTTAAATATATATATTTGTTAAATAAGTTAAATAAAACTTTTTAATTACAATTAATTTTAAATTTTTATATGTAGAGTTTGCATCAGTTATTGGGATTCGATTACGTATTGATCAAAACAACCCGTTACAAGCTTTATACATGAAGGTAAGTGTAATGGTTGGGTAGATACATGGTAAAGTTAAGGTAATTGCAGTGTTAAAGTAAGTCCAGGTTTTCTTTATGAGTAGGATCAGGGAAGATGTATAATATAGTTAGGGTTTCATTCTTATTTAAAATCAGGTTCCCAGCGGGCTGAAAAGTCTGAAATACATAATAATACGTTGTAACACGAGTTTTAGATATTTTAAAAACGTCGTGTGCCCACTGGGCATAACGTTAAACAAAAAAAAGTTAGTTCACAATTTAAACTATGATATAATATATTAAATAACAGATAATATTGTTCTTATAAATATAAATATATACAAACCTATTTTTAGTATAAGTAGTTGATAGATAATGAAGATAAAAAAAATCAATTTTATCAAATTGATAAAATTGCTAAGGAAAAATCTGGTACTCAATTATTTTCATTATTATTATTATTTTCATATTCTATTTATTCTAGTAGCAATTTTTATATCCATTTTAATAAATTAAACTAAGAATAAATTTATCTTGATTAACCTTGAACTGAAAAAGTTTAACTCTTTATTATTGCGGTGGGTGTTGAGTATAAAAACGAATAACTATTACTTACCTAATTACTATTTATTTATAAATTATAAAGTATTATTCTTTTGTTATCAAAAAATTCATTTGTTTTTGGTTTAGTTCTATTATAACATTTAAAATACTTGCTGAATCAACAAAGATTTATTTTCGAATTTTTGAGTAGGAAAAATGTTTGTGCGCGATTCCGCTTTGTTAGTTGTTTGTCCAAAAAACACCAAAACAAAGAAATTATCACCACGGTCTGTTATTATAAATAAATCTCTCCTAATTTGTATTTAAACTATTTTGGTAATCAAAGTTGTTTTTGGAGTTACGCAACTTACTAAATAAATAAAACAAAAAGTTGTAAGGTGTAAAGCCAAAGTATAAAATAATAATTTTAAATTATATTTTTTATTTTTATTTTATGAGATCCTCGTTTATAAGTGAGATTACAGTTAAAAGGTTTTTATAACCGTAATCTTACTTATAAACTTTATGTTTTATATTTTTATGTTTTATATTTTTAATTATAATAAGATAAAGGACTAAGTTCAATGTTTTATATTAGTATTAATTTTAGATAAAGGTTTATTATTATCCTAGGATTGCAGTCAGATTGGGGCCATATTTTTTACACTCCTAAATAGCATTTAAATTCAAACTAAATTTCAATATAAATTATTACCTATATTATACTTCATTACTACCTGCAATCGAGTACCTTAAATTTGGTTGTACTCTTAAACTGAAATATGTAATGAGTGTCTACTATGTCAAAGCCTGAAAAAATAAAACTTTTTTACTATTTTTTAAATATTTTTCAGTCATTTTTTAGTTAATTATTTATTTATTAGTTTTAGAATGCAAAGTTTATTATTTTGCTGCTGTTTTATTTTTCTTTGCCGACTTAAAATAAATCTCTTAGCCAAACAAAATATGGGGACAATATTTAGTCCGCATTTTGTTTGTGCGTCGTAAGTGCGTCTTTAATGTTTGTTTTCTTAACTTAAATAAGTATTTGTTCTTTTATTTGTTTATTATTTTGTTTTATACTTTCAAAATAATGTTTTTTATTTCGTTTTATACTTTGAAAATAAAATATAAAAAAATTTGTCTGACAATTTTAAGCAATATTTGACTCATATTCGTTTGGTAGATAAGTTTCCTTAATATAAAATACTTTCAAAAATATTATAAAACAAAAACTTCTGTAAACAGCTTATGTTCCAATTTTATATTAACACTGAAGTTCAAATAATAAAAATTTAACAAGCACCAAACTCTTTAATTCTTCATGACTTCGTTTCAAATTAGTTTCAAACTGAAACATTGAGCAACCTTTCTACTTACATTACTACAAAAACGCTGTTTAAAAGCAATAGCTTTTTTTATTCACCCGGCCTACTGTACTATTTAAGCCCGCAGCAAGCTTTTTTTGTTGTTTGAGAAAGATAACTTTTAGACATGGAGCCCACTCTAAACATTTATAAGTTTATGCTTATGTAAAATAAAGAACATTTGTAAAAAATTGAGATGACCACAGTCTGGGAACAAGTAAAGCCCTAAGTTCTTAAAATATTTTTTTACTATTTATAACTAAATTTATATTCATCGACAAATTTCAAATTTTAAGCAAAAATCTCCAAGTCTTCGATTTTTATGACCTTGCAAAGTTTACAACCCCTCAAATTGAGAGGGGTTCAAACTTTATATTGTCATAATTTTCGAACACCAAAAGATTATTGTATGAAATTTAAAAATTTTTGATGAATATAAATTTAGTTATAAATAGTAAAAAAATATTTTATAAACTCATTGCTCTCACGTTAAGGGCAGGGGAGGCAAAGAGTTTAGGGCTTTATTTGTTCCTCAAGCTCCGGTCATCTCATTTTTTTTACAAATGTTCTTTATTTGGCATAAACATAAACTTAAAAATGTTTGGAGTGTGCTCCAATATCTGAGAGTTACCTATCTCAAAAAACAAAAAAAGCTTGCTACGGGCCTGTTATAATTTTATCTTTATAATTAATCAACTATAATTTTAAAATAAAATCTTTCAAAAAAAAGTTCTACTTTAAAACTATAGTTTATTTAAAAAAACTTTTGTTCAAAATTAATATTTTGTTACAACTTTTGTTTACTAACCCGTATACGTTTCTTACTCAATTAATGTGTTTAATTTAAAAAAATCTAAATTATTCATTCAAAGTTAAAAAGTCTAAATTTTAAATTTTAAAAATCAATTTCAAAGGTTTAATAAGGATATATTCAATATTGATATAATAGATGCATGATTGCCAACACGGTGCAAACATGGCCGGTGTAGTATGAGAATTTTACTCCCGCGTTTTTTGTTTTTTTTTTACTACCTAGTGGATATCTCATAATAAATATTTACTCTCTAGTAAAAATCACATTTAAAAATTTTAATACCATCATAAGATTTTTAATCCCATAAATAATTTGCAGCAAAATGTATTTTTGCAACCAAACCAGGTTGTATTTTGTGAATACTTGTAAACTTTTTAATTATTGCCGTTTCTTGAAAAGCAACAAAGAAGTGAGTATTGAAACAAAAATATTGAAACCTTTGTAATTTATTAATGCAATCGCATATATATTATTAAAATTATCAAATGATGATAATATTAAAAATGCACTAATTATCTGAGACGTTGAATCAAGCAACACATGCGATAATACTCAACATGAAAGCATATGCGATAATACTCAACATGAAAGCATATGCGATTATACTCAACATGAAAGCATATGCGATAATACTCAACATGAAAGCATATGCGATAATACTCAACATGAAAGTAGTGTAAATGTTTCAAATACAAGACTAGCAAAATGTACAACTTTTCATATGGGAAAATTGTTTGCAGAAAAATGTGTAATAGTTAGGAAACACAAATTTCAAATTTTTTAAACAAAATACTTTTAGAAAATGGGGTATTGGCAGATGCAATAGTTTAAAGAAAATAGATATGAAAAATATTTTAAATAAAGTCGGATATTTTAAAAGTTTTTAGCTTTGGGGCATCCACAAACTATTTTAAGCTCTAGGAAAAAGAGGGATGGGGTTAGTGATTGATATTGAAGAGCCGTTTTTAAATTATAATTATTAGAAAAAAACATTAATGTAAAATATTTTTAACAAATATTTTATCCCCTCTTTCCTTTAAAAAACCATAGGCACATCTATTATCAAAATTGTGGTTACGGTTCTGTATTGTGACGAGGGGAAGGGTCAAAAATTGTCTGATATAGTTTGTGGACAACCCATTTTTTGCCAGACAAAGAACAAACAGTCAAAAAGTAGTACATGTTTTCTTTAACTAAAACATTATAAAACAGACATGATTGACAACTTAATTACCAGTTACCAGTTCATGATTACTAAGTTGGATTATTATGACCATGGATGCGAAGTCCATGCTGCGATTTTTAGCGAATTCGGGACTACAGACTCTGGGGTAAAAAAAATAGAGACTCCTTAGACTCCAATTTTCTTTTAATTTCTTTTCCTTACTAAAAAAAGTAAGTACTTCTACTAATATACTTTATATAACAAATTTGTTAACTTCATTGATACATGTGGTAGTGGTGTAATGGTGGAACGCTTGTCTGGTAAAGGATCGTCCATAAATTACGCAACGCAAAATATATTTTGAAACGTAAGTAGAAAAAAAGTAAGATTTTCATTAAATTTAATGATCTATTTTGATTTTTTATTTAGATTAAGACTCTGCGAGGGAAAACTTTTGATCTTTTTTTGTTTTGTTTATTGTGAAATTTTGCGTTACGTAATTTATGGACAATCCCTAAACTTATTTCTCCACGCATGGGCCTTTTTTTATTTTATACCCTTCCCAAAATTACATAGCTAAACAACCGACAATAAATAATTATTAAAATCGTAATAATAACTATTAAACTAAACTTGTAATTAGATCTAGATGTCGTAATGCGTTTTTATTTAATTTAAATGATAAATTATAGCGACTCAAAAAGTATAACAAATTTTATTCTGACAACATGCTCAAACACATTTAATAGACTTCAATTGCTACCCTTGTAAAATGATGCTTTCAAACTGTATTTAAAAAGACTTTTAAGACTTTTTATCAGTAAAATCATATCTGTGAGTTTAAACAATGTAGTTAAGAAACCGTGTTCGAAAAAAACTTTCTTTCATGTTGAACCTCGGATTTCTTGATTCTGAGCCAGAACTCTAACTACTGCACCACGGCTGCAGCATGTGTGAAAATACTTGTGCCTAAGCTAACGTTGCTCTGGTTTATACGGAGGAAAACGAAGCGCTAATCTAGTTAAGAAAAAAATTCTCATTGTATTCTCTTACGGAAAAACCTTGGCAATGACAACCTTAGCCTTAGCATGATTCGGCATCTAGCTATCAGTGTACACTAAAGGTTTAGTGTAATGCATATGCGGTGATTCACATCTTATATACTTTAAAAGCAATGTCTGCTATAGGCGATGTATGGCATAAACACGCTGCACATTTTTGAACAATTAAAAAGCCGGAGGGCTTGCCAAACGCAGCTTTATTTAATACGTTCGTGCTTTTAATGGTTTTAAGTTACGTTACTGTTTGCTAAACAAGTTTAAATTTATAAACTTATAGAAGTTAGTAAGGGTCAGTTGAAATGCTGATATAAAATTATCAAAATATCGGAGTCTCAAAAAAAATTTTTTTACGGGCATGACTTCAGACTCCGGGTAAAAGCAGGGACTTCGGGTTTCCGGACTCCGATTTCTCATTCCTGATAACCTTAAAAAATATATATAATTTACTGAATTCTTTGAAAGTTGAATGAATCCATATTTTTATACCCAAAGTTCCATTTTATTAGTTACAAGTTTATATATAAACTTATTTATTACTAATTACTAAACTTATATATAAACTTGACTCCCATTGCAAAGTTAATGTATAGAAACTTAAACTATTTTAATATTGGTTTAGTTGGTTGCCAATCGAAATTTTTTTTTTTTTAAAACACTATTTCAAGAAATACAAGCTAAAAAAGCCTTAAAGCATCTATGCACGAGTCGTCTGTCATGCCATGACAGAATGGTGCTTTCGATATCCACACAGTCTGCTAAGTGCACTCCTTTTGGCGTTGGTTTTAAACAAAAAACTTAATAAAACAATTTTAAAAACAAATTTAACAGTTTTTGTATTAAATTTTGCTATTTTTCTCAATTATATTGTGTAAATCTAAAACTACTCATTAAGGAAACAATGTAAAAACTAGAATTTGTGCTTATGACATGCATCATCGAGACAAGTTTTTGAAATTAAAAACAATTGCTTCGTAGAAAAATGGTGTTATGCACATAATTTCTTTATTAAAGAATTAATCAATCATTTTGAATCTAAGTGCCATTAAAAAAATGTCAGTTTAATTTTATTAAAGAAAAATAATCTAATTTTGAGCCAACTTCATAAAGACTTAATGTTAATAAATAAGAAAAATCTAAATCTTTTTTACTGTATTAAAGTTTTCAATATCCAGGTATTTTTATTGCCAAACTTAATTATTTTGATTTGATAATAAATTCATGATTTCTTTTTGGTTTTCAGTTTTACATCTTATCTATATCTATAAACTATCTTCTTAAAAACAAGTAAATTTGCATTGTTAAACTGCATTTGCGAAAAAACTGTCAGTTAATACAGTCATCCATAAAGTATTGTAATACTTACACATATTATATGTTTCTGTAAAATATTTTTTTAGAATTAATTAATTAATTTAGTATTAATTAAATAATTTTGTTTAGACTTAATATTCATATATTTAACAAACTATAAAGTTTTTTGTTTGACTTTTTTTAAAAAAAATTGTATAAAAATAAAATAAACAGATAATAATTAATACAATTAAATAGACTATTTAATTGTATCACTTAATTTTTTCACTATTTAAAATAGTGAAATAAAAGTTTATAATGTTTCATATTCTTGTATACTTATTTTAAAACCGCATTTATAAATGACCTTTTAATTTTGACTCATTAAAGAGGTTTTTTATTACCTTTTGCTATTTATAACAATATTTTTCCTACTTTTTTGCTAATGAGATTTAAAAAGTTTTTGAAATAGTTTATTAAAATGCATTTATAATTATTTTCTAATGCACTTAATTTATGTTTAATTGATGCAATTTATTTATCTTTAATTAGATTATATTTGTTGTAAAAAAACTTTATCTATTTAGTTACAATAAATTGATTTTTTTTTCGATGTGCATATTGGAAAGTTTCTCATAAGATTCCAAGTTTATAATTATTAGTTCAAGAAACCCACAGTTTAAAAAAATAAACAATAACTCAGCTCATCAAATAAATTTGTGCAATTTTTTTAAAATTGTTTCCCTACTATTAAATGGTTGTCAGACAAGCAAAGCAAGACCAGGTTATAAACTTTTTTGAAATTTCTGTACTTGACAGAGCCTTTAAAAATTTTTTTAACATTTGTTATCAATCAATGTTCTTATATAAGCTTTGCCTTTGCCTACGCGATACAGTTAACTCATATTGCTTATAAGTTACTCCTAACTTTTGCTAAAAAACTTCACAGACTTTGTGAAAAGCCAAGTAATAATGTTATGATTAGTTTTTTAAAGCGTTGCAAAGTTCAATAAAATTTTCTTATGCAGTCTAATAATGTAATGTTCCAGTAATAATATTTGCAATGTACTTCCCAAAAGCAGTCGAAGTTACAGATAACTATTGCAATTTTTTTTTAATGGCTTTAATACAAGGTTTTTACAGTTCCTTGACATGAGTTGTAAGTTATTGCAAACTTATAATATTCTTTTTTAAAATCTGAGTATGTTTTGCACATTGTAAGTTTCATTTGGTTTTATTAAAATATTTTTCTGCTGAAACATATTTATTGCACAATTAACAAAAAAGTTTTTCGATTGGACTTACAAGCAGGGTGTTTTTTACAACTTTTATTAGCTTCCTTGTTGTTTTCTCATTCCTTACAAATATATTTGTTTAAAAGGACTTAAATCCCAGTCCCATAACTAATAATAATGTTGCTATATTTCAAATAAAAATAAGTTTTACTAGAAAAAAAAGTATATATATATATATATATATACATATATATATATATATATATATATATATATATATATATATATATATATACATATATATATATATATATATATATATATATATATATATATATATATATATATATATATTATTTATTTATTTTTTAATTCACCTCCCCATGGCCCAGAAGGTCACTACAGACGAGGAGGTACTTAATTGTAGTTATAACCCTATAACCCTCTCTCAACTCTAGAACTCTGAAACACAAACCTTGATAAACAAGGCCACTGCACGGAGAAACAAGTTGAGCACGGTACTACCAGGGACATGGTGGGAAATAAACTCCAAACCTCTTGCTTATAAAGCAAGCCTTTACCACTACACCACTACCGCATTATATATATATATATATATATATATATATATATATATATATATATATATATATATATATATATATATATATTTAGACATTGATTTTTTAATTTAATTTCGAATCAGTTACACAGTTTAATAAAATCATATCTATTGTTAAAAAAACATAATAAATTAATTATTATTATGTCTGAGATCCTGAACTTGAACATATAACTAATAGTATTATAGTAAAACATAATAATAATAATAATAATAATAATATAATAGTAAAATATTTTTAGAGCATGAAGCTGTTACTTTTACAATTATTATTCCTTGGAGTTTACAGTAAACCAGCTACAAAAATAATTCTAAATGCATCTGATAAAACCTGTCTTCCCTGCAATGCAGAATGCCCAAGTTTAGACAAATGTGAATTTGGAACAATAAAAGAAAAATGTGGTTGTTGTAAGGTTTGCATTCGAAATGAAGGAGATATTTGTGGTGGAATTAATGAAATTTACGGAATTTGCAAAGAAAGCTTGGTGTGTAAAGTTCGACATCCATTTTCTCTTAAAAATTTAAATCTAGAGATGTCAGATAAAATAGGACGTTGTGAGACAGGTAGTATAAATAGTTGTAATGTTTCATTTAAAGTATTTTATTATTAATTTTGTTTATAAATTTTTTTCTTTGCGTTAAAAATTATAGAAATTAAAAAGCTCTGCAACTTTTATAAACTTTCAAACATTTTTAGTTAACTGTTTAAAAATGTATAAAGTTTGGTTTTTGTAATTTATATACTTATTAACTTCAAAGCATAAGAAAAGTTTTTTGGAAGCTAAAAAATGAGATGATGACTTAATTATTTGCCCAGTTAAATACTTAGGGAAGCTATACCAATACTGCTAAAGTAATTCAGTTATTTCCAATAGCTATGTAGACATTAATTCATAAAGATGCCCGCTTTAGTAGAAGCTTAACAAGTCTTGTTTTGAAACATTTTAGAGAAGTTGTTGTGACAATGTTGTTATCAAGTGAGTTAATTACAAATGAGTTGACTCAGTATTCTAATAAAAACTTTTGTCTGATTACTGTTGTGAAACTGTGCTTAAATAACCTCTAGTACTTTTTTGTCTGTGCCTAATCTAAAGATTTAATTTATACTATTATAATTGTGAACAACCTATGTAACATCTTGTAAATTTTAATAGATCTGTTGCTTAAGTTTCCATAGATCTAGTTTTAGTATCGTGTTTATGATAGGTTTGTTACTTTTTGTTGTTGGGTTAATCGATGTTACATTATTTCAATTAGTTTCTTATCTTTAGCTTTGACATTTTTGGTGTGAAAAACAATACTTTATGTGTGGTCAATATACTAATGATTATATATATTTGTTATAATATATATTTTATCACAGTATCAGAGTGTTTGTATGGTTTATTGTTTGAACAATTTTGTTAGTATTTTTGTTAGTAAGATCTTGTCCACTTTTTAAATTTTTCAAATCATGTGATATCTTAACCCTTAAAAATCTTTTTCAGCCTCATCTTATTCCAAAGTAACCCCCAATGTGGGCACAAGATGTGTTTAAAATGTCTATAACACATATCAAAACATATTAATACATATTTTAGACGTTTAAATCACGTCTTTTGCCCACAGGAGTTGTATTCATAACAAAAAATTTTGTTTTTATGTTCAATAATTTTTTTCGTATTAACTTAAAGTAGTGTTTGCCATTCAATTATTTAATGCACATTTTTTTTGCTGTTTTCACCTTAGCTTTCAGTTATTACTTAAAAAAATATTTTGGTATTAGCAAATTTAATATCAAATAATAAAATAATTTTTTCTTTCACTTAAGTCAACAAAATAGTTTAATGTAGTTCAAGAAAAAGCTAGCAAGACTTGGGTGCTAGCTGCAACCACCCAAGACTAATCCTTGAAATATGCTCTTTATTTTACACAAATTTTTGATTTAGTGTTTCAAATGTCTAAAACACGTATTAAAATGTATTAATACATATTTTAGACGTTCAGTTATTACTTAAAATCACGCCTTTTGATACTTTTTTAACTTTTTCACTTAATCCTTAATTTATCTCTTTCTTTATTTATTCCTTAATTAATCTCTTACTTATACACTTACTTACTTAACATGTGTCAGAGTTGGATTCAATACTGAACTTTTTAAAGTTTATTTTGAATAATTTAATTTTTCTTTTTAAGATGTGTGCATTTTTTTAGAGCTTTGCAGTAGTACAACATGTGGAAGGCATCAGTGGTGCAAAGTTGATAATGAGTTACCAACATGTTATTGCAGAAATGACTGTGAATCGGATGAAGAAAAGTTGTGTGACAATGATGGCAATAAGTATAAAAGTATATGTGAACTGCGCAGTAAAGAATGTAAACTCCAACAAAAAATTCCACACTTTTCATGCAAAGGTATTTGGTTTATAATTTCTCCTTCGATGAATGTGCACACAAGCATACACACACATTTGTGAATATATATATATATATACACACACACACACACACACACACACACACACACACACACATATAAATTTTGTTAGTGTGTTCTAGAAATAGAGTGCTCAATGTTTTTAAAGAACTGAACAATAATAAATTAGTAAAAACACTAATCTAATTTTCTTCAACAATATGTTTCGCCATCAGTAGGCTCATCAGGAAAAATGTCCATTCTTCATCAAGAAGAATGAACACTCTTTCTGATGGCAAAACAAATTGTTGAAGAAAATTAGATGTGTTTTTACTAATTCATTTATATATATATATATATATATATATATATATATATATATATATATATATATATATATATATATATATATATATATATATATATATATATATATATATATATATATATATATATATATATATATATATATAGATATATATAGATATATATATATATATATATAGATATATATAGATATATATAGATATATATAGATATATAGATATATAGATATATAGATATATAGATATATAGATATATATATATATATATATATATATATATATATATATATATATATATATATATATATATATAATATATATATATATATATATATGTATGTATGTATATTATTTCAAAGCTGCTTAAAATTAAGTAAACATTAAACTGTTTACTTAATTTTAAGCAGTTAGTCTGAACAATAAAATAAGCTTGGAAAAACTCAAAACTTTTTTTTAAAAGCTTTGAGAGTCACATAAGGATGGCAAACCTAGGAATAAAAGTACATTTTAACTTAACGTTACACAGAAAAACAAGTGAAAAATGTTTCAACTTATAATGTGATGTTGTGAGTTCATTACTTATTACAAAATAATAACAAAGTTCTAGTAGGTGTGACCAACTCAGGAAAATGTGCACTACTGACTTGTTAGCTGTTAAAAATTAAATTAAGTTTTAAAAATTATTTTATTTCAAAATTAAAAAGGTTTTATCATGAATTAGTTAGAAGGGTCGGTGCAAGGGCTATTGTGATTGACATATCTAGTTTGTTCATTAGAGTCTGGCATACTGATCTTTTCCATTATATATATAATGGATTTCATATCTGGAAGAGTTTTTAATTTATTGAATCATTCTTTTCAAACTCATTATTAAGCTTGTCCATAAAGAACAACACTCTATTTTATTTCCAGTAACCTCTGGAGTACCACAAAATTCTATCCTTGGTTTTGGGTGTTTCTGATCTATTTTAATGATCTTTTTGAAAATCAGCTCTTAAGGATTTTAATCTTAAGATTTAAAGAGCTCTTTAAATCTTCAGATTTAAATCAGCTCTTTCTGCAGGTGAGACAACTATATACTTCAGACAAAACAAATCAAATTTCAAATTGCATAGAATAGGTGATTGGTCATGTATGTGATCTCTTTTCTGTGAGAGTATTAGGCTCACAGTGGTTGATAAGTTTTTACCCAAACAAATTGTTTACTTTTTATTTTTTACTGCAAATAATCATCGTAATCTTGTTGATATTTCTATATGGATAAATGGATGAATGCAGCACTGACACCAATGAATGGCTTAATCTAAATACTAAATCTGCCACTTTTTTTACATTGTATTGATTGTATAAAGATTGGCTGATTAAGCTTATGTTGACAACAGTACAATCTGATCTAATCATAACTAATCTGATCACTCTCAAAGAGTTAATGGAAAAAATGTTGGTGGAGGTTGTATTGAAAACTTTGTTGGTATATACTAATGTTACTACACATTGTTAAATCAAAAATTTAAACTCTTGATTTGGTAATTTGAAGGTCAATTTATCATTAAATAATATAAAAAGTAAAACTGGTAATCTGTAAAATCAGCTATTTAGAATTAGCAAGGTGTATAGATGTATTGGCTTCTGGGGATGTGGGTATTAAGTGGGTCTTTAAAATGCAGTTATACATTAAGGTAAAATTCCAAATAATTAGAAGAAAAAGTTGCAAGGTAAAGAATTATAAAGAAGACTTATAAAGAAGACAGAGGCAATCTTAAATCTGGTTCATATTAAAGAATTGCTTGTCTAACTAATAAAGATTTTAAAAATAATTATAACAACAAAGTATGAGGCAATTTATGCATAACATAAAGTTTGGTTTTAGACCAGGAAAGTCAATATTGTAAAACAAGTTCAAGAATCATTTTTGAAAAGAAAAAAAGAACTTTAAGTGGACATAAATGTGGTGTGTGGTGGGCTTTACTGTATTTTGGTGTGTGGCGGGCTTCAAGGTAAGTCAGCGTTAAAGAAAGTTGGCTATTTATGAAAATATCACAATAGAAATCTAAACAAAGATTTGGAAAGATATTTTTAAAATGTTGGTGTGCATTAGGACTCAGTTCTTTGCATTTTATTATTGCTTTAGAAACTTTTTAGTTCAGTGTTTGTTGCCATGGCAGCTATTCTATAACTAATGTTTGTTGCCATAGCAGTTATCCTATGCATATCATTTATTTTTAATTGTAGAGACTAGAGAAGAAATAATGCTATGATTTCAGTGTTGGAAAAATGGAATGAAAGCAGATAAAGTTAGGATAAATTTAGTATAATTGATAATTAATAAATTATAAAATTTAATATAATGGGATAATTGATGTTAGAAATAAAGTTAGGACATATGTAATTGTAAATTCAGGAATAAGCAATTAGAAGACTCTGGGTCGTGGAAGAAAACTCTCGGACTTGTACAGCCTGAGTTCACAATATAAGAGGGTTCTCAAGAGATGAACTGGTATTCATAGTCCTCTTAACATGTTAATTATGATCATAGGAAATGTAATTTTGTTGTTTTACCTTTAGCATGCTACTTTAATACTTTTTAGTATTTAAAATTATTAGGCTTACAATGTTTCATTCTAAAATTATACTTAAGTTAAAATTATAATAATTATGAATTTTTTTAAATTAAATTTTTAAAATATTGCCATTATTTTTTTTTTATTAATGTTATTAACAATATTTTTATTAACATTATTTTTTTCTTTTAACAGGTTCTTTTATAAAATTTAACATAAGTTTAAAAGTTCTTTAAAATTTTTTGGTTTTCAGGTGAATTCGATTTTTTTTATTGAGGAGCTCTATTACCTATTAATTATTATATTTTTTGTTACTATGGCTACTATGAAAAGTTTTTGTTACTTTGATTTTATGAATATACAACAGTACAATAATTACAATAGCATTATTTTTATGAATTTATTTTGAAGCATTTTTGATTAATCATTATTTAAATTAATTATTAGTTAAAATTAAAAAATTAACCCAAAAAAATATGTTTTTATTTTAATTTAAAAGTGTTTTACTATAAAGAATTGGTCAAAAATTGTAGTTTCGAAGTTATTTAATCCAAGCTTTTCTTTGCAAGCATTACTTTGATATTTTCTAATGTCTACAAAGCAAATAAAACATAAATATTAGCATAAATAAAATAAATATTAGCTTTATTCAATTAATTGAATCCCATTTAAATTAATTGAGTTTGAACTATTATTTGAGACGCTTCTAAATTTAAAAATATATTAGTTTTATGCATTTATTATCTCTTGTTTATCCTTTTTTTATTTTATCATTCATTGATTTCGTTTCAGTTTATGGTTTGTTTATTTTAAAACAATAATAAAACAGAAACTTAACTAGAACAATATTAGAAAAATTATTTTTAACTTTTAGATGACTTTTAGATGAACTAATGTTAAATTTTCTAATTACTTTCAGCTTGTTTGAAATTTTAATAATTAACGATTTTGACATTTTTTATTTGTGCAGATTACATTTTATTGTTATTATTTATTATTATATATTATTTATTATGAATTATTTCAGTGCAATTAAATATTTTTCTTATAATTGGTTCACATTCGCATAAGTCATATTTTTTACAATCAACATTTCACAATGTTTCTGGTAATTGTTGTTTTAAAATTTCACTGTTTTGAAGAAAAAGAGTATATTTAAAAATGAAAAAAATTTTTTTTTAAATATATCGAATGAAAAATTGTAAGTGTAATAGTTTTGTTAATAAAAAGTATTAAAATAGCATGCTATAGCTATCAGGCCACTTTCGACAGCGCTAACCATATTTGGGCACCAATTTGGGTGCTGCCCAATTTCAAAATTGAGGACCTTTTTATAATTTATATTAAAATGTAAACAAAGTAAAATAATAAAAAATAAAAACTTTATATCTAATTTATTTATTTCTTAAACAGTTAAATTAAAGGGTTTGATTCACTATAATATAGTATCATATCTATAATACCATTTTAATCACTTATTGAAATGGATTTTATCCTTTTTTTACTTATGATTAGTGAAACAGAGAGTGTAAATACATCTAGACTAAAGGTCATAAATTGCATAGTTACCAGACATGTTACCATAGTTAAAAATTTAAATTCTAGCTTCAACTCCAACTCTTTTCATCAACTTTTAATTTTAAAAAAATGAGTTTTAGTTTTTCTTCTGCATTTGGCTTCTACAATATCTTCGACAAATTTCTCTCTTTTTTTTTTCCAAATTTGCACTTTATCTTTATTATAAAATAATGATAATATTTGGTATAAATATAAATTCTACAAAATTGAAATCTAATGTTTTAAAATTAATTTAAATTTAAATTCATGGTTTATTTAATTTTGTATCATTTCAGATTGCCAACGTACTGCAGAGAGTAAATTAGAAACAATTGAGTCTGGTGTTATACTAAACACATCCAGGATGTGTGAAAATGAGTAAAAGCTTTTCTTTTAATTTTGTTGTCCTAAATAAGTTATAATAGTTGTATTTAAATTATTATAATCAAATATAAGTTATATGTTTGATTTTTATAATTTTTTTGTTTTTGTTTTTTAATAGAGAATGTGTAAATGGGGTATTTAAAATATCATTAGACAGTGCTTGTTTAAAGGCAGAAGGCTTTACTTGTTCAGAAGGTTCAAATATCCATCAGGATATCACCTGCCCAGTAGGATATTACTGTAATATAACAAAATTAGAGCTTAACCCTGAGTATGGATATCCAAATCTTGGACAATGTTCTGTAATGGATAGCTGTAAGTTTGTTTATACCTTTATATTATAATTATGCATAAATATATATATATATATATATATATATATATATATATATATATATATATATATATATATATATATATATATATATTGTGTATAGTAGTATATTTGTGTATATATATATTGTGTATAGTATATATGCATATATATATATATATATATATATATATATATATATATATATATATATATATATATATATATATATATTGTGTATAGTAGCTCTTTAGGTCTAAGATTAGTTCCTAATGTTTTTTTGTTGTATAACACATGAGTATGGCACATGTGGTGTATGACAATTTGCAAAAAAAATTTGTTATGGTCAAACTTCTGCAGAAAAAAGTTTTAATAAGTTTTATATGTTTATTATGTAATTAGTGAAAATGTGTTTCATTTATGCATAATGTATAATTAAGCTAAGTATTTGAAAACTTTTTTCTAATATTTATTATGTTACATTAAATTTTTATTATTATTACTAATTATTACTGTATTTTATTAGAACATTACACTTAAAATATATTACAAGTTTTATATTTAGTGCATTCTTTCTACCCAAAAGTTTACTTGAGTAACCCTGAGTTACCTTCTCTTTGGGTCTTTCTCCTTTGGGTCTCTACCCAAAGGATAAAGAGAAGGTAGCTCAGAACTTTTGAAAGAATTAATTCATTAACTTAAATAGTTAAATAAATCAACACTGGTTACATTTTGTGCATTTGAAAGCCATTAGTTTATTGTGCAAACTAGAGTTTAATGATGCATATAGAAAAGACTGGGTAATAAGGTGCTGGTAGTGCTGATTTCCATTTCATTTTCTTCAGTTTCTTTGCAAGGCTAAGTTTGTTATTTTCATGATGGTGGAGGTTATTCTTTCATACTAATATTTTTCTTGGGGCATTTTGTTTGAAAAGACCTAATAGACAAAATATTTTTGTTTTATTTTGTAAAAAAATAAAAATATTTACCTTAATTTTTTTATATTTTTAAATTAGTTCACATAATATTATAATGTATATAATGCCATTTCTATAATATATTTTTAATACTATGTATTATTTAACATTAAACATATATGATATAATAGTCCACTATTTTTCCTAACACGGTTCATAAAAAATCCCTTATAATGCTTACTTATAATTTAGTATGTAAATTGTAGAAACCGTAAAAACATTTTTTGATGTTTACGAGGGTTATGATTTCTATAAATTTATAAATGTTATATATATACACAAATATACTACTATACACAATATATATATATATATATATATATATATATATATATATATATATATATATATATATATATATATATATATATATATATATATTTATGCATAATTATAATATAAAGGTTAATATTTAGTTAATAGCATATCTGACAGTCTGAAATGATGTCTCTAATTTCATCTATGGAGTTGGGCAGGCAGTTGTTTTTCAGTTGAATTTCTGTTTTGGAAATTCGCCCAGAGTTTAAAAAAAATAGGAAACAAATTTTTGATTTGTCAGAAAAATTTCCTGAATTAATAAGAAAGGAAAAATTTCAAAATGGAGAAGTGTCTATATTGATGACTATTTATTTTTAAAAAAATTTTCTTGTTTAATGATAATTTGATGGATAAATGGATAGATGGATTTGCTGTCTTTTATAGAACTAAGATTATATCAAAAAGTCTATAGAGTTTCATAAAACTTCAACTTAAAGTTGAAATAATAAAATTATTGGTAAATTAGTTAAAAATAATTAAAGAATAATAAAAAAAAAGTAGTCTGTGGTCACACTGTGGTTCAAAAAAAAAAGTTGTTTATTAACTATTTTTGAATTCATTCTTAGTATAAGAAAAGTTGTTTACTAAGCAAGATTTTTTTAGCATTTGTTGTTTGAGCATTTTTGAAGCTTTTTGAGAAAATTGATCTTTGCAAGTAGGAAAAAGAAAAGATATTTCATTTGTAGAATATTATGCATATATAGTTGTGTATAAATGTAGAATATTGTTCAGTCTGAGATAACGTTGTTTTTTTTTGTTCAATTGTTAATTAACTTTAATGTTTTTGTTAAAAATTTTATAGTTACTATGAGAAAAAAATTTTTTCAATCTGTAGAGGACTAGGACTAGAATTAGTTAATTATTATTTATAATTAGTAATTATATTCATTTGCAATAAATGCTTTTATAAAGCCCCTTTTTTTTAGCTAATATTTTTTTATTAGTATATCAGCAAAATCGAATACAAGTTTATAATTTCTTATAAATAATAATAAGATAAATAATAAGATTGTTGTAATATATCTTTTATTGTTGTAAATGTACAAACGTATTTACAAATATTTACAAATATATATGAGATGCATACATATGTATCATATTATACAATAAGCACCAGCAAAATTCAATTAACTTTGACATTAAATTAAATGAAGTCTAATGGCAAATATTCGTAAAACTTTGATATTGAAGTATAACAAATGACTATTTTTTATAGTCATTTGTTAAACATTCATTATTAAACAGCTATTTGCCGGTGCTTAATATGTATACATATATGTATACATATATATGTATATATACATACATACATATATACATAAATATACATACATACATATATACATAAATATACATATATATATATATATATATATATATATATATATATATATATATATATATATATATATATATATATATATATATATATATATATATATATAGTCACATACACACACACACACACACACACACGCACATACACACACATATATGCTTAAATGAACATATAGCTGTAAATGTATACAGCATCAATAACTGTGGATTATTATTATTGTGTATTTTTGCATCAATTAGCAAAATGCTATTTTGAAGGAATGACTTTTGATTTGGGAGAAAAATTTGTTAAGAAAGACTGCACAGGTTATTGCATTTGTAATGGATTATCAAATATATCCTGTGTTTCACTATGTCCTCCAACATATGTACAGTGTGAACCTGATGAACTTAAAACAAATGTCTCTAACAAAGTTTCTGAGAATTGTTTTTGTAAACAACCTAAATGTGTTAAAAAGTGTAAGTAAACATAAACAAAATAAATATATTTAAATATATAAGTAAATTATATTTAAATATATTTTAAATTATATATGATACAAATAAATATAAATAAATTTGAACAATAAAATATGATATTTAAATTGGTTTTAATCAAACAAAAATAATATGCAATACTTTTTAAACTTTTTTTCTTTTTTTAGCTGAAGTTTGTAAACTTGCACCAGATACTGGTGCTTGCTACGCATATTTTCCAAGATGGCATTTTGATGTTTCTACTGGTACTTGCAAAGAGTTTATTTATGGTGGTTGCCAGGGTAACAAAAATAACTTCAAGTCAAAAGATGAATGTCTTAGATTGTGTGGAGATAGAGGTAAGTGGTTTTTTTTAGTTTTTGTTTCCACTTTGCTCAACAGCAATGCCATATTATTAATACCATTTTATATGGTTTTATCTTTTTTTTCCTTTAGATAAGCCTTTAGCAGCAATGCCGATGAATGCATTTCCTTTTGTAGGTATGCCAATGTTTCCTTATGTTGGCAAAAGCCAGGAAAGACCAATGAGTAAGTTTGAATTTTGAAAACTTTTTTTATTATAAAGTTTTTATTAAAACACAAACTTTTTTTTTTAATTTGTTTTAAAAAAAAGTTGTTTTTTATTAATTTGTTCTGGGAATTAACAATAGATATGGTAATCAGTTAAATAAAAAGCAAAAATACTGAATTAGATTAAGTTAGTTTTTTTGATTTAGTTTTTTTCAATTTAAGTTTATTTTTCAGGTGATAAAACAATGACCATAAGTGGATTAGTTATTTTACCACAAACCATCCAAATTCCTCCAAAGTCATGTTTAATTGTTCATTTCCAGGATGTCACATTAGCAGATGTTGCATCCCGGATTATAGCTACTCAAGTTGTACATTTTTTTGAGGTCACCACTAAAGATGTAATTGATTATAAGATTAATAGCAAGATGCCCCTACCAGAAGATATTGGTAGAATATACTCTGTTAGAGCATTTCTAAACATTGGTTGGTGCAGCAGAACAGTAGAAGATGGTAGATCTATTCAAAAGAAGGATTATCTTTCAGATGAGAGAACCACAGTTATGTTAAGTAATGACAAAGATGAATATATAAAAGATATTACTATAAAATGTTATGGTAAGTCACTAGGATTTTTTAAATAAACATTGACTATATTTTTAATAAACATTTTGTTTAATATTCAAATTTTTTATCATTTTAAATATTTTTTGTTGTTTGTTTTTTTCTGTTAATATTTTGTTTTCAAGCTGGAGAGCGATCTGATTCGTCTACCTACCGTCCCATTAGTCTTCTTCCTATCATAAGCAAGGTTTTTGAATCTTTAATTAACAAACACTTAATTTCTCATCTTGAATCTAATAACTTACTTTCTGACCATCAATATGAATTTTGATCTTGCTAACAGTAATAACTGATAGATTTTATCGTGCATTATATAAAGGTGGAGAGGTTAAGGTTATCGCTCTTGACATTTCAAAAGCTTTTGATAAAGTTTGGCATGCTGATCTTCTCCATAAGCTTTCTTCTTATGGTGTACCTGGCAACATCAATAAGATTATGGAATCCTTCTTTTCCAATTGTACTCTAAAAGTTGTCCTTGATGGACAGCACTCTTCTTCTTATTCTGTAACTTTTAGGTTCTATCCTTGGCCCTATACTATTTTAAATTTACATTAACGATCTTCCAGATATTCTCACATCTAAGGTGGCATTGTTTGCTGATGATACTACCATTTATTCTTGTTGTGATAAGAAGCCAACACTCTCTGATTGCTTGGAGGGGGCATTTGAGCTTGAAAAGGATCTCGCTTCTGCTACAGCATGGGGCTCACAGTGGCTGGTGAACTTCAATACAGATAAAACTCAATTTTTTTCAGCCAATCGTTATTGCAATAGTTTAGATCTTCCTATATTTATGAGCGGTGATGTACTCGATGAGTCATCCACTCTTCATCTTCTAGGATTAACTCTTACTTCCAATCTTTCTTGGAAACCATATATCAAATCTGTTGCAAAATTAGCATCTCTTTATCGAGCTCGACACTTTCTTACTTCGGATTTTATTCTCTATCTCTATAAATTTCAAGTCTGGCCTATATATATATATATATATATATATATATATATATATATATATATATATATATATATATATATATATATATATATATATCGTTTTTAATTAATTTATTACTTCATTTTACTTTTTATTTTTTTGTTATTATTTATTATTTATCTACTTTTTTACTTATTTACTTATTATTGATCTACTTTTTAAATATGACTTTGGTTACATGAATCTTTTCTAATTTTTAAATGCTTACATGAATTGAATACATTATTTGAATAACTAGTTATACTCAAAATACAAAATAATATGAAACAATATAATTCTTAATTTCTTTATGATATTAAAGCAATTTTCAAAATCATTAAAAATTTTTGATGATTTTTATGTTTAGACTGCGATAAAACAGATTTGCTCACTGATATTCAAATGGGACGTAAGTAAATTTCTTTTCAAATTAACGATGATTCTCTCTAATGATAAAATTGATGAAAGTATTTTCTCTGAAGTTATTGACAACGATTCAGTTTGATAATAAAATTATGAAGCAATATCTAATAATGGCATTAATTGCAGGGATTCTATCTGATAGGTTTGTAATTTTTATTGAACTTTTTTTGCATGTAGTTCCAATGGAAGAATCTGAATTTGAACTAGAAAAGAAAGAAGAATCTGATTCAAGTGGTGATGATGATGTGGATTCCAAATTTTCTTTTGATGGACCTCAAATGAGTGAGTTTTTAAAGTTCGTATTCTTAAAATTTAACTTTTGTTCATAAACTAGCTATTCATGTTTATCACCGGATGTTTATCACCGGATGTTTATCACCAGATGTTTATCACCGGACGTTTATCACCAGATGTTTATCACCAGATGTTTATCACCAGATGTTTATCACCAGATGTTTATCACCGGATGTTTATCACCAGATGTTTATCACCGGATGTTTATCACCGGATGTTTATCACCGGATGTTTATCACTGGATGTTTATCACCAAATGTTTTTTTTAAACTTCAAATTTGTTTATAATAATTTTTTATTTGAAAATAATGTTTAATATTAATACAAAAAATAATCAAAAATTAATAAATTTAAAGTAGTACTACTTACTTACTGTGACTTAAAATTTTGAAGCAATTAAGTATGCATCAGATTTCAGTAAGAGACTGGTTGAAAATGAGACTCGAAAATTACATTTACAAATAGGACTTTTACTATCAACTTTGATTGTATGTTTTGAAGATCTTAAACTCTTTGAAGTAAAAGTATTTTTCTTTTAGGAATTTAAATGTGTTTCATCTTTAGATTTAGTTTGCAAAGATTCTAACATTTACATGCTAGGCATATCATATCACTTATTTGTTATGAAAACAGATTTGTTGCATTCATTTAGCACCATTTCACCCAATCAGCTCTCTCTTCATACTTTATTATTCCTCTTTTTGCTTTTGCTTAGACTCTTCTGACCCAGACTCTTCTGACCCAGGGTGTTTAGACTAGGCTATAATCTCACTAAAAGTTTTGTCTTTAATTGTATCTGGTTATCTTATTGCATATTACTCTATTATATTTTTTAATACCATTTTTATGCTTTTTAAAATAAATTTATATTAGTATTATACGATAATACTTTAGATAAATTTATATTAGTATATATAGATTATATAGTTCTAAAATAAATTTAGTTTATTTATTTATTATTTATTTATTATTACATTTATGATATTATTTATTCTAGGTGTTTAAATTCCACACTAAAACTAAAAGTTTAAAAGTTATCAAATTTAAATAAAATTTAAAAATTATCAAGTTTAACTATGTTCAATTAGCGGTTACTGCACAATTGAAGAATTAAAACATTGTTATTCAATCATTACCATCTTACATAAACATATTGGTTTCAACATAAACAAGGAAACCCTGTTCAGTTCAGTTTAAAGAATAACGAGCCTTTAAAGATTCTATGTTTATAACATTGCTATTCTAAAAGAAAAATATTTCTCAAAATAAGTGATAATTCCTTAAAACAATATTAAATTAACCAAAACAGAAATGAAAAAAATAACTAATCTATTAATATAACATCAAACAATCTTGATACGTTAATAACATAATATCAAACAATGTTAAAAAATAGACTCACTGATATTCAAAATGAGCTCATAAACGAATCAAATATTGGATCATGATTATTCATTACCTGACATCTTGAAAAATATCCTTTAATGATTCTAAAAAATGATTTTAAAATAGTATAAAATTGATCTATTATTTATCGGGTCTATTATTTTATAAACAGAAATTTGGTTGAATAAATAGAATATTTATAAGTACAAATAGTTTTGCATAATAAATATTTAATTTAAATTATAAAACTCAGTTAAGTAATAAAATTTATTATAAAGCTTAATTATGAATATTTGAGCCTGAATACCAAAAATGTAAGAAAGTACTGAAAACCTTAAATAAAGAAATGAATGCCCTCTTAGAGACAAAAGTATATGCAGTGCACGCACCATCAATTGAGTTCCATTTTAAAGGCCAGTTTTCTTTTTTTATATACACTTTATACAATTAGATTAGAATTATAAGATAGTCATTTTCTGTATTTATCTGTTGTATATAAGTATGCAATGTTTCATAAAGTTGCAATTAACTTTTGTGGTTTATTTAAAAGTTATTTACTTATTTAGTTATTGTTTTCAATAATTATTAAGCATTAATCTAATTTTCTTTCTTTATTATTATTAATTTCTTAATAAATCCATTGTCATAATAATTTCATAAATTTCTTTTCTAATTTCTGATTTGTATTATTTACTTTCCTGTGTTTGGTTTTATTTTGTTTTATTTTTCTAATTGTATTCACCATGGCCAAAGTCTTTATAGTCATGGATGTTACACATTTTTGTTGTTGTTTCCAACCCTCTCTCAATCTTTGTTGTTGTTCTCAATTCTCTCTCAATTTTATGTTTCTGAAGTTTCAGCTTTGACAAACAAGGTTGCAGTGCTAAAAAACAAGCTAAATGTAGTGCTATCAGAGATGTAGTTGGGATATTATTAAAACATGCACATTATTTATCATAGTCAAATATTAAAGACAAAAAATGTGATATTTTTTGTTTTGTTTTTATGACTACCCAAAAAATTATTAGTCTGGTTTTACATTTTTTATTTCAGCATATATTTATATATTTATCATTATTAGTTATTTATTATACTATATATATTATTATAATTATTATGCAATTTTTTTTATTTATTTATTGCAGTTTTTATTTTTATTACTATAACCTAATAGAACTTTTATAATATTTTAGTTTTTTATTATATTGCTAGGCAACACTGTGATCGAAATAAGAGGATCAGTTCGATTCTCTAATATTTCTGAAAGCGTATTAAAAAAAGATTCTTGTCTTTGGATCTCTTTCAGTGATGTTACATTACAAGATGCAAAATCTATAACTCTTTCTTCAGCATTTATGGACATGTCGTTCTACAAAATTGGTAAAAGTGTTCAATATGTTCTTCAGTCAATGAAACCAGTTAATGAAGAATTGAGTCGTACTTATGTGGTTCAAGCTGTCTTAAATAATGGATGGTGTTATAAAAAAGGTTCAGATGAATGGCTCAAAAAAGGGGATTTTTTAAATACAGTAACCCACACTGTTCATCTAAATAAGGAATCAAACAGCTATAATTTAGATGTTGATGTAATATGTTATGGTATGTGATTTTTTTACTACTAATTTTTTTTTATATTCTTTACTTCACAACTTTTTGTATCTTAAAATTTGTATAAAATTTGTATTAAATGAATTATTTACATATGAAAACATTTTTAAACAATTTATTATTGTTTTTATAGAATGTGAAACAAAAGAAGGTATTTTTTTACTATGTTTATTTTTTATTATTACTTAAGTTAATATGTTTTAAGTCTTTTTTCTTTTCTTTTTTTAATTCATTTAACTTAATTAATATGCTGATATGTTATAAAATGTTTTTAAGCTTCAGTTTTTTTTTTTTTGTTTTTTTCAAAGATTTATCATCAGCAATCTCAAAATCTCCAAATAATGGTAAAAAAATATCTTAATTATTAAATATTTAAATATTTGTTTACTATTTTATTTTTATTGTTTATGTACCATGTAGTTTATACTACCATGTATTTTTTAATTTTTTTAGTTTTGTTTTGAAAGATTTTATTTAATTTTTGATTTTTTCAATTAGGTAATGAAATGATGTGGGTAAATGGTACATTATTCTTTCCCGATGTACCTAAAGTCAATGCATCATCTTGCTTGATAATTTCTTTCAGAGATGTTTCTATTGCTGATTATAAGTCAAAAACTCTTGCCATGCTTGTATTAAGTGTATCACAATTTAAAGACAAAGAATATAACTATGTTCTCCAGCTTAAAAAGCCATCCGATTTATCAGGACGCTTTAGTGTGCATGCAGTACTTAATGTCAACTGGTGCTCTTCAGATTCATCTCAAAAATGGATTGAAAAAGGAGATTACTTAACAGTTACTTCTTATCAAGTTGATCTTCAGGAAAATACGAACACTTATAGCAAAGATGTACATCTAATTTGTTATAGTAAGTATCTGAATATTTTGAATTTTTGAATTTTTTATTTTTCTTTTTAGTTTTTTTTAACATTTATTCTGATAATTTTTACACATAACTTTTAAAGTGTTTTTAAAAGACTATTCTAACTTTGTTTCATTATTTCTCTGTAAACTCTTTTGTAAAAACTTCTCTTGTTTCTCCATGAAGTTACCAAGTTTATGATTGTTTAAGTTTTGAAATATGAAAGAATAAACAGTAAAAATAAAAAAAAATGAATTAATTTCAATTTTATTTACTTTTTACTTATTTTTTTTACTAATTTTTATCAATTACTTTTAATGTTTATTATATTTATATACATAGTAAATATCACATTGAAGTAAAGCACATTGAGTTTTTATATGTGGGATATATATGTGCTTCTTTCCTTTTTACTTAAATAGATTACTTCCAGTTTTTCATTATAATGCTTGTTTCTTTTAGGCTGTATATCCAGTTTTCAGAAAAAAGGTAATTTAACATTATTAATAAAAGTAAATAAAAATAATCTTAAATTATAAAAACAAATTTAAATAAATAAGTTTCTTTTAATTTAAATGATGATAAAAATTAATAAACAAATGTTAATTTAAAATAAATAATTTGTTGTTTAGATTTTTAGCAACTTGTGTAAGTAGTATTATCAAATAAGTAGTATATCAAATTTTTAATCTTAAATATTTTAGATAGCAAAAACTCTTGTCTGGATAAAAAAAATAACATAACTCGCAAACACGAAGAAACATGGCTAGCTGATCCATGTACTACATGTGTGTGTGATGATGGATTTTCAGCTTGTGCAATTAAAAGTTGTGTGTCTAACTGTCCTACACCAATCCCAAAACCAGGAGAGTGTTGTTCTCAATGCTCAAATACATGTTTATATGATAATAAGTTTTATAATGAAGGAGATGAATGGTCCCCTGATTCATGTACTAAATGCAATTGCATTAATGGGGAGAAATTATGCTCAGTTGTTGATTGTCTTCCGGATAGCATGTTGCCATGCAAAAATCCTGTTTTGATAGAAGGTAATTGTTGCAGATCATGTCCTATACTGATGTCGTCCCCAGTAAAAAAAGAATGCTTCTATGAACAAACAAACGAAACTTATCAAGATGGTACTTTATTATAAATTTATTTAATTATTTTTTGCATAAATTATCATATTTAGTAATCATAATTATATGTATATAATTATATATGTTGTAGTTGCACTGTTTGTTCAAATTTATTGAGTTCAAAAGTTCCATTTTTAGGTGATGAGTGGACTTCACCTGATTTTTGTGCTTCTTGTGTTTGTGATCAAGGTAATGCCATGTGTGCAACACCAATGTGTGCTTTACCTCCTTGCTCAGAAGGTAAGATAATTACCATTCCAGGCAGATGTTGCCCTATTTGTCCTGAGACACATGTTTGTAAAGACCTAAACACCAATCGAGCGTATACTGAGGGAGAAATATGGCAAAATTCAGATTGTAATGTCTGTAGATGTACTTCAAATGACACAGTTTGTGAAAAACCAGTAGCTGATTTTGAAAGCTGTGAAAACAAGGTTAAGTTGACAAAAAATTGTCCTGCATTCTGCTTTATTGAAAAAGACAGCAAGCCTAAATGTGAAGATAATAGTAATTACTACTCAGTCGGACAAGAAATAGAAAGAGATTGCAATAAATGGTATTTATTTTTTTATTTTTTTTGGTATTAATTATTGTGTTTATATAAAAGTAATAATAATGATAATTTAGTTTTCTTGCAGTGAGCACAACAGCATACTATTATGTTTTAAATAAAATATTTACAAATTTTAGTAAAGATTAATAAATTCTCAGAAATCGTAATTAAGTATTCACTCAACCATGTATATAAAAGTTATTTAAAAACTCATAATCAAACCAAATAAAGTCTTGAAATTTTCTTCCACTGCGGAATGTAAATAAACTTTGTAGACTTAATTACAGACTTTTATAGACTTATAATAGACTTCTTTTCCACTGCAGAAAAGTAAATATAGTAATATGTTTATATTATTTAACATATAATATATAATTTAAATTAATTTAAGTGCAGCTATTCTTGTTTAAAATAATTCTTTCTAAGGTTTGTAAAGTTATGATTTCACACTTTAATATTTTGTACTGTTTTTAATACCACCACTTAAATACCAAACCTCCCAACATTTGTGTGGAAGGTCTGGTATTTAAGTGGTTGTATTAAAAATTGTACAAAAAGGTAAATTTCTTTTGATTTAATATTTTTTATTAGAAAATTTTATAATTTATTTAAACACCTGAATAAGTATTTAAAATGCTATACACTGTGCTCTTTTGAGACCGCCAGGGTAAATTTTGGTTTACTTTAATTTTTTTTGTTTAATTATTAATATTGGGTTTAGGTAAGTGTTTTAAAATAATTTTTAAAATCTAAACTTACTTTTAAACATATTTTTTTTTGTAAAAATAGTTTTTACTTAAAAAATTATATGGAGGGGGAGAGGGTAGTATGGGGAGGGCAGGGTTTTTTTTAATTAATAGGGTATTACATCTCTAAAACAATTTTTGTTAAAAGGATGCAACTTTGAAATGAAAAAATGAAATCTTTTATGATAAAATTGAGATAAATTCCAGAATTAACAATATAACGCCAATACAATAAATGTAACAGTTTAACATGAAATATCGAAGTTCCTTATAAAATAAATCAATCATTTCAAAGTTCACAATAATTAAAAATTTTTAAAAAAAGGAGAGAAAAGGACTACTTGAAACTGTTTATACCAAACTCAATTCTTAAGCTGCTTTGCATATTTATTGTGTTCCAAACGATGCTTGTATCGCTTCCAAACTTGATAGTGGCTCAGCATATACACCAAGCTAATATTTAATTGGTAGTTTAACTTTTTCAGCTAATATTTAATTGATAGTTTATCTTTTTCAGAAGATAAAGCTGCAGATTTTCGAAAGCTTTTTTAAAATCTAAACCTGATTCAGGAATAGATTCTCCAATAAACATGCTAAAACCTTTTGTTTTAATAATTGAAAACTTTGAAAGACAGCTAACTACAGGTTGGAGAAATGTCAATTTGGTAATATAGAGGCTGCACTTAGAAGGTTAACTTCTAAATTATTTAATTTATCTAAAAGTCTCAGTGAATTGTTACCATCCAAACCAGTTCTGTGGTAGCCTCTAGAGATTATATAATTAGACTTTAGCCACCAATCAAAATCAAGCCACAGTGTAATTATTATTTTTTATAAACATAGAAGCAATACCAAAAAGAATGTGCAACTCTGGTGGAGGAATGAGATGATACACAACTCTAGGAGAAATACGGTTTTTAAATTCTATCATGTAATTTTTTTTATCCATCTTCAACAAACTTGTTGAAGTCTCAAGAGTACTTTCCCCTTCACATACTTGCCGCTGTGACTGCTTAAACCAAATAAAGAGTTACCACATTTTAGATCAAATGCTGTTGAATATTTTACATCACTCAGAGCTAGTGGTTTCAATAGTTTGCTAAGATTACCATTATGCTCTGAAAAATCTTCAACTAAAGCCAAAACCAATGAACTTTTTCCACCGGAATCATCAAGACTTTCTGAAGTTGTATGTTTACATAGTGGATCAAAAACATTTATAACGCATTTAAGAAAACCCTGTCCTCCATCAATGAAAATCCTAGCAATAGTGCAATAAGGATTCAAATCTCTTTCATTAATCATACGAAAAATCAAATTAGAAGTATCTTTTACAAATACCAAACTGCGACTTATCTCTTCATCCCCTGAAATGAATGATTCAGTTTTGATATCATAAAAATCTGAAAATACGTTATGCAGCTCCTCTATCTAAGTTGATATATTAGATTCTAACATTTTCTTCCCTAAGTTTTGTCACATATGTTTACAAAGTAGCTTAGTCTTTCTTATACTGAGGTTTAGAGTATTAGAGATTTCATTATACTTTTTAACAGATGCTCTGCTACATTTATTATCAGGTGTGCCAACAACAAGAAGAAGGTTGTTTCCAAAGGTTTTTAAAGATAACTCGTCTCCAGATTAATATTGTCTCCTCATTTTTATTTTGAGAATTCCAGAAGCAACTTGCTCACTGGGTACATTTTCCAAGACCATCAGCCAACATAATTAGGTTTTTTACAGCTTCACTCTTACAGCAAAAGTGAGAAATTCCTATGCCTAAATAGAAATTTAAAGTAGGAAAAATTCTGATATTATTATATTTGTAAAACATATGGAAATAATACACTAATATTTAATGTCTATCATAGGCTATGCATTGACTAGCATAAACTCTATGCTAAATTTAAATTTTGTTTTTAACAATAATTGTAGAAATAGTTTATTAACTAAAATATTATATAAGTTATACAATATTTTAATTTTGTTTAAGGAAATCATACCTATTTTAAAAAAGCAATAAGGACATATTTTTTTAATAATTTTATCAATTATATCTTGATTATTTGTTGTGATCTGTTCAGATATTTTACTAATATCAGATGATCTTATGAGTTTTTGTCTGTTAATTCTGACTAAAGTCTAAGATATTTTCTCAATCCAATCATTTAATTTTGATGTTTCATCCCTGTTCTATGCATATAAATTTGTTTTGCAAGAATTGCAAATGTTTTTTGGACAACACTCTTTTTCTTCATCAAACATTACATACATTTTTCTCTCCAAAATAAATTTTGAATATAAAGTTGTACTGTGGTAGTTACTTTAATAAGTTTATGTGATCCTTTTCCAAAGGAAATAATGCAGCATACACAAGTTAGACATTTTTCGTCAGCCATTTTGACAAAAAATATAAGTTTTATATGATCGCTTTTAACTGTAATAATTATTTTTATCTGTATTGCAACATTTTGTACCAATTTGAATAGATGATGTAATCATAAAATGATGTAATTTGTTTTAGACATTTTTAATAACTAAACCTAAAATTTCTATGTTTAATAGTTAGTTTAGATTTTAAAAATTATTTTAAAATACTTTGTTTAACCCAATAAGAGTAAATAAAATAAAAAATTTAGAGAAAACCAAGATTTACCCTGGCGTATAAGAAGAGCACAGTTTTATTTTATTTTTCTTTATATATAAATTTATATATATTTTTTATTTATATACAAATAAAATAAACAAAAAAAAAAAGATTTTATTGAGATTTTTACTATT
This sequence comes from Hydra vulgaris, assembly GCF_038396675.1. Classification (NCBI taxonomy): domain Eukaryota; kingdom Metazoa; phylum Cnidaria; class Hydrozoa; order Anthoathecata; family Hydridae; genus Hydra; species Hydra vulgaris. The sequence continues at coordinate 15,013,132 of NC_088920.1, read as the reverse complement.
TTTTATTTTCTTTATAATAAAAACAATAGAAATATAAATAAAGATATAAAAATATAATATTTTATAAAATAAAAAATAAATAAAGCTTAGAAGTTTATATTAACGGTGTTGTCTCCATATAGGCACAGCAAACTCTAGATGTATGTGGTTATTAATAGCGTATACCCATTTCCATGTGTGGTTGTTTCCATGTGTGCTTATTTCTCAAAATGTTTACTTTAAAACCTCTAGTACACTATTAGCTCTTGCTTTAAAACTTCTAGTACACTATATATATTTACATTTTTGAATAAAATAACTCTCAACCCTTTTATTGTTTTGGTTTTTGTAACTTTGAATTTATACCGATTTGTGTTTGTGATTGAGTAATTATATTGGGGCATGTTTTTATCTATATGTACTTATTATCTACCCCATTTTTATTATGACTTAATACCTAGCTATGTCAATTTTATTATGGCTTAATACCTAGCTATACTTTCTTGAAGTTTGAGTAAATCTTTTACATATGCGCGTAGTTTTTTTTATGGTTTTTTTATTTTTAATGCTTTTTACAAAGTGTTAAGATTTGACAGCCAGTGTTCAGCCTGGGCCTCAAAAAGTCTAAGGCCTAACACATCTTTAACTTTATTGTTTATTAGTTTTTTGGGATAAACCAGGTTCAACAGGTTTTTTGCTAGTGACAGAACCTTATCCCTGCTCTTCTTACCTACAAACTCAATGCATCTAAATGTTTTCTGGCTCTTTATATTGGGTGCTTTTAGTGGTACAATTTTTCTTTTTATTATTAAATGTTACATTTACTTTTGTATTTTTGCTTGTAAAATCCAATTGATTATTGTCATTTAATTATCTTTTTTTTTGGTTGGAAACTTATTGATTTTTTACTCTAAAACTAGGTTATGGTTTTATTCATTTGGCTTTTGTTAATTTTTTTTATAAGCATTCTTTACAGAACCTGTTTAAAAAAAAAAAAATTTTCTTTTTTTAATTATTATTATTTTATTGAGTACTTTCAATGCACTTTGTAAGAAAATCAATAAAGTTATACTTAATAACTATCTCAAACTTTCATTGTTTCACATCTGAACTCAAATAACCAGTCATTTAGGAGCTCTACTTTGAGAGCTCCTAAATGACTGGTTAACACCAACTGACCACATATCTGAGCCTCGTAACACAGGTTCAAACCTTAACATTTCTGGTGCTAAAATCAATATATTTCATTAATCAGTTTATATAATTTTTAAACTTAGTTGAAATTTTTCTTTTACAAATAAAATAAAAATAATACCACAAAACTCTGTATCGCCAATGACATCAACTACCTCCCCAGCTTTTTTATTTGCTACCATTCTAGAGCTGTTATAGTCAAGGAGTTTTATTTTGCGCCCAGAAGAAAACCGAATATTTGTAGGCTGAAATGAAAGATATATAGAAATATCATGGACAAATAGCCATACTCTCAAGTGTTTTTATAAAAATTATTTTTTAAATAACATAAAAATATATTTTGAATGTATACCCTAACATCTCCTTTTAGCAAAGGTTTAAGCACATCCACATGCTGGAATGTATGGGATTTTTTTTTTAAACGGTTTTAAGTACTTTTTTAATCATTTGCGCAAAAAATGATTTTTTTTTATTAGTAATTTCCTCAGTATTATAAATTTACAATAAAAATGTAAATTTAACTTAAAAACTGAAAGGGGATAATACCTAATGAAAGGTGTCTTCTTTATTTCTAATTTTACAGTTGATATATTGTCTTGAATAGAAGAAACACATTTTTTTTTTTTTTTTAATTTTTTTAATCAAAAGTTAAAAAGTTGTGATTTATTGAAACTAGCACATTGTAATCAATATTATCTAAATAAAACTTGTTGACATCATTAAAAAAAAAGTTTTAATGTTGTGTTGTCATGACATCATTAAAAACTATAAATAAGCATTTTTTGATGTTTGAGAAACTCCAAATACTTATGTACTTATGTTTATACCTATGTTAAATAAAGATGCACTGAAAAAATTGCGATGATTGGAGCCTGGTAACAAAAATCTCTAAATGTTTAGCTATTAGAGGCTGGAAACAAAAAAGTCCATATTTCATTCACGACTGCCCTAAACATGATAGCAACAAGTTGATAAAATATTTTTTTAACTATTCTCAACTAAATCTATATTAGGTCATAATTTTTGAACGTTAAAAAACACTAAAAAATTTTGAAACGCATCTGACCCTGCTTTATTTAGTTGTCAACATTTTAAAATTTTTAAAAAACTGAAAAAAGAATCTTAGTCTAATAAAAGTAATGACTGCAAATAAAAATAAAAAGATCATTTATTAATCAAGATTCATTCATTCATCAAGATCAAGTTAAGAGCACATAATTCAAAAATTTTTCGACTTCGAATTAATTAATAAATAACGAATTGAGTATGTTAGTTTTATTTGGTGTACAGTAATCACCAAAGTTCATCAATCAATGTCTTCAAAAGCTTGAACAGACTAATTTGATTACAAAAAAAATATCTGCCAAAAAAGAAAAAAATTCAGTTTCCTTAATGAGATCTAAATTATTTTCAGTGGATTTTAGTCTCTTTTTTTTTATATTAAATACACTGTTAAACAATATGTTTTTGGCTTAATAATATCATCCTTAAAGTGAATATATTAATTTAAAATTTTGCATTTAAGATTTCACAGATAAATTTTATATTTATTTTAAAGTGTATGTGTTGAGCAAGGCAAATGGAAATGTACAAAACGTAGTTGTCCTATAATGATAGAGGGCTTACCATCAGGAGCAACTGATGAAGCTGAAGTAGCAGATGATGGTGAGTTTATAATTTACTTAATTAAAATATAATTATATTTTAATTAATAATAGATAAAAAAATTTTAAAAATATATTATTGATAATAAATTATTTGGATTTGATTGAATTTTTTTGGATAGTCACTATAACTTATTTTTATGCATCTAAGATCTATTATAGATATCCAGAATCCATATTGGATGTCTTTTATGGAATTTAGGTATCTATAATCTAAAAATAATAGACTTTGGATGTCCCTTTGAGTATACAGGATAATACATACCCCGGAATTTTCTAGTTCATAAATTCTTTTTTTGAAATTTTTTTGTTTTTGACTAATAGTTTTAATAAATCTTCTTTGTTTTAATAAATCTTTCTTAAAGTGTTGTTAAAAGTTAGTATATATATTTAAAATAAAAAGGAATGTTCAATCAAGTAAAACATGATGTGTAGATCAACACGATGTTTGTGTTTAGAGATCTATAGTTTTGTTTGTTAGTTAAATGAGTCTATATTTGTGCAAATATAGACTCGTTTATACAAACATTTATTGTATAGAGTCTATATCTGTTTGTATGATTTTGTGAATCATTGATTAGTTTTCATTGAATTTTCTTGAGTTTTAGTATGTGTTTTTAGATTTTAGGGAAACCTTGCAACAAGTAGGAATCCTCTGATATAAGTTATGTAGATCATTTTCCAAACAAAGTCTTGACATAAATACGTAGCATCTTTTAGATTAGAAAGCTGTTGACTAACTTTCTGGTTTTTTCATGTTTCCTTGAAATAGTCAGGTGTTTAGACCCTGTGTTCTTTTTTGGAGTTTTTTACAAGATTTTTTATTTTATTTCAATGCTTGATTAAATTCGACAATCTGGCTTATTCTTATTCTATCCGGCTTATTTTTATTCTATCCAGTATCTGATTAATATTGAAAGGCAATATTTTGATTTTGTTAGGTAGCCAAGTAGCTTTTTTTAATTTGTTTTCGATATTTTTTGGTATCTATTTAAAGCAAAATAAAGTGGTTTTTTTCTATTAATATTTATAAAAAAATGTTTTTTTGGTGAAAAAAGTGCTTTTATATCTGGAATATCATGTTATTTTTTAAATAATTTGCTCTGAGAAAAAAATGTTTGAAAAAATGGCTGAAAAACAGGTTTTCTAATACTGAATATAGAACTAAAAATTGAACATATATAAAATATGTTCAATTTTTTAAAGTATGTATATATATATATTTTTTTTTTTTTATTTTAGGTCCATGAACTCTCGCTACAGTTTTTTAATTATTAAGTATATAATTTATTATTGTATTTTCCATTTTTATTTGTATTGTCTTGTAATTTATGCTTTATTAAATATTGTTTAATATATATTTGATATATTTTGCACTTTTATATATTGCTAAAGTGATGTTTTTAAAAATTTTTAGATTTTTTTAATATATATTATAAATAATTATTTTAATATACAATACATAGTAAAGATTTTATGAATAAATGACGTACATAAAATCCAATGAATTTGTTGTTGTTGTTTTTTTAGGTTTTTTTCCCTTTAAAATTTGAGGAAAGCTAGTTGGCTTTGATTTTAACTTAGAAGAATTTATGCTTTTTAAAGATTTTACTTAAAATATAAAATGCATTTTTGAAGTGATAATTATTATGTGTCAGACATAATAATTATCACTTCAAAAATGTTATTATGTCTGACACATTATAATGTGTCAGACATAATAAAAAGTTATGTGTATTAAAACTCAAATAATAAGAAGAGGGGTCAATTTTTTAGATTAGCTTATTGTTGAATCTTTTGTTGTTGTTGAATAAGATTTGATATAAATATAATAAATAAAGAAACATTTTTTTCAAGAGATTGCATATTTAAACCAAGAGGTTGCCCCAACAGGGTGCGTCAATTTTTTTATTTTTTTTCAAATATCAAAAAAGAGCAGCGAAAAAAGTATTTTTATGATTAGTTAAGAACAGAGAAATTTTAAAAAATTTAATTTCATTTAGCGCTAGCGCTCGGTAAATTTTGAAATGAATTTTTTCACTTTTGGTCATTTTAACGTTTATTATTATTTTTTTAATGAAATTGCACTGATAATTGTTTTTGTATCTATTATCATGATCTACAACGTTCTTAATAATACTGAAATTTAAAAATGCGTATTTATATTAAGTAAGCGCTGGTGTTACCTTATAGTCATTTTTACAAGGCAATGCCGTGGCTAGAGCCCCTACCCCCTCCATTAAAAGAAAAGAAAAATTAGGCGTAAGGGCTTAAAATTCTAAAAAACCTACAATTAAGTAAATTACTCCATTAATTCGAAAAAGAGGCCCTAAAATAACACCTTTTCCCAAATCTCGTGGGGCTACCCCCTCCCCTTTAGGGGGTTTGGGGTAGACTAGCCACGACCCTGTTACAAAGTAAGTATTTTTCTTTGTAAAATAAGCACTTTTCCTTGTTCATGTTGTTCTTGCCCGCGAATAGAATATAAAAACCCTGTCAACAATTTTAACTATTAAAAGTATCGAAGATACTTTTAATAGTTAAAATTGTTGACAGGGTTTTTAGATAAGACATTGCTTTTTAGTCTTTAGCTACTCCACCTGTATTTTAACAAAGGTCGCCATATCTTTTTTGCTTTTATTTCTTTACATTAAATGTCTACTTGCAAGCTGAGCACGTATATAAGATTCTATTCTTTCGTGTGTGTAAACATGGCCTGCAGCTTCAGTTACCATTTTAACGCATCTTTCAACTGACTGTGTGTGAGAAGTCCAAGAAGGAACTTCCATAGGGTAGTTTACAAACTCTTTGATAGTGGCAGATGTAAGAGTGCAGGTAAGTGGTGGCTCAGTTACATTTAAGTCCCATGTTATTTGGTCTCCTAGCTGATCAACATTAGGATTTATTTCTGGTGTTTTTCTTACTCTGATACTACTATCTCCGACTTGAGTTACATTATCTTTTTCTCCTCGAATCTTAAGAATCTTAGGTATAGCTTCTTTTCTTTCTTCTCTATTTTTGCTGCAAAGCATGGTTTATAAAAGGCTTCCGAATGTGCATACCACGCTGATCGCCTAATTGTTGGCATAACAATACCTTAAACATTTTTATTCTGTGTTCTAAGTAACTCTAGTTGATACAAAACATGTCTTGGTCCCTCTATCCAATTTGATTTCACTTTAATGTTAAACCAGTTAGGTATGTAAACACTAACAATGAAATTTACAATCATTTGTAAATTTTCTAGATTTTCACTAGTAAGCCCATGATTAGACACCCAAATTCTGCAAAATTGAATTGCTGTTGTTAGCCATCTACTGTGACAGACCTGTCCGATTTCCAGCATTGCTAACCTGCTAGGCAGAATTCCAGTCTTTATTGCTTGGCAAATTTGATAGGCATAACTTTAGTCAGTGCTTAAATCTTTAATAATCTCCTGACTGAGATATATTAAAGGAGGACTTAAATTTATTATAGCAAAGTTTGAATTGATTTCAATTTCAGTTGCTGTGTCTAGCCTTTTCCCAAGTGGTCCAGACCATTTATTATAAGAAAGTGTTGCGCCGCCTAAATTTTCAATTAAATGCCCTAACTCTAACTAACCATTGTGTAGATCACAAACAATCCAAACTAACCTTAACTTTAATTTTTTTTCTACCTATTGCATGACACCATCTGCCCAACCTGTATTTACATTTGTGCTATCTCCTCAAATAGCCATACGATTTTGAATTTGATTCTTACTTTTTAACCAGTCAACTAAGTGATCTGCAATAACTTCTGCTTTTTTTTACCAGTTGTCAGATCTGGAACGAAATGAAAAAGATAATCATCCCCAGGGTCTTTTACAACAGAGTAATGTTCCTCTTTAATGAAACTATAAAAAATTTTTTCATTCACCTCTATAAACATTTTTGTAACATCAACTCTCCCATCAAAAAAAAGGCATTTAACTGGGTTTTTTTCTAGGTCTACCTCAAACTGATTGTCTAATTCTTTTGCTATTTTTCTTGAGCCCTTTTGATCTTGTTATGATCTATAATAAGATGGAAATCACTCTCGCCTATAAGTTTTGCATCTATCAAAGTAGCTATATCTATTTCACCTACTTCTCTTAAACTTGTTTGTTGTCTCATACTAGCCAGAGAGATATTTTTGATTTTCATGGTATTATACATTGAAAATGCTTGATTCAGGGAAGATTTACAGTGAGTTGGACTATCTACTTGGATTATATTCTGCTCACTATCATCTTGAAATGCTATAGAGGAGCTATTTGCGTAAACTGTTTCAACATTTTCGTGACGTACATAATCCTAAAAAATATAAGTTCTTTTTATTTTTAATCAGTATCTAAACAAAATTTTATTGCAACTTTTATTGCGTCTCTAAACATTATTCAACAACTTATTTAACACTCCACCTACTCAATGAAATAAATATTTTTATAGAAAATAATAGTTTTAAAACTTACTTGCCCCATATGTGACTGAAAAAAAGATACAGATTCATTTTCGTTCAGACAATCGAATTTTTCAAATTTGTATATATATATATATATATATGTATATATAAGTATTCGTATATATATTATGATAAATGTTTCTATATATTCTATTGTAGTATATACAAAATAATTTATAAAGCCTTCTTTCCGTTAACCAACTACCTTTTTTTTTCTTTATAATTGCTACTTTTTTTGTTGTTTTTTTTTTTCAATTTTTTTAGATTCTTTCCTATTTGCACCTCCAATATGAAAAATTCCAAAGCTTCTTATTTTCGTTCTCTGAGATTAAATGAATTGAAGCTCTACAATTGGTATTATGTCTTCGCTCTAACATTTGCATTTTATATGAATTTTTTCCATACATTCTGAAGCACATTTGTACTATGAGAAAAGTATTAAATTATTTTTACATAGTAAAATGTCCACATGTTTGTCTAATTTATAAAAAAATCTTGCTTTTTCAGCTTTTTTCCCACGTTCATTACTATAATCAACAGCCGATTTCCATAAATACTTGAGTTTTTTAAAAAAAAAATTTTCATTGATTACAACTGGATATACAAAAAGTGCATTTGCCTTTAACCATTGACCAAGTACAGCTGGTACCATATCAGCTACTAGCTGATCTACAGTATAGTTCCTCTATTTTTTTCACTAATTTCTCTTACAAGTATACCATATGGTAAAATATCTCTTGTTGTTGGAAGCTCAAACACATAAAGTTCTTTTCCTTGGCTTACAAGTTTGCTCATTTTAATAAATAACGCATTCCTTGTTTTATTTGACATCTTTAATAACCTAAATAAGTTTACTTTCATTTTGGTCCGAATATGAAGTATAAATGAAAAGAAATGTATAGTTACGCATTTTTAGTACTTATTTTGGTAATAACCAAAATAAGTAATAGTAAAATGAAAAATTACCAAGCTAGCACTTGCACTGGAATAATTTCATTTTTAAAAATATCACTTCTATTAAAAAATTATAAAATTATATTCTTTCATTACTCTTTTTTCTAAATTTAAAAAAGTGCATTTTACCATAAAAATTAGCACACCCAATTGCTTCAAGAGATTACATATTTAAATGTTTGACCCTTTTCAAATTTTACTTAGGAATTGTCCATAATTTACGTCACACTTTAGGGGGAGGAGGATTTATTTGTTTTATGACGACTCATACGGGACTTGTTACTAAAGTATTACATTGTGACGCCGGGGAAGGGGGGTGAAAGAGGGTCAAAAATTGCGCCATGTAACTTACGGACAACGCCTTATGTAATATATTAATTATAAATATTATTTATTTAATAAACCTTAATCAAGGAGAAAGTTAAAGGAAACCATCTCAGGGAGTTCTGTATCCTAAAATTGCTTGGATTGAACCAATTTAAAGTTGCAACTTTTAAAAATTTAAATCAAGATTAAAAAAGTTGTTACGTTAGGTTTGAATTATGTTGATACTTTTTTTACAATGATATTTTATATTACTAGATGTCTAACTTGCGGGATTTTATTGGACAAAAGATGAAGCCGATTTTTTTTGTTTATAACGATAGTCCGCCATTTGTAAAAAGGGCAAAAGCTGAAGCCGAAGTGTGGAATAAAAGTTAGAAATGCAAGTCAAAAGTTTCCATTAAATTAAGGGGCTACCCCCTCTGTTTTTAAATCTAAGTATTTTCACAAAAAAACAATATGGGTTTCTAGGTTTTAGTAAAACAATAACTTTAATTAAAAAAATATATGTGGTTTCCTTGGTAACCGAAAAATACCCTTAAAATGACCAAAGAATGACTTCGCGCCGTCCAAAAACAAGAATTTGTATACATATTTAGCATTTAAAATTTTACCACAATATTGTCATAAGGTAGGTCTATGAAATGAGTGGATCAGATTTTTCATAACGTTTTGTCACCATCACCATAGCGCGATCAAAGATCATGGTCAAAATTTTCATTGATTTTAAGTTTTTTTGTTTTTTTTTTAAATAAAAAAAAAAATTCCATTCATTTCACAGAGTATAATATGGCAAGCACTTCATAAAAATTTCATATTAAAATGTAATACGGTTCTCCAAATATATTGAACGGCGTGTACAAATTTCTATTTGAAAAAGACAATTTTTTGAAGAAAAAGTTAAATTTTTGAACACCATATCGATGACTAAACTCCAACACCACGTACCTAAAAAATCACAAATTTTCAGGAGAGCCAAAAAACGTGATATTTTTCAAAAAAAAACACAGAAATAAAAAATAGAAAAACGTCAAATTATTAAATTCTTTTGTTTGTTTATTTAAAATGTTGATTTGATTAAAATAAGTTTTTACTTTGAAATATGGCAATTTTCTAAGATACGTGGAATCGACCTAAAGTTTTGTCTGAGATAAGGGTTGGTTAAGAAGGTAAGTCAATAATAAAACTGCATTGTGTAAAATGAAAAAGAACACAACTTATTAACTAAAAGGCATTAACAACTGTAAAAAGCAGTCTTTTAAAAAATAGTAACTCTAAACAGTTACATAACCCCATATATCTTCTTTGGTGTTCTAATGGGTAACTTTTAAGTGTCCTCCAACACCTGCAGTTGTCTTCAAAATATTATTTCTTGTAAGGAAGGGAGTCATAAAAGTGCTGGTAATCCTCTGGGATGACATACTTCAAATCTTGTAAATGTTTCCATTTGGTGTATGGAAGCGGAATCCTTTCCTTAAATAGTTGTAGGTGGCTCATCTTTTTTAACTTTGATTGGTCTTCTAGGCAAACCCACAAAACTTCCATCAAAAGACAATTTGTATTGAATTGTTCCTGTGGGTAGGTACTGGAAACAGCGAACATCAACGACACATGGATTACCCTTTTTTCTTCCTGGACGAACTGAGTCGTAATAGCTTATATTAGAGAAATCTAAGAAGGTTATTTGATACAAATTGCTTACAATTTTGATTTGTGCAACCATCTGTGTATATTACAATGGGGCGGCAAGGAGATAGACAATGTTCCTTCAAATAATCAACCAAACAGGAGGCAAATGAGTTGGCCGATAAATCCCCCTCTACTTCTGAAAACCAGTAACATTTGCAATGTCTATTAGCTAAGTTTTAAACAGTGTCATTATGTGAACATAACTTTGTCTTATAATACATGGCACTTGCCTTTGATCATGGGGGTTCACTTAACAGATTCCATGTCTGCCGTCAAGCAATATATTTCACTATCAATTGCCTTCTGTTTGTCCCGTTCTTTTTCAGTTCGAGCCCAATTTTTCTCAGTAATATGCTGATCGTAGTCTTCCTTTGAAACATTGCTTGCTTTGAAAAAGCAGACAATGCTTCAAAGGGAGATTTTTTTGGGAACAAAAAGGGATAAATTCTTTTTTTCAAAAACTTGCATAAATATAGTAAGGGATCCATATGGTTTATTGTGAGAAATGCAAAAGTCTTTGTCTGATCAGTACAAATCAATTTTTGTATCCCATAATGGTTTTAAACACATTTTCGACGTGGATGCTCTGCAATAATGAGATGGGACTTTTGGTAAACTTTCAAACCATTTAGAAATGATCTTTTTCTTTTGCGGTATTTTTTTCTCTCTACATCCACATTGCTCAATGACATCTTTTGGTAGAATAGCACCATTTTTTTGTTCTGAATGCTGTGCTTCCTCGTCGTCTGGAGACACAACTGTACTTGATGCCCAATTTTGAACCATCCATTCTTTCATACCAAGGGTATTCAAGAACATCTGTTTACAAACAGGTTTTAAATCACCAGTAGTAGGACTTAAGTAGTATTTGAATAAACCAGACCTCCTGCTTCTTTTGTCTATAACAGTTTTCTGTTGTACATCAATTTTCTTCACGTGGTTGCGGATGTAAACTTGTTTTTCTTTCCAAGATAGTTGCCAAAAAAATTTGAATAAATCATGCCTAATCTCTTTTGATATTTCAGTACATTTTTGTTTTTTATTTGCTTTACAAATTTTGGAATTACACGCAGGTCCCATTTTTCTTTCCTCATGCTCCACTTCACTTCGTTTAACTGTAATTTTACCATCAATTTTTAGTTTTTTTATAGCCTAAGTATTTTTTTCCTGTCATTCTTAGTTTCTTGTGAACGTCCCAAGAAGATCTATCAGGTCGCTTGTTTCTTTTTCTCTTGCCATTATTACCTCAACAGAACACAATTCATCTTGAGGTTTTCTTGCAAGTTCTTGCCAAATTAAATTGTCTGCATTGGGACTATTTTTGCTATTTTTAGCATAGTTTTGTAAGTCATCTTGAGGTTTTCTTGCAAGGTCGTTAATTAAATGGTCTGCATAGGAATTGTTTTCGATATTTTGAGCATCACTTTTATTTAGGCAAGTTCTTGCCAAATTAAATTGTCTGCATTGGGACTATTTTTGCTATTTTTAGCATAGTTTTGTAAGTCATCTTGAGGTTTTCTTGCAAGGTCGTTAATTAAATGGTCTGCATAGGAATTGTTTTCGATATTTTGAGCATCACTTTTATTTAGGCTAATATTTGAGTCATTTTCAATGCTAATTCGCATAATCTCATCATCTGACAGCACAAAATTTGGGTCATTAGAGTCATCAGGTTCTTCATCATTGCTATTGTAATCAATACTATTGTCAATGTTTGTAGCAGTTTTTTCTTTGTCTTTTAAGTATAGAGAGCAATCAATAATATGTATAGGTTGATCTCCTTCTCGTAAAACATCCTGATGGTTTGTCCCGGGCTGATTCAAATCCGTTTCGTCGACAGAGAGGATGACTTCTTCTTGTAGGACGTCTTCAATACTTAGGCCATCTTCAAATATCACTTCTGCTTCATTTATCAATAGTCCAAAAGCTTGGACCTGCAAGAATATAAACTAAACTTTAACAACACGTATCTTGAACGTTTGTTTTACAAGCAATTTTTCTATAGTAAGCAACAAATTTTGGTTAAGTGAATACTTCAAAACTATTCATTATACTTCTAAGCTAGTAATCAATTAACTTAACAGCATAACAGTTAACAAATTAAACAATAATTACCTGAAATAAACCAGCTGGTTAATATTGTCACATGTTTTCAATGTAAACAATTCATGATAGGTGGTTATAGAATTCAGTTCTGCCAGATAACAAGATACAGGAAACAACTTTACCTAATTTAAACACTTTTCCCGGTATTATTTATCATAAGTGTAGTTAGAATCAGGTGTAGAATTAGCCATAGTTTCTTATTAACTTAAAACAGCCAGATTTTGAGATACATGGTGTTGGAGTTTAGCCATCGATATAACTTTTTTCATAAAAACAGTTAAAAAATAACCAAAGTTTTCAAAATCCACCAGGTACATACAAGTCACCTTCTTTTTTGATTATTTTTTTATTCTTTTTCAACTTCTTGGAACGTAATATTTGGCTTCTTAACTTTTTAGCAGGGGTTATTTTAATTACTGCTTTTTTTAGTATTTCATTATTTAATACTTCGCATCCTGCAATCATATGAAAGCCTGGTTCCATGTCCAGTTGCTTTAAAATGTCAATAGATGCTTTTGCTTCAATATCAAAGTTAGCAACAGCATCATATACACCAATTTCAAATTGTGTCAGTGATACAAAAGTTTGTTTTGGTATCCGGCCCCAAATCATTCCATTAAAAGATTCATTGGCATTTTGAGTCTTACTGTGAAAACATTTTTGTAACTCACTGTTTTTACTTAAATCCTCAAATATAGGTTTTACTTACATAATGACGTCCATTGGTAAAGCAGGTCCTGGCTTATATGTTAATGTCTTATTTACTTTATTGGCATTGTGTTTGCACCAGCTGTATGCACGAGTGGGGCAGTGTGGGAAATGTAAGCTATTATTTTTTGAGGAAGCAACATAAAATAGTGATGGCAACACTCGAGTTTTCATTTCTTTAAGTTTACCAATATTTTGCATGATAGCAACTCCAACAAAGTTTTGTAAGTGATCCATTGTCGCATCTGTTAGACGGCCTCCACCACAAAGGCCTTTTTCTATTTTTTTAAAGTTCGCAGTCGCGTTCCAACTCTTTTTTGATAATGACCAACACATTCCAGCTTATCAATTTCTATATCAGGGTATGTATTTTTAATACTCATGTAACTTTTACTATCTCCATCACCTAAATATTGAACATATCGTTACTTGTGATTGTCAATAGAACGTTGAAAAACACGTTTAGCTCCTTTTGTCTCCATACCCCCAGCAAAACCTTGGTAATTATACTTGCAAACATGGGAATTTTTCCATTGTGCATAAGCAGTTAGATCAGATTTTTGGAGGCTTTGAGTTAAATTACAACCTTTATAGCATCTGGACATAACTTTAACATCTAAAACTTTGCCACTTACAGTAGAGATGGCAGTAAAGACTCCGTTCAGCAACGAGTATCCTCGGTTTTGCCATGTTCTATCACAAGATACACAAATATCGGTTAATGTCAAACCTTCATTGTTCAATTTATTAGCAGCATTTGTCATTGTTTTTACGGCTTTAACAGCTTTTGAAATTACATTTATCAGTTTTCAAAATTGTTTTTAGTAATTGGTTTCGATAAATTCATAATGGTACAAAACTTTTTTATGCCTGCATATCCATGACCCAATAATTGTAAACAATAAATTATTCGTTTATTAATATCAGATCCTTTTTTATTATAGTCAAAGTTAGAGTTATAGAATTTTTGAAAATAGTTTCAACCTCTTTACAGACACTTAAGATATAGTAAGGAAGATAAACCACGTTGTTGAGTAAATCTTTCACTTAGTGAGAGTGTGGAACAACCACACTCTGGACACAAAACAGAACTTAAAACAGACACTAAAACAGCAACATCTATAATACGATAACCAGGTATGGCAGGTTTCGAAATAATTGTATCTTCTAAGTTTTCGACTTTATGAGCTGAAGCTGACAAATTAAGAGAATTTTTAATAATTGGTTGAATAACACAAGTAATGTTGGCAGCATTTGAATTTATTGTTGGCAAATCGATATTTATACTATCAGAGCCACTATCAGTATTCAGAGAGATGTGAACATTTCACATAAATCTTTTTCTTTTATTATGAGTTTGTGTGCATCTTTTTACTCGAGTAGCTTTTCCCATTTTTACTGATAAAACTAACCTTATAAAATCTTAAGAACTGACTGAAATTGTCGTACTTGATGTACCAATGCGTTGTTAAATTCAAAAAAAACGCATCAAGAAGTAGTTCAAGCTTATGCATTTCAAGTGTAACACAATTTTGGGTGAAATTAAAGTAAAATATGGTGCATAAAGTTGAATAAGTGCGTTGCTATGGCGTTGCTAGGGATATCACTTTGGAGTTAGTTAACTTAAATAGTCAATTTAAGATAGAAAAAGGTTAATCTGAGACTTTTAAACGAACTTTATGATTCTACACAGCTGAAAATATTTGAAACTAAAAAAAAAAAAAAAGTAAAACTTTGAAAATATTAAGGGGGGATAGCCCCTTAAAGATAATTCAAAAACAAATTTTAACAATTATAAAATACTTATAACAGTTTTTTTATGAGTCTATGTTTATTAAAAAGAATATAATTCATAAAAATGCTTCAAAAGCGTCTGTCGTTTTACTTTTCTATTAAAAACTTTAATTACTTTTTAATCGAAAATAAATTAAGGAATCATAAATTATTATTTTACAAGTATTATAATTTCCGCTTAACACTTTTATGTAAATAGTATTTAAATTTAAAATATATTTATTTCATTTAAGAAAAGAAAAGTTAAAAATATTTGTTTACAAATTTAATCCGCCATTTGTAGAAAGGGTAAAATGCGGATTTACTTTTCGGATCAAAGTTAGACAACTAGTTATATAATATATTATTGATTTTTTATGAATACGTTTACGCGTAATACTTTGCAGAACATTTTAAACTTAAAACTATATATGATGTTCAAATAGTAATAATAATTCAAGAAGTTTAAATTTTAAAAAAAAGTTTTCCGAAACCAAATCTGAATACAATTATTTTTCAAGTAATCAAAAACAAAAACCCTATCTTTTTCAAAAAAACACTTCAGAGGGTTTTTAAAACGTTTTCGGCGGGTTTTTGAGAAATTTTTACGGAGGAAACCTAATAAGTATCAGAGCAGTCGTCCCATTAGTATATCAATTTTATACTTACTTTGGACAATATGCTGTTAATAATTTCCGACACTGGTAAAATTTTGTCGAATTTTATTAACAGCAAATATTATTAAAATTAGCACGCCCAGCTGGGCGTGCTAATTTTAATGACTGGCCAGTCATCTCTGTTAAAAAATATACGACATTTTGTTTAAGAAAATATTTTTTTCTTTACTTTTTTTGTTACAACACTAGCATGAAAGTATTTTTTTTCATGCCACCTTTCATGGTATTTTTTATTTTAATCAGTGGTTGCTAGTAAATACAAATATCAGAAAAAAAATCTGTTAGTTAAGAAGTTTTAGAATTTCAAAAACTATAATTTCAAAACTTTTTTTCCTAGTTAAAAGCTCTTTCGCGGTGCTCTGTAATATGACCGCAAGGACCTCTGGGAGCACCTTAATAACGAAAAAAAAAATTTTCATTGTGAATTTAGGAGTTACTCTAAATCTAAATCTTAGAATTTCTTCTAAATTTAACTAATAGTTGTTACCTATTATTTGCCCACCAGAATTCTGACAACACATTTAGATTCCAATTGCCCTGGTAATGCTTTTCTATCTTAGAAATCTTCTTATAAAACGTTTCTTTATATTCATTCCTTGCAGTCCCACATTCTTTATGATAAAATCCGAGTGGGAATCTAAAAAATGAATCACGAGTGTTGTACTGCAGTAGCTAAACATTTTCTTTTTTTTTTTAATTAGTATTCTTTTTACATTTTAAATATAAATATATGAAAAGTCATATCATAAAACAAGAATTAGTAATAATAATAAAAAAATAATGACTAAAAAATGAAGAGACTTGTTGATGAATGTGACGGCATTATTATTTTTATCTTTATTTTAATTTAACTTTTTCAAGTAATAACAGGATGTATTGAAATAACAACAGTTTTTAAACGATTTCGACTGAGTGATCATTTTATAAGAAACATTTATAACTAAATAAATCAAAGTCTATTTGTGATAAAAATGATAAAAATGTTTTGATTCAGCTCACACTTTACGAAAAAACGTGAATTTTCTTTCCCGTACTCCCTTATTGTATAATATATATATATATATATATATATATATATATATATATATATATATATATATATATATATATATATATATATATATATTAGGGCGGGTCATACTTTTTTTTTTAGAGTTGCTAACCTGGCTATGGTCTAAAAAGTTGCTCAAGGTGCTACTTATTGTAAAAAGGCCAAAAACATTTAAAACAACAGGTGTCTTGTCCTTGCAACTTTACCGCAAGATTTACCCTTTAAAGGCTTACAGCTAAAAATATAAGAAATTCTTCAAGCACTTAGTATGATACAAAGGCCATATCCATGGCTGGCGCAAAGAAATATTTTTTTAAGGGTGTTATAACCATTTTTTGCTTACTATAAAAAAAACAAAAAACATGCACCCTTAATTTCTGCCCTGTCGACGATAAGGGGGTGTTATCGACGTCGAAACATAAAGTTCACTTAAATGGTAAAGTTCAAGATAGTATTAGTTCAATGAAACAATATAATGAAACGTAATTTACAAAAAGTCTGATTTACAGCTAACACTAGGTAGTTCTGTTCTTGATGCAGCACACTGTAAAATCATTCTATGTCGCGATTCATGTCCAAAAAACGGTTGAGCTTGCTGCAGAGATATCTTGGATAGCACGCTCAACTGCCTGAGAGTGACAGGGTATACCAAAAATGAAATCAAACTGACAGTATTAAGGTTTTTCATTCTCAATAGCTGCTAGCAATGGTGGTGGTGTGAGGTTAGCTGTAAACTAGTCAATCATATCAACGTAAGTCAAAGCATTAGCGTTTAGCTTGATACTTGACTTATCGAAAACACGCACAGAAGAACTACACGAATTACTTCTCAAATTAATTACTTTTTCACAACAGAAATGTCGCACAGAATCATCATTGTCACAAACACCAGAAAGAAGAATGTTTTCGGAGTGGACAAAGTAGTTGTTGTTCTGCAACACAGGCTATAATATTTTCCAATCTTCTGCTGCAAGCTCATAACACTGCTTCAGCAAGTAAAAAAAGTTTTTTGCACCATTAGCGCAAGGAGGATGACTCTTGATATTGAACCATAAAGGAGCGTAAACATTTACTATAAAGCGTACAATTTTGTATTGGGGAACAGACTTCTTTTGACATTTACAATCTCAAAATTCTGTTTGCTTTTGTCATCCACCTAGCATGGTTTAAATTTCCTGGTATTGCGTTCTGTAAAGACCTAATTTTATCACTATTTGTATAGCCTTGCTGCACTGCTAAGCATGCTCTAAGAAGATATTTTTGATCTGTACTTAGATTGTTCTTAACCTCATCATTTTTTGTCCAACCAGAAAGATCATTTTTTTTGGAGGTATTTTATGCGACAGTGGACAAATACATTGCGAATTCTCTTGTATACCACTGTCAACACATTTACAAGTACATATATCAAATACAGTTTGTAATGATTTTAAACAGTCTTGGTAGTTGATGGATGTCTTCTTAGAACTGGGATATTTAGCAAAACCCTTAACTTTATCAATCAATTTCTTTATACGGTTGATAACTCTTTGTGTCAATTACTGGGATACTCGCAGTGTTGTAGATACTTACAACTTCAAGTGCTACAGCTGTCACTCTTCTGCATACAATCATATTTATTGTGCTTTAAGTAGTAGTCATACAGTCTGTAAACATCACTAGATGTAGGAAGTTGATTTTTTTTTAAAACTGCAGGCTGGCGCAGAACTGAGTGTTTAGTCCAAAGTCTTGTGCTGACGGACGCGATTTATTAATACTCAATACAATGGAAACCAACTTGTCCGAACAATATCAGATGACAATTAGAAAAGATTGATTATAAACAACTGATTGAAATAAATCCTTTTGTAGCAAGAATCAATAATCACTTTTTATAAACAACCTAAAATATAAAACAGAATATGTTAAACACATATATTACCGTAATATAGGGTTTGACGAGGGTAAAATTACGATATGCTAGGATTACTTTTGGTTGAGTTAAGGTTATGTATGATTAATTTATGGTTACTTAGACTTATCTAATATCATAGATAATATATATATATATATATATATTAGACTGCTTCATTTTGGGGTCATGAAAAAATTTAAAGTACCATGGAGTTTTATCTGCTGCGCAGACCCCTATTTTATTAGTAGATTTTTTTTTTTTTTGAGTTTTAACCACTTTTAGGGGTTGCTCAAGTGCCCTAATGGTCTAATTATTTAATAGACTTATTTACCCTTTTTTAAGCTTATTTTCAACACGTTTGAGCGGGTTCTAAAACTCAAAATAATTCTATTTTTTTTCTTTCCAGAGTTTCTTCTAAGTTAATAGAAAAAAAAAAAAAATGCATGGTAATTTAATTTGCTTAAAATATTTTGTCTAAACCTAACTAAAAAATTGCATAGTTATGCGGATTTTTACCAATTTTTACGCTTCGCATTTACTTTAATACTTTAGCGTACTTGCTTAAACACGTTATGCGAATTACTTTTTAGCAAAGACGATATTTAATTTTCATTTAAAAACGCGGGAAATAATTATTGATAACTTTCATGATACACTTACTTCATATGCTTATTAGAGCTATTTACTACAGTTTTATTCATGTCGGGAAAAAGTAAGAAAAAAGTAAATTTTTTGGTTGGGGAATCCAGGTCATCCTTACCAAAAGACAAATTTTCTACAGAGCAAGAGGTTTTGCAATACTTCTTGCATTTAAAGGAGAAGCATCCAAAACAAAAAGAAAGTAGAATTATCCACTGTCCGTTGACAAAACACTTTGAAATCAGATGCCATAATGAAAAGTCTTTATGCTGCACTCTTTCAAAGTTAATTGCACCTTGGTTGAAGGGTGGATTTCAGATTTTGCAATTACAAACAATTAGGTAGGTACCAGACTGTATTTGTTTTTGTTTTATTTGTATATTATTAGAGGAAAACAATTAATATAACAAATATCTGCTGTTAAATAAATTAATTAACAGAAATAGATGTGTTGTAAAATGTTCAGAACCTACAAATCACATTTTTTAGTAAAAAGATAGAGAAGCTGATCCTAACTTGGAAACTGTTAAAAAAAAACAAATCAAGACAAACTTTATCAGAAATTGAAAAAAGGAGGAAATTTTTAACTCAGATGAAAAGGATCTTTTGGATTGCACCTGAGCTCGATACTCTGGTTGCAATCATTAAAGCTGATAAGAAAAGAAGTTGTCGAGACAAGACTGAAGATATTGCTTTTTTATTAGACCAATTAGGAGATAGAAAAACAAGAATAGGTGGATTAGACACAAGGTACATTTCCTCTGTTAACAGGAGTTTATCCAAGTTTGAAATGAGATCAAGTTTGAATGAAACCATGTCAGAGAGTGAATTCAGCTCAAATGGATCCGATAAAAATGAAGATAATGATGATTTCCCGTATCCAGATCCAGAGTTAAAGAAGAAAGTCAAAAAACCAGATACTGTTCTACTTCCAAAAGATATTCTCAAGAGAACTGCTGATACTGCTGTTGGGGAAGGATTAAGTCATAGGCAGCATACTGCCATGGTTAATAGTATAATTGCTAAATCAGGTGGAAATATAGATGAATTTAAATGTTCAACCTCTACAGCATTAAGAGCAGCAGATAAAGTCATTTATGATGAATCAAAGAGGATCAAGGACCATTTGAGAAATTTCAGAAATAATAATAAGAACATTTTAGTTCAACTCCATTTTGATGGAAAAGTATGT
Organism: Hydra vulgaris; assembly: GCF_038396675.1. Classification (NCBI taxonomy): domain Eukaryota; kingdom Metazoa; phylum Cnidaria; class Hydrozoa; order Anthoathecata; family Hydridae; genus Hydra; species Hydra vulgaris. Next base: position 14,992,824 of record NC_088920.1, on the reverse strand, counting down.
CATGAATATACTGATGGGAAAAAATCAGAAAAAGATCGATTAGCAATATTAATAAACGGTAACATGGAAACGCACCTGTTGGGAATTCCAGCTATTTCTTCCGGAACTGGCGAAAATCAAAAAAATGCGATCAGAGATATCTTGAATTGCTTTGACCTTACAAACAGTATACAAGCTGTTACATTTGATACAACCAGAATCAACACTGGAAACAAAAATGGAGCTGTTTCTTTACTGGTAAATGAAGTTTTTCAGCGACCAGTTTTATCTATTGCATGCCGACATCATATAAACGAGCTACACATAACACATTTCTGGAAAAATTATCCAAGTAGTGCTACTTCTGGACCAGATAATATGCTGTTTAAAATATTAAAATCAACATGGAATGATCTTGATGTAGAGAACCAGGTAGGGTTTTACAAAATTGGTTAACATTTTTGTAAAATATTATTGTACCCTAGTATTTCTTCAATTTTGAGCTCTTTGATTTTTTTTTGACATTTTAAATAAAAAGGTGTTGAGAAGATTGACTATTCCAGATGAAACATGGCTTGGTCATCAAAAGCATGAAAGCATAACGTTCTGCAGAAATATTATCACCCATGGGTCTCTGAAAAAGGTAGCCCGATGACTAGATGTTTTAATATGTAGTTATGTATACAATATGTACTATGAAGTAGTAATATATCCTAGATTTTTCTTGTTTAATTCTATTATTCTTTATAAGACAAAATTATACATACCTATGTTTATTGCATTATACCAATATACTTCTGGTTTAATTTTTAGGAGGGGCTACAAGGAAGGACTACATTGAGCTGACAGAGCTTACACTTATGGTGCTTTCTGAGGAAAAGTACAAGTTTCGTACACCCGGAGCAATTCATCATGCCCGTTTTATGGCAAAAGGTAGAGAGTTTTAGGTTTATGATAGGAAAAAGTCCAAAGTTAAAAATTATAGCTTCATAGCAAAAAAAAATGAATTTGTTATACATGATCAAATATTTAGCTTTTCAAAAAAAATAAAAATGTATATTTTTATAGGTATCTACTACCTAAAGCTCCAGCTTATGATGGATGCAATACCCAGTCTGACAAATCGACTGAAAAATGAAATTACTGAAGTGGCAACTTTTGTGGCTGTTTTCTATACTACCTGGTTTCTCAAAGCTGAACTATCTGCTGTGGCTCCTCGTCAGGTAGGTACCAAGTTAACAAGTATGATATATATATATATATATATATATGTATATATATATATTTATATATATATATATATATATATATATATATATATATATATATATATATATATATACATATATATACATATATATATATATATATATATAAGGATTCTATTATAAATAAAAAGTTTTGATTAAAAGTTTCTAAAATATAAATTTTTTTAAGGTAAGCTAGTTACTTAACAATTTTTTGTTTATCCAGGATATGAGAGCTCTTTGGCAAATGAATAGGTTTAAGGAGTACAATTTGATTGGGGCAGAATCAGTCATTGAATCAATCAAACGGCACACATGGTTTCTGGACCCTTACCTTGTTGTTCTTGCCTTAGCTGATGAAAACTGTGAAGAAAGAGGTGAAATTGCTAAAAAATTATACAGCTTTGAATTTCGTAGCTTAAATAAATATTCGTTAGCCCGAATAAAAGCTAACATGGAGGTCCTCAATTCTTTAGACTTCAGTGGACCGAAGCCACCAAGCTTAGTTGAATTGGTCACAGAAAATTCGTGGCTTTTGTTCCTTATGATAGGGCAGAGTAAAAGTGACTGTCAATGGATGAAAACCCCGCCAGAGTATTGGACTTGTAACGATTTCTACTTAAAATTTAAAGATGCTATTTTTAATCTTGCAGTTGTTAATGATTGCTCTGAAAGAACTGTTAAACTCATAAAGGACAACATTGATATTGCCAGAAAGGAAGAAAAAAGACAAGATTCACTTTTATTCATGCACAATTACAAAAGGAAGTATGTAGGAAAAAGAAAAACCTCCAAGAAAAACAAAAAAACAATATAAAAATATTGCATAATATTTGTAAAAAATAACACTATTATTAAGAAATATATAAAATCAAATCGCTAGACGTTTTATGACTTTACATATCAACAAAGTTATTACGTTGCGTAAAAATTGGAAAAAATTGCACTAAATTTGGGATTTTATAAATAGATTTGCATGAAATATTTCAGATAAATAAAAATACCATGCATTTTTATTTGTTTTTTCTAACTTAGAAGAAACTCTGGAAAGAAAAAAAATTTAATTATTTTGAGTTTTCGAACTTGCTCAAATATGCCAAAAATAGGCTTAAAAAGGTCTAAATTCAGGCAATTGGGGCACTTGAGCAACCCCTAAAAATGGTCAAAATTGAAAAAAAAAAAAATTCTATTAATAAAATAGGGGTCTGCGCTGCAGATAAGACTCCATGGTACTTTAAATTTTTTCATGACCCCAAAATGAAGCAGTCTAATATATATATATATATATATATATATATATATATATATATTCGTATAATAGTCTTGACAAAAATAAGATTTTTGAAAAATTCAAGATTAAAAAAAAGATTAATAAAAACTTGAGCAAAACACATTATTTTAATATATTAAAGAAGCATAAATAATAATCAATTAGATAATTGTTTCACCAAATACAAAAATATAGCAGACACAACTTTGGCTTTTAATTATACTCGGCAATTATTAGAACACTGAATAATCTTTTTGAAAACATAATTATTGATGGTAATAGAAAAGTAGCGCAAAAAATATTTTAAATGAGAATCAAAATAGCACGCAGTGCAGAAAACGTTATAAAACTATTTATCTATCAAGAACAACATATGTTAGGTGTTTTAGGGGTTTTCTGGGTCAAGGAATTGATTTTTGAGACTAACCCTATTCACATTGAGTCGTGTCTTGAAGGCGCAACGCACATTTAATCTACTGTCATTTTTCTCGGGTTTACTCAAGTTTGTCAAAACTTTTTGACTTTTCATTTTATACTGTACCAGACCGTTTCCAACATTACTGCGTGACTGATGTGGTTTCACGGTGTTCTTATTGTGGCCATGTCGATAACATTTTTGAACATGACTTTTTCGACAGATACCACTCCGCTGCACTATAATTGTTTATAATCCAATTTTATAACAACTTTGCTATTTTTTTAAATGTATTTGTATGTTCATTAAAGTATTTTTTTTTTTTTTTTGGCTGATATTATGAAATAGGGACAGTATCAATTTAAACATAGACTAAAACGTGAAAGCAAAGGTAAATTTTTGCAGACGCAATAATTAATATTTGCAAAGTTGGTATTTTTCAAAAAACGGGTGTTTAATTATGGTTAAGAATAATGCAAAGAATCTCAACAAAAAAAAAATGGTCTTGATTAAAGAGGTGGTTGGGAAGGTTGACTGCCTTTTTTAGAAACAGGAAAATTACTAAAATATAACAAACGTAACCAGTGGAAATTGTGTAATTTAATAATTGAATTATCATTATATTTACAAATTAATTTAATTATAATTAATTATAAATTTAAAACTTAAAAAAAAATTTTAATTATACCTTTTTATTTGTAATTAAAGTTATACTCGCGATTGTTGAATTTTATAAAACACCCATGTTTAGACAAAATAAAATAAAAAGTTCGTGATCATTGAATTTTTTTTTTTTATTTACGTCGGTCTAAGTTTTAGTGAAGTTAAACAACTTTTCCTTATTTCAGACAAACAATTTTATAATTAGTTTGAGTTTGAAGGTAGAGGTCGGTTTTACCAGTTTTAATAATTCATTAAATTCATTAAAAGATCATTTTTATGATAATTAAGCCTTAAAAAAAAATGTTAAAAAGTGTTAGAAAAGCTTTCCTTACATCACTTTATGCACACAAATTTATTTTCATAATGAGCAAGACATTAGTTTACAGGCAAAAATGTATACATTTATCAAATAATTTGCCATAAAGCAAAAGATAAACTTCATCTGTTAGTTGTACACTATTTTATGTTACTTCTTAAAGTTTGTATAAGATACAACATGAGATATAATACTATTACAATACTCAATGAGAAGGTGATTAAACTGGTTAACGGACTCCTCGTAATGTTAAACTTGGTTTAACTTGTTTATTATCATATATACTCTTGTAACTTTTGTTCTGTAGTTTTACTTACCTTCTACTAACTTTAATTTATACAGCGACGGATCCAGTGATGCATCACTGGATCCGTCGCTGTATAAATTAAGGCCCTGAGAATCAACATTTTTAGTTTCGAATTGAAGCAGCACGATTCTTACGATTTGCAATTACACAATATTTATGTTATTTGAATAAGCTTTTTTGTTTCTTTTAGCCCAAATTAAGCGTTTTGCTATGAAAGGATATTGCGTTTACTGTCGATTACTCCTCCTCCTTTTTCTGATGAACAATTTGTAGCTTAAAGATCAGAAAACAATATATACAGCAGTAATAGATACAGCAAGAAGATCATGTGCAACTTTAGAAAATATACGGAAAATCTTATTTTGTTTTTCCAGTAGAGAATAGAATAATCTTTACGTCTCAATATTTTCTCTTTGGTGTGCGCAGTAATTTTAATTTTTAATTGCTGATCTAAAGTTCTTTTTTCTGGTAGGATGCAATTTTTAGGAGCATGTTCAAACATTTTATCTAAAATTCCATTTGTTTCAGATTTTTTTCCTCGAGTTGAATTTCATCGGGAACCATAAAATACTTAAATTGTACTTTTTTTTTATTATATGCCAATAAGTAAGATTCCACAATATTAATCTCTGTCACGGTAAACATTGCTTAAACGGTAGCGATAAGAAAAACGTCTTCATTTTATTCAAATCTGATTTTCAACTGCGTAGTAAGATCAAAAACAAATTTACTTGTCCCACTTTTATCCATTGAGTGAAGGCAATTTTTCAAAGTTGTAATGCACTGCTAATCTAAACTAATGCTCACGCTTTTTTCCGCACTTAGAATAATAGTGGCTTCATATACTACATTTAAAATAGGATAAGAATAAGAATAGGAAGGACCCTGAATTAAAAATTCTTAATAATTACACTTCAGTTAGATAAGTCGGTTACACTTTCATTGATTTTTTTTCTGTGTGCTCTCAACTAGAGCGAATTCTATAGAACCATATTCTTTTAAATCCATCCCAATAAGGTAGAAGTGCTGTTAAAGCGCGTTTCTACACCCACTGGAGGCTTTTTGCTGTGTGTCCGACTAATGATCCGTGAAATAATCCATCTATTTTATGAGTTTTAATTAATGTTATAAGAATTGGTTGGTTGTGGGAAACTGATTTCTCTCAAAGTTAGAGTTTATGAGCACAGAAGCCTAGCCAATCGATTCCAAGTATATTATGTGCATTTATTATTTATAGATTTACAACTGATAAGCAGAAAGATTTCAAAATCCATGAGGGATAAAATATACTGACAAGCAGAAACAAGAAAGTTATCTCCATTTTCGGCCTTAAAGTGATCAAAAGTGATGCTAGGTTTGGAGATAAACTGCCGTTTTATACTTTGTTAAAAGTTATTACATGGATCATATCACTCAATTTTTAACATAAAGTGGAAGGGTGCGCTGGATGGACAACTTTTAAACGTCGTATATATAATCCCAAACAGCATTATAAAACAAAGAAATGATTAAAAAAAATTGAATCATTTTCTTCGAATCTCAAATCGAATTGCAGGGCCGTAATATTATTATTATATATCATTACAAATAGTTACATATATATATATATATATATATATATATATATATATATATATATATATATATATATATATATATATATATATATATAAATTTGTATTGAAAATTATTCAGAATAAATATAATAAAAACTTTGAACAAACTCAAGAACATGCTGAGTCAGCAAAAAATATGTAATTTTAAACTTTTCAAACAGGTATTTTTTCTGAACTAGCCAGAGTTTTATTCAAAAATTTTGTAAAACGGTTCACAACATGTTGATTAATGGAATTGACACGTACGGTATCAAAAGGGCGGGATTTTAAGTCAAGGTTCTAAATTTTTATGTAATATAAATGCTGCCAATACCAATATCTCAATATAAGCAAACTATAAAAATCTCCTTTTGGTCAAATCCCTTTACAGTAATCTGTTGAACGGTTCGTGAAAATGCAAAGAAACAAAACAAAACAAGTATACACGTAGATAAATAAATATTTTCATTTTAAACAATAATATAATTTACGTATTTTTTAAGTTGATATAAAGGAAAGGAGATATGATTGAAAGCTTATAAAAAGTAAGTGTAGCATAAAATTTATTAAATGTTAGCTCAAAAGTGTTTATTGTTTCTTGTTGCTATGCAATTGCTAATTTTTGAGATTAAAATTGTAAATTAACATTTTATGGTCACTAAATTACTAATAAACATAAAAAACTATACTTTTTTAAAATTTACAATGAAACTAAATAACTTTTTTTTTTTCCTTTAAATATGAAGAAAAACAAGATCTGAAAACTTTAAAATTTGTTGGGCTAGTACCACCTTAAACAATGAAAAAGTAGGAAGTTTTCTAAATTTTCTTAAATACTTTTTTTAAATAAATTTTCTTAAATACTTTCAAAAGATACTACTTAAAAGTTACAGTAAAAGTTTTAACAAAAAGTTTTAAAAACTTTTAACAACAGTTTCTGAAAAAAAGTTAAATTGTTCAAACGGTGAAGTAGTTGATGGCTGTTGTTGCAAAAACATTTCCCGTAACAGAATATTTGATACCACATTATTAACTAAAGTTTTTAACATTCTTTTGTGTCCTCAAAAGTTTAGATATTACAAGTTCATAAATAATAAGCAGAAATAAGGAATTGCTTATACACTTGAGTTGAAATAAGGCTGGTTTAAATGTTCTCGACTCGGTGTAGTTAAGGCAATTTTAAAATATTATAGCGTCAGTATGAAATTTTGTTGACAACGACATTTCCGTTAAAAGATCAGGGTGTGCGGTATCATAAAATATAAATGTTTGTAGCAAAAAAAAGATTTTTTTTTTAAATCTTCTTAAAATCATAACCGTTTGTCCAAAATTGAATAAGATTTTAAATAAATACGTTTTTTAGGTGAAAGGAACATCATAGTTTAATAATGTGATCATTGTGATCGTTTCTTGACAACTTTTATTACCTTCATTATAAGCTCTTTCTAGGTCGAAATTCTAGAATTTTTTGTGAAAATTGATAGAAATATTGTATTTTGATAACTATATACAGTTAATATAAGTCAGAACCAATTAGAACTAGGGACTATAGTAGGTTAAGGCACTTTTTCAAAAGATTTTGACTAAGTTCATGTTAATGCCGATGAGCGTTAATATGACCCTAATCGCGAAATTTATATTAGTAATCTAAATAATAGTAATAATTAGTAATAGAAGTAGTAAAAAGGTTTTGAAAGTTATATATATAAAAAAAAAGTTTCTTTGAACATTAAAAAGACCTGAACCAAAAAAATTATAACATCTAAAGCTCTTGCTTGGGCATAATTCGCTGATAAAATCATGCTAATTTCAAATAAAAGATTTCAAATAGTTTGTAAATCGCTTTAACTACACCGAGGATTTCCTAAAAAAGAATGAAAAAAATTTCTGCATTAAAAATTGTACACTTTACAGTATCATTGAAATACGAAAGGTTTATCAATCTATGAAACTGTTCCTTACATTAAAAAATTATCTTTTACCCTCATGGGGAAAAGATAATTTTTATTTCAAGATTTTTCTCTCACGGGGATGAGAAAAAAAACTTGCAGGAATACTGGTTTAGATTATCAAGTTTTATTTAAACAATTGCCAAAACTACAGTGTTTATATAAAATATATTTTTTATAATTATATCTGAATATACCAGGGTAAATTAAAAGCAAGTATTTTTAACATATTAACTTTTTATCTAAAAGTAACTAATGTTTAGTAACTTTTAAGCTAAAATATTATAACCTACCCAGCAAACATGCTTTCGGGTAGGTTATAATATTTTAGCTTAAAAGTAACTAAACATTAGTTACTTTTAGATAAAAAGTTAATATGTTAAAAATACTTGCTTTTAATTTACCCTGGTATATTCAGATATAATTATAAAAAATATATTTTATATAAACACTGTAGTTTTGGCAATTGTTTAAATAAAACTTGATAATCTGAACCAGTATTCCTGCAAGTTTATCGGGCCGTGATACGTAAAGCCGCCGCCGGCATGCCGATGCTGGTCTACGGTAAAATCTAATGCGGCTTGCCACCGTTGCTAAAACGCTGAAGGTCCGCTTTGCTATTTTTTGTTGGCTTGCCGCCGCCGGTTGAAGAGCGGCAAATCGCTGAGTTGTCAAAGCGTTTTTAAAAAGGCATACCAGCATCGGTAAGGATATCGCGGTACAATGTAGTTTTAGCAACACAAAGCCAGAGCTTGCATACACCGTGGTTTAAAACAAGCGTTTATAGGCTTTATGTCGAAACATACAATGATCTATTTAAGGTCTATACCGTGTATAGTATAAATACACTGGAAAATACAGTAAATGTTTTAAAACAAAGTTTTAAAACAATTACGGTATTTTACTGTATGTTGTTATAAAAAAGCGGATTACAGATATTAAACATTTTAATAGTACAAATTCTTACTATATTTTATTCAAAATTAATAATTAAACTTATAATTTTGTGATAAATTTAAATGTTTGTTTCAAATAAAACATTTTAATATATATTGATGACTTAAAGTATTATTTAAGTATTAACTAAAAATGATACAATAATGTACACTGTGATATTATTTAATGAAAACAATAACTTATTTCTTGTTATATTTATAAGATTTATATTTATTTATAATTTAACTGTATATAAATGTGTGTGTATATATATATATATATATATATATATATATATATATATATATATATATATATATATATATATATATATATTAGGGTCCTGCGAATCACCTTTTTTGGTATCGAATCGAATCCAAATCGAATCAGGCGTTGATTCGCAAATCAAGTCGAATCTCGAATCAAATTAGCATTTTGAGGATATCTATGTTTTAGCTAAACTTAGATTTCTTCAAAACGCATATTGGGCTCGTGATTCAATTCAATTTGCGAATCAAGACTTATTTCGAATCGTGATTCGATTCGAAACTAAAAATAGTGATTCGGCCGTGGCGCAGTGGTTAGAGCGCTTGCTTTATAAGCAGGAGATCCAAGTTCGAAACGAGCTCTTGACAAATTTTCGCGTCACGGTAAGGAAGGAGGCGTGAACTTCCCGGTTAAATGCACTTCCGCGGTGCTCTGTGACAAGACCGTTAGGACTTCTTGGGGCACCTAAAAGTAAAATAAAAAAAATGAAAAAAATTCGCAAATTATATATATATATATATATATATATATATATATATATGTATATATATATATATATATATATATATATATATATATATATATATATATATATATAGTTGATTTCAATAAAAAAAAGGGAGGGTGTAACTATTTTTAAATATATTTTGATATAATAATATTATTATATCAAAATATATTTAAATAGTATAGTAGTACTAAATCAACTACAATGAAATAATAGCAATTATTATTTTATCGTAATTGTTTTATTTAATAAAGAATTTTTAAGTCAAAACAACGCAAAAAAATAGCTCATGAGGATCATCTTACAAATAAATTATGCAATGTTTTCATCACATATATGTTTTCATCATAATACATAAATATTTTCATCATAATACATAATAATCATAATACATAATCATAATCATCATAATACATAATCATCATAATACATAAATATTTTCATCATAATACATAAATATTTATAATACATAAATATCATAATACATAAATATTTTCATCATAATATACTGAGAGTGCGTATGTCTTGCCCCTAGTAAATAGTAATGATTTTAAATTAAATTATGAAAGGTTTCAAACAATATCTGACTCAGGCTATAATTCTTTAATTTGGTATATTAGCAGGGTTTATAATTTTTAACACATATCTGATTTTTTTACTTAAAAAATACATTTTTTTATTTGTTAGAGTTGTTATTTTGGTTCATCCAATTCATATAACCTGATGTTTGTATTTACCTTTGTATTTATAATTCTTTGGAGATTTTTAATGAAATCTTGCAGTACTAATTGGTGAAGAAAAGTACAACAACAGCAAAAAGAAAAACAGAAAACTGCTGTCTTCAATGAGTGTAATTTAAATCAAGAAATTTT